>NW_022103926.1:5628356-5629387 GCF_000313985.2 Echinops telfairi
GCTGCGCTACGGCGGCCGCCGAGGGACCAGCCAGGCCGCGCACGCGCCATTCCAGAACCAGAGCTCGAATCCCGCCCCCCCCTGCGCGTTTCCATGGTAACGTGCGTCGCACTGTGTAAGCTTACTGCCCCCGGGCCGCTTTCTGCGTGTGCCTGCCACCACCGGGCATGTCTCTCCCCGGTAAACGCCCTCTGTCTCCCATCCCAGAGGTACAACAGAATGAGAGCGACGCTCAGAAGCAGTCGTTCCGGCCCTCGGTCACCTGGAACCTGAACTCGCCTTCGGTTCACCGGACCTCCACCCAGTCGGCCTCCGGTTCCTTCAGCGGCCCGTCTGCGGGCTACCTCCGGCGCGAGTCGGACAACCGCCCAGAGATCTGCACGGAGTCCCAGCCCCAGATCTGCTTCCTGCGGCCGCGATCCTCGGCCCCGCCCATGCTGTTCAGGTGCGGCCTGGGGGCCCAGAGTGTCCTCCGACCCCGGGGACCCCGTCTGGCCGACCTCCAGGAGTCCGGAGTCCGGAGCATTTCATTCAGCCTGCCCCACCAACTCCCGGCCCAGGCCCACGGGGAGCTTGGCCCTCTTCTGAGGTCCCCAGGGATATCTGGATTTCTGTAAGAAATCCGCGCCCTCGGCTTTCGGGACCTCTGGCAGAAACCGAATGCACACCCCCAAACTTCCATTTCTTTCGGAGTGGTTTGCCCTGCCCGGGGATCCGCAGCACCCTTTGCAGGGAGCCCGAAACCATCCCCTGGGTCTGAACCTGCCCCATTGCCCTTCTTCTCGGCCTTCACTTCCCTCAGTGACCCTGGGGAAGTACTCAGTCCCTGCGTTAGTCTGGGTACTTTAGAGAAACAAATCCACACAAACTCATACATAAGAGAGTTTTCTATAAAGGGTAAGTGCACATCAAGAAAACATCCTAACCCAGTGCTGCCCAAGCCCACAGGTCCAACATTAACCCATTAACGCATATGCCTGACACCAATCCACAAAGTCCTCTTCCATCTCACAAAACACACGCAATGATGC
>NW_022103926.1:5630012-5637263 GCF_000313985.2 Echinops telfairi
GAGATTGGGACGGGAGCTTGTTTTCAGCAGTTTGTCACTATCAAAAACACCATGAACTGGAATTCAAACCCGGTTGAAAATGAACCAGCAACCAAGTTGCTAAATCCTTTCAAAGTGTCATTTTGGGTTTTCTTTATAAAAGTAGCGAAGTGCACACGCATCATAGGAAAATCACAGAAGATGAAGCAGCAAAATGACAGTTGGAACAAACACCAACCGTACCACTTAACCAGATACCATCACCCTTAGCCTTCCCGGTCCATCCAACTGTACATATTACAACATGGCTGACAGGGTGTGGTTTTTGAAGAACACATAGTTTACCATGAATGGTCACTGATTTGTAACCTGCTGCCCTTCCCACCCACCCCCATGTAATAGACCACATGTCTATGTGTATCATCATAACTAACATTTGCATAGTACCACAATGTGTGGAATACGTCCCTAGTGTTCCAGGTATAGAGTTTCCAGAAATTTAAAAAGAACGAACAATTATTTTTAAATGAGCAGAAGCCCTTAGAAGAAGGAAGGGATCGACTTGCTGGGGATGGGTTGAGATGGGTTTGGGTTTCGAATGGGTAAAACAACTCCGTGACGGGAGCCAATGATCAAAAATGACAACTCTGCCTGACAAGCTCTCGTGTTGGCCTGTGTCTCACGTTACATCTCCATTTTCACGGGAAACACTACCCCCCACCCCCGTCATCCTCTAGCCTTCTGAAACCCCAAACCTAACTCACCTGTCTAAACTTTTCCCCAACCCTCCTTCGTGAGAATTCCCCCGCTCACCCAATCCCTCATCCTCCTCAGATCACTGTTAGATCTCAACTCTGGAGCAGGGACCTGCCATCCCACCTCAATTCCTCCATTGACTCCTGCACACAAACTTCTAACATCAGCAACACCACTCGGATCTCAGCCTACATTTCCCCCCTAAGGTGATTGCCCCTGAGAACAGTTCTGAGTTTCTGCTGACCCTTCTCGTCAACCGTTCTAGGTCCTTCCACAGCCCTCTCAGGAGAGCTTTTCTTCTCAACACCCGAGACACGAACTAGGGGGCAATTTTTCAAATCTAACGTGTTAGCCTATTTGTTCCACAAGAAGAAACCTCTGCTTGCTCTCTCGCTCCTCTGGAAGTTAGGACTCTGGGCCAGGAAGGCCTGCCTTGCCCTGGCCCCGCCCTCTTCAAAGGACACCACCTTCCCCTCTCTCCTCCAGCTTAATGAATTCCAGTGAAGCAGCGGTAACAAAATTTTTACCCAAGAGCCACTTATCTCGGGTGATTATTCGTGACAACCTCAGTGCCCAACGAATCTTTGAGATGGAGGTAAAGTAGACACAGCTTTCCCATTAGAGGGTGTTAATGGCTGGACCATACTTCCCTTTGGGTGCTAACTCTGGGGGGAGCTCACTGTAGGGTCCCATCAAGGGGCTCTAATGTAGGCTATGTTTTTTACACGAGATCACTGAAACCCTTGGTGGCTGACTAGTCCAAGGTCCAGACTTCCCAGGCGCCGGGAGCCGGGGAGAGGAACTCCGTATCTCTTGGCTGCTTTTGCAGCATTTACCCCCTAAAGTACATTACCTTTTTCTTTGGCCACCGGGAATCCATGAACGCATCCCTGCATACCGTCTCCCATGTAAAGAAGTCTGGGGTTTGAGAGCTTGAAGTGGCGTCCACAGCATCCACGTTGATTGGTGATTAGTCTTTCTCCCCCAGAGATTATCTCCCATTTACAGATGAGAACTTGATGTGGACAAATAGAGTTTGACTTGCTGACTAAAGCCCTCTGGAAAAAGGGAGGGGATCCACTAGGCTACCCCACACACACCCACACACACACTGTTCCCCACAGACCTTGCTTGATACCGCGGGAACGAAAGGGCCTCTTTGGGATGGACCGTGTGTGGAGCACACTTACTCAGGTCTTTGGCTTTGCTGAGCTTTGCTCCATGTTCCACGTCCAAGTCTGCATGGGTCCGTGAAATGCTGACAGCAAAAGGCCAAGGTGTGAGAAAGAGGCTTAAAAGATGGCGGCAGACCCTCTAAGGGCCACATGGACCGAATGAGGGGTCGTTCTCCCTTGGCTCTATTTCGAGAGGCGTGGTGGAGTCGACGTGGAGATGCGTAGGCCTACTTTGTGGGACTTTCGGTGCATCAGACTTTTGCTCGAGTTCTTTGCTCATTGGTAAGTGAAGATGTGCATGTTTCTCATTGGCTGTATCAGAACCATCTCAGGTATATGGTACAAATACAGATACCTGGTCCCCAGGTAAGGCCCTCGCATCTAGACTCTAGAGCAGCGGTTCTCAACCTGTGGGTCGTGACCCCTTTGGGGGTCGAACAACCCTTTCCCAGGGGTTGCCTAAGACCATCAGAAAACACATAATTATTTCACAATATATAATTACATGTTGTTTTGTGGTGAATCACTATGCTTTAATTATGTTTAATGATGTTCAATTTGTAACAATGAAAATACATCCTGCATGTCAGATATTTGCATTACAATTCACAACAGTAGCAAAATGACAGTTATGAAGTAGCAACAAAAATAATTTTATGGTTGGGGGGTCACCACAACATGAGGAACTCTATTACAGCGTCGCAGCATTAGGATGGTTGAGAACCACTGCTCTAGAGTCGATTTAAAAAATTTTCAGCAAGCAACTGAAATCTTTGTGAAGCTTTGTGAGGCTTAGGATACAGGGTACACTTATTCCTCACTTAGTGACTCATTATCTGACATGTTACAATCACAAAAATGGTTTTAAAAAATCAATTGGCTATTTTGCACATGAATGATACGTGTTTGGCAGAAATGAAGGCTGAGGTCCCTGACCGGGTCTGTGACTTGTGGACCCTGTGTGCATGGACAGAGGAAGCTCATATTGTATGGTATTTACCACTGGGAGGGGCAGGGGGCTTGGTTCCCTGAGCTGCTGGAGTGCCAGGTGGAGGGAAGGAGGGGGAGCTAGAGTCTAGCCGGTTGGGGTGGGCTGCTGCCTGCAACCTTCTTGGGCCACCCGGGCTCTGGAGGCCCAAGGCTTCTCTCCTGTGGGTGCTGGTGCAGGCTGAGCTCTGCTGAGGCAATGTGGGGGCGGGGGGGAGCTGCAGTTGCAGGTGGCCGAGCAGGATTTTGACACTAGAGGTGAGGGAGTGTGGTGATGTCATCCTCCTTTTTTGCATAAGGTTGATTGTTGCTTAACAACCTGGTCTTCGGTTGTTAAGTAGCCGTGTTTCCAAACTGAGGCGTGGGGGTACTCACACCACCACGAGCTGATCTTTGCCCAGAACTCCGTTGAGCACGAGAGATCTTGAGACCCTGCTAGTACTTCCTAGAATTCCCCGGGGAGTCTGTTAAAGATGTTAGCCTTGCCCAGAAACATTTGGGCACGGGTCCGACCAACGCAGGGCGCTGTATGGTTGGCGCTGCGAAGACCTACAGCTGACTTGTCTTAGGCCCTCCCACTGTAGCTGGCCCATTTGAGGAACTAAACAAGGGAGGTGGAGGGTGCCCCTCTGCAGTCTTGCTGGGAACAGGGCCGAAGTTATATCTCAGAAGAAATAGTAGTGCTGGGTGACACACGGGATGTCACGGGCAATATGCAGGAAGCACGGAGTGAATAATTGGCCTATTGGGAGCTGGGAAAAGGAATAAGGTGTGCTCTTTAGCCTCTTCCCATCCACTCTCTGCCTCTTTCTGGTCTGTATTCAAATGGAGTTGTTTCCGTCTAAGTCAGGATCCTAGGGGGCAGACTGGCAGGTAGGTCCCAGAGGGCTTCCCTGGCTCAATGCTCACATTTTACAAATAGAGAAAGCGGGGTTCCCTGTGAGTTCAGTTCTTTATAGAATATTGGTTTCAGCAGAGACCGCCCCAAGTTGACAGCACAGATGCCTCCTTTGCTGGGGCATGGCTTCCTCCTCCTAACCTCACCTCTGTTTTTTGTAAGAGAAGAGCTTCAGACAGGACCAAGAAGAAGATGAGCCACTTGTATGACCACCTGAAAAAAAAGTTCATGACCGACCAGCTCCGAAAGCTGGGGCGCTGGAGACGGGAGTCCCTGACCCTCCAGCACTACCTGGATAGCATGCGGACCTACAAGATCTAGTTCATACCGGAGCCCCACAAATGACACACCCTGGTCAAGCCCATGTGACCTGGCCCTGGGCAACAGCAACCTTAGAAGAACCACCGGGTGGACACCAGCATGGCAGCCACAATAAACGGAGAGCGGCAGGCTGCAGAGCACAGAAAACCCCATAGGAGGTCTAAGATTCCTTGCATACACCCCACCGTACACCCACCGTATACCCACCCCACCCGACCCCACCTGGCTATTCTGAATTGTGAAGGAGATCCTGAGAAGCCACTCAGTCACACACCAGCTTCCATGGTTCAGGCAAAGAGTGGCCTTGTAGTCCCCACATCGCTGAGGTGGAAGGCCAGGCCAGGTGCTCTGAGGTGACAGTACTGTACAGCCAGGAAGGGCTTGGGAATGCCGCTACTGCCTGCCATGGCCATGGTCAGAAGGTTGGGGAACCTCTCTAAGCCCGTTGCCTTAATTTGAAAGAAGGGAACAGGTAGTCAGGATGGGGTACAGCACGTGGCCCAGGGCCCCTCCTTTCCCCAGTGGAGCCCATCATGGTGGCTACACTGGCGTCTGGCCTTGTCCTTGCCATTCCCTGGCCTGCTTGGGTTCCCAACCACAATGGATGGTCAGTCTCCACTTGGTGTCTTACTGACTTGGTGCCACTATCTAGCATGCCTCTTCAGCCACCCAGGGCTTTATCCTTGAAGGTCTGTCTCAGTGATGCTGCCTACAAAGCTCTCCCAAATGCATCGCCCTGCCTGCCAACGCTGCACAGGCTTCCTGGATTCCCCGTAGCCACTGTGGTAGCTCTCTGGGAATTTATCCTAACCTTTGACCAGGGCAGGGGCCAAGGATCATCCAAGAATTCAGTCCAGTGCCCCTGTCCCCCCCTTTTTTTTTCTGTGACGACTTCCCTCAATTGGCCCTTCAGAACACACACCCCTCCTTCCTGTGCCCCTCTGTGCATAAGGCCTGGGTGCATTCACACATGGTGTCCCTAAGCAGGTTCATGTCTTGGTGGCAGGGGCACCGGCATTCATCCCTGTAACTACAGTGCCCAGCAGAGTCTCTCTAGATGTCTTATGAGCAAATGACTCTCTTATTCATTTGTGTATTATGTCAGCATGGTATACGTAGAGCATGCGTTTTAAGTTCATCAGGTCCCGAGGAAACAGGCTCAGAGACGTGACCTGATCTGTTCAAGGTCACACAGCAAGTTAGTGGAAGAGAAATAAGGCCAGATGTTCTCACTCCCACAGGGTGGTCAAAACTGCTAGGTGTACTTAGTCCTCTCGGTGATTTCTGGCCCCCACAGGGCTCCTGGGAAATCTACCTCCCACTCTCATCTTCATTCCCCTCACCAGGCAGTGCTGCCTGATCGATGGCTGTGGTGAGATGGGGCAGCTGTGGTGGGGGTCGGGGGCTGCACGTGGTTATTTTCATGTTCTTCCTTTCTGATCTGGCTTTGACATCTTGGTGCTTGCTACTGTCCTGGGCACTTGGCTAAGGACAATTGATTTAAATCAATATTTAGATTTCATACAAGCAATAGTACCACACTTACCCCAAATGCTGATCTCAACCACGGCTGACATTTTGAGGTGCTTGGTTTGGTCCAACAGTTTGGGATCTTTCCTTGATACCAGCTGACTTGATAGCAGTTTATTTTATTTCATTTTTTCAGTACCTGGAAAGGGGAGTGGGCATTTTTCAGAGGACTTTCAGAGCAGCCTCAGCCCCGCTTTCCTCTGAACAGCCCCTAGGCACTTTCTGCCCCCCCTATATTGACTCAATGCAGCCAGCATCCGCCCCCCACACCAACCCTACCACATCCACCCTTTAGCATTGACTGAGGGTCTTCCCTTCCCCCCATGCAGTGGCTCAAAGGACTGGGGTCCCTTATGGTTGCTGGGGAGGTTGGGATGTCAGTCTAGTGAGTCACAAGCACAAACTCAACTCTAATTGGGTGACCTTTGTGGTTGGGGTCGGCTTTGACCCATAGCGACCCTGTGCACAACAGAACACAACCCTGCCCGGTCCCGCACCAGCCTCAGAGTTGTTCCTACGCCTTAGCACCTTGATACAGCTGCTGGGTCAATCCATCTCCTTGACAGCCTTCCTCTTGTTAGCCACAAACATGATGTCCTTCTCCAGGGACGCTTCTCTCCTGACAACGTCCAAAGGATGTAAGACGAAGTCTTGCCACCCTTGCCTGGCCGTACATCTTCCCACACAGATCGGTTTGTCCTGTTAGCAGCCCCTGGTACTTTGTTGTGAGGTGCCAGCAAGTCCGTTGTGGCTCAGCGCAACCTTCGCGCCTGCGGAGAAACCGTGCCCGGTCCTGCACCACCTCACAGTGGTTGCTATGGAGTCAGCCCATCTCGTGGACGGTCTTCCTCTTCTCCGCTGCCCTTATACTCGGAGTCATGATGCCCTTTTCCGGGTGTGTTTAGGGTTCCCATTTTTTCATTAGACGTTGAGATGCTGTGTTGAAGTAGGAAACTAAAAGGGATGCAGGTGAGGAGAGGCTGCTTAGTTTGAGGCAGGCGGACGTGACAAGGGCCTGCCTGCGAGCGGTGGGCGTGGCTGTCAGCCATCACACAGGGGCCCTCATGGTATGAAGGTTACACATCAAGTTGCTAACTGCCAGAGCAGCGATTCAAAACCGCCAGCCCCTCCAGAGGAGAACGATGGGGTTTGCCGCTTCTCTTGGAAACTCACAGGGGCAGTTCTACCCTATCCGGTAGGGTAGCTGTGAATTAGCACCGGCTCAATGGCAGTGAGTTCAGTTCAGGTTTGGGGTGGCTTAGGCAACAGGCACTGATCATTTTAAGCTCCGGAGCCTGAATGTCCACATCAGGTGTCAATAGGGCCGTGCTCTCTCCACAGGTTCGAGGAAGAGCCTTTCTCTGGCCTCTCGTCACTTCTGACCGAGCCAGGTATTTCTTGGCTCACAGCTGTGACAAAACTCCATTGCCACATGTCTCCCTCTGTGTCTCGCTTTGTTGTTTTTTATAGGACACCATTCATATGGGATGGGGACACACCCTGACTTCATAGGAACATAGACAGGTGACATCTCCAAAGATCCTACTTCTAAATAAGGTCATGTTCATAGACACCAGGGATTAGGGCTTCATCATTTGGTGGGAG
>NW_022103926.1:5637592-5645874 GCF_000313985.2 Echinops telfairi
GATCTCGTGGAATCCTCCCAATAGGAAAGAGGGCCATGTAACTGACTCTGTTTTATATGAGAAATTGCAAGAATCCTGACCAAGGTTGGGCGGCCAATATTACAAGGTCAAAGCCAAGCCTGTCTCACTCCAAGCCCATCTCCCCAGCCTCCCCCCCCCCTCTGGTCCCAGTTCCAAGGAGTGACGCATTGCGTTAGGTAAGTCTGCTGCACAAGATATCTTTAAAGTGTTGAAAAGCAAGGATGCCCCTTGGGAAATCTCTAGGGACTCTCCCTGTGTCTGAAGCTCTGTGCTGCTGCTGGGGGAAGGAGACTCTCTTTTTTAGGGATCAAGTGGGTATGTGTTTAAGGAGCCCTGGTGTCTTGCAGCAGAAAAGCCTGGCAGCCGGCTTTTGGAAAAGAGTATAGCTTAGGAAACCCTACGGGGCAGATCGACTTTCACGCGAGATACCCGTGAGTCCGAATTGGTGCGATGATCCCCAACCGCAGCAAGCGTGCTTGACTGTGCACTTCCCTCCCTCCCGCCTTCACTGCCATCAAATGCATCTCATCCCTTTAGAGGACGTGGGAAACCTTCCCAGCTTGAAATACTGGCTGGGAGTGCAGTGGCCTTGCTCATTCCCTTTCTGACTTGCAATAAAAGGAAGGGGACTTCTGTTTGCTGAGCATCTCTTCCTTGCAAGGTCTTCTGTGTTCTGTGGTTCACTTCACCCAGCCCTCACAACACATGGTACCGGTCAGTCAACTAAGTACACAGAGGCCGAGGAACTTGCTCGGTCACCAAGTTTGAACCAGGGTGGAGATGCACATGGCAGCCTCTTTCCACTCCGTCTGAGGCTTCCTTGTGAGCACTGAGCTCCGGATGAGCCATTGGCTGAGCATGTTTGGCCACGGGAACTGTTCTGTGAAGGATGCTATGTTTTGATCTCTCCCTCCATGGCCATTGGCCAGGACCCCTCGGAAAGCTGTGGAAGAGGACTCATCCCCGCGTGGGTGGTCCTGACCCCAGGCTGTCTCAGTGAACCCAGGGGAGCTTCCCAAGCAGCTTGCTATGGTTCGTTGCCATCAAGCCAATTCAAAGTCATGCTGCTCCCATGGGTCAGAGCAGAATGACTCCGGAGGGCTCTCAAGGACATGACCTTTTGAAAGATCACCAGGCCGGTTTTTGGAGGCATCTCTGGGTAAGTTGGAATGCCCAACCTTTCCGCTGTGGTCCGTGCCTAATCCTTTGTGCCAGCCAGGGATTCCAGGCTACCAGCGGCACAACAAGAAACATCTGCTTCCCTTGGGTCAATTCTGATCCATAGGGACACCCGGACCCCAAATGATTTGGACTACCACCCACTTTTCAGAAGAAAAATGAGCCGGTACCCCTCTGGCAATAAAAAATGTAGTGCCATAGTCAATAATCCTATAGGTATCTGCTTTGACAGCCCCCCCAAGATCATTCTATCAGAGCTCTGGTGACAGAGTGACTATGTGTTGGGCTGCTCAGGAGAAAGGTCAGCAGTTCGAAACCACCAGTTGCTCCATGGGAGAAAGACAAGGCTTTCTACTCCCGTCAAGAGCTACAGTCTCAGAAACACATAGTGGTAGTTCTAGCCTCTAGGATTCCTGTGTGCCGGATGGACTCAATGACAATGAGTTTAGTTTTGGTGTTTGAGTCATTCCAACACCCCTCAGGGGGAAGTCTTCCCCTCATGAGGAAGTCTCGTCTCCCTTGGGAAATGTTTCTATAGTAGGACTAAGTAGAACTGGCCCATCTGTGGTTGTATGGCTGTAGGCTGTCACACCGTTCTCCAGTGGAACAACTGGTGAATTTGAACCACACGCCTTGTCATCAGCAGCCAACTGCTTCAACCACTGCAACACCAGGGAGTCTGTTGTAAGTGTCACCCAGTTTCCCCCCCCCCCCCCCAGCAGCCCTATGCATAACAGAGCGAAACACTGCCCAGTCCTGCTTCTGCCCATTGTGCAGCCACTGTGTCACCCCATCTTAAGAGCCATCCTCTCTTTCGCTCCCTGCCCCGCCACTTTCCCAAACATGATGTCCTTCTCCAGGGTCTCATCTCTCCTGACAACATGTCCAAAGTATGTTAGGTGAAGTCTCTCCATCCTTGCCTCTAAGGAGCACTCTGGCCACACTTCTTCCAAAACAGGTTTGTTTGTTCATTTGGCAGTCCACGGTACTCTCAATATCCTTCCCCAACACCCCAATTCAAACACATCGGTTCTTCTCGGTCTTCCCGATTCAGTGTCCAGTGTTCACATGTACACAGGCGATTGAAAATACCATGCTTAAGTCAGGTATATGACACACCTTAGGCCTCAAAGTAACCGCCCAGCTTTTCAATACTCTAAAGAAGACTTGTGCAGCAAGTGTTTTTATGTCTTCCCTGCTGCTGCCATGAGCATTGATTGTGGAGCCAAGCAAGACAAAATCCTTCACAATGTCAGTCTTATATCCATTTATCGTGATGTTTCCTGTTGGTCCAGTTGTGAGGATTTGCGTTTTCTTTTCATTGCGTTGTCATTCATCCTGCTGGCTGCAATCCTCGATCTTCATTAGTAAGTCAAGTCCTCCTTACTTCCAGCCAGCAAGGTTGTGTCACCTGCATACTAGTCAGCCTTCCTTCAATCTTGAGGCCACACTCTTTCTCATAGAAGCCAGGTTCTCTGATTATCTGTTCAGCATACAGATTGAATAAGTATGGTGAGAAGATGCAACCATGTCGCACACCGTTCTGATTGTAAGCCATGCAGTATTCCCTTGTTTGTCTCTTGATTCATGGACAAGTTCCACATGTGCACAATGAAGCGTTCTGGAATCCCCATTCTTCTCAAGGCTACCCATAGTTTGTTATGATCCACATAGTCAAATTCTTTTGCATAGTCAATAAAACATGAGTAAATAGCTTTCTGGTATTCTTTGCTTTCAGCTAAGACCCATCTGACATCAGCCATATCCCTTGTTCCATGTCCTCTTCTGAAGCCAGCCTGGACCACTGGCAGCTGCCTGTCCATGTACTGTTGTAGTAACTGTTGTTGAATGATCTTAAGCAAACTTTTGCTTGCATTTAAAATCAGCGATATTGTTCTAGAATATGAACATTCTGTGGGGTCCCCTGTCTCTGGAATGAGTACAAACATGGCTCTCTTCCAGTCTGATGATCAATTAGCTGTCTTCCTAATTTCCAGGCATAGACCAGTGAGTGCTTCCAGTACTTCATGAGCATGTTGAAACAGTTCCGTTGGGATTCCAGCAATTCCTGGAGGCTTGTTTTTGGCTAATGCTTTCAGTTGAGCTTGGACTTCTTCCTTCAGTACCATCGATTCTTGCTCACATGCTGCTACTTGAAATGGTGGAATGTGGACTAGTGTTTTTTTGGCAAGTGACTCTGTGTATTCTTTCTATATTCTTTTTCTTTTAACAGTTTTATTGGCACTTAATTTACATAGCCTACACTACTTCAACAGTTCAATCGTTCAATCATATCAAGGAGAATTGTACAATTATTGCCTTATCAATTTTAGAACATCACCCCCCCAACCATGGTTAAATCGCCTTTCAAATGAGTTGTGCAATCACAGTCAGTTCTAGTGCTCCTTCCCTGCTCTTGTCTTATTTCCCACTCCCAAAGTCCCCCTCCCTCCCTGTTCCCCACTCCTCACCCCTACCTCCCTATGAACCCCTGTATCAGCTATTATCACTATACATACACTCCTCTGGGTCACAAACTAGGAATCCCAACAGAAACGACAAAAACCAGATTAGAAATAAGGTGATAAGGATAAAATAATAATAACGTAAAGATCAAAATATGCATAATGAGTAAGAGAGAAAAGATTCTCATCAACATTGCAAAAGTAGGGAAGAAATTTCTGTCATGGAACAAGTACGAGCTATAGAACCAACTCTGGTCGGGTCTACAGAGAGGTCATCTGGCCGAGCATCAAGTTCAATTCAGCATAGTCAAGTTGACAGTGGTCTCTGCCCGATGGTAAGGCTGTTCGAGACTCTTGCCTGTGGCTAGAAAGGATCTGCCAGCGGCTCCGTCTGACCAAATACTCTGCAGATGGTTTTGGGGCTCCCACCGTCCTCCGTAGCCTCTTACGAATTGGGTGTTCATAATTTTAGCTCTGATACTTTTCCCTTCACTAGATTCAGATTTTTTAAATTGTCATCTTTGGATCACACAAGCTGGTGTGCTTCTTCCATGTGGACTTGACCCCTTACCCAGATGACCGCTTGTTTGAATACAAGACTTTAAGATCCCAGACACTATTCCAATTGATAGTCGGGCACCATCTACTTTCTTCACCACACTGTGCTGTAGCACCCTTATCTTCAGTGATCCTCTCATAAGGCGGGGAAGGAGCAGGACTATGTTATCGGAACTGAGTGTCCTTGAATTGGGCCTAGAGTTACGTAGGAGCCCAGACTGCTTGTCCATGGGGTTTGCCATCTGCTTGTCCATGGGGTTTGCCCGTCTCAGGTTTACTTTGGCGGTCGCACGGCAATATGGCAAAATCACAACCCTATATTAGCCACTGCAGCCATAAGCCAATTAGCAACCAAACAACCAGAAAGCACATTCAAAAATAAAACAAAAAACAAAAGCACAACAAAAGCAAGCTACAAACAGGACAGTAAAATCCATATAAACAAAGAAGTATGACGTTGTCAAGCACCCCTGGGGTATAAGTGGATTGCACTATTATCATCAGTGTTCCCAGGGACCCAGCACTCGGACCCTGTCGGTGTGAGGAGTCTATGCGAGTACACCTCCACCTTGAGCCTCGGCCCGGAGTTTTTGCCCAACACAGTTCCATCTCTCATTCGATTGGGCCCTGTTGACCCTAAGTATGGGGGTGGATGCCAGTGGGGGGTCTTCCTGGGCCTACTCCCCCAAATGTAGATCCCTGTTCATCAGATCCCAACCTGTTGAGTTGCTGCAGGGTGGGACCCGAGGCACTGCATGTGTGGTAATCTCGAGCCCTCTCTACCGGACACCCACCCAGCCGAGGGCTCCCCTCAATCCATCTTCTTTTGATCCTTCCTGTGTCTTTCTATATTTTGCCCATAAAATATTTCAGTGTTGCAACCCCAGGCTTGACTTTCTTCTTAAGTTCATTCCGTTTCAGAGACGCTGTGTGTGTTCTTCCGTTGGCGTTGTAACTCGAGGGATTTGCACGTTTATTATAATATTTGCCTTTGTCTCCTTGAGCTTCCTTTTGAAATGTTCTATTAGCTCTTTGACGTCAGCATTTCTCCCCTTTGCCGTAGCTGCTCTACGATTAAGAGCAAGTTTCAGAGCCTCTTCTTCTATGCATTTTGATCTTTCTTTTTAATGACCTTTTGCTTTCTTCGTGAATGATGTTTTTTAAAAAAATCATTTTATTGGGGCTCATACAACTCTTATCACAATCCATCCATCCATCCATTGTGTCAAGCACATTTGTACATTTGTTGCCATCATCCTCCTCAAAACATGTTCTTTCTACTTGAGCCCTTGGTAATGAGCTCCTCATTTCCCCCTCCCTCCCCCACCCTCCTTCCTTCATGAACCCTTGATAATTTATAAATTATTATTTTTTCATGTCTTACACTGTCCGATATCTCCCTTTACCCACTTTTCTGTTTTCCGTCCCACAGGGAGGGGGTTATAGGTAGATCATTGTGATCAGTTCCCCCTTTCTCCCCCACCTTCCGCTTACCCTCCTGGTATTGCTACTTTCGTTGCTGGTCCTGAGGGGTTTATCTCTCCTGAATTCCCTGTGTTTCCAGCTCTTATCTGGACCCGTGTACATGCTCTGGTCTAGCTGGATTTGTAAGGTAGAATTGGATCATGATAGTGTGTGTGGGGGGGGAGCAAATCTGTTCTTGAGCTGTTCTCAGAACTCAGGTGGGATAGTAGACTCAAGGTCTTATTTTGGCTCGAATGGACTTGTTTTCCTTGTCTGCAGCTTCAACCTGAACTTACATAGGAGCAATTGATGGTCTGTTCCACAGTCCGCCCCGGGCTCAGTTTTAGCTGCTGATATTGAGCTCCTTCATCATCTCTTCCCACAGATATAGTCGATCTGGTTTCTGTGTATTCCATCCGGAGAAATCGACATGTATAGTCGCCTCTTGTGTGACTGAAAAAGGCAATTGCTAGGAACAAGTCTTTGGTGTGCAACGTTCCGTGTGTCATCCCCAGCTTTGTTTCTATCACCAAGACCATATTCGCCTACTGCTCTTCCTTCCTCTTTGTTTCCAACGTTTGCACTGAGGCTTCTACGTAACTAGAATGATAGGGGACAGCTTGTCCGGGAGCAGGGGGAGGCAGGCAGCTACCCCCGGTGCTGCTCAGAGTGAGTGATCCCCAAGTTCTTACCTATTTGCTTGTTTGTCTATTCCTTGACCTATCTATCGACCCACGTATGCATCTTTCCAGGTAACCCTTTATACGCAATCAAAGCACAATGGTGGAGGAATTGGCTTGTTTTCTTGCTCTGACACCTCTCTGTCTCCCGTCAGTGAGGGACA
The DNA here is from genome assembly GCF_000313985.2 of Echinops telfairi. NCBI lineage: Eukaryota > Metazoa > Chordata > Mammalia > Afrosoricida > Tenrecidae > Echinops > Echinops telfairi. The sequence continues at coordinate 5,644,124 of NW_022103926.1, forward strand.
AGGGGTGCCTCTGGCTCACTGTGAACTTGTTCCTGAGCATTTTGGGAGCTAGAAGAGACCTTAGCGCTTGTATTGCACAGGTATTGAGGATTCATTGGCCAAGGTCAGATCAAGAGCCTAAGGTGTTACCATTCCTTTGTAAAGTGGGGATGGGGACCCTAGCTGTCCTTATCTCCCAGGATTGTGGGAAGGACCCCTTGAGGTAGATGGTGGCAAAGAGCTTGGAGAAGTTGGCAAGCCAGAAAGGCTTGGAGGTACCCAGATGGCCCTGGCTGCTGACACAGGACAGATTCCACAGTGACCACAAGGGGTCAGTAGATACAAGTGCCTGTGCACTGAGCTGGCACGAGGGAGGCCCGACCATTTCACGCCTGTGGATGGATACCTAGCTAACCCAAGGCAAGCACGCAGGCCAGCCCAGTCCTTACTGAGCCGGAACGTGTTATCCTAGTATGACAATTCAGAGCCTGGAGACAGGTGCTCGGCTTCTGTGACTCCTTAATTTGCTCTGAGATCCTGGATAACATCCGTCTTTCCCCGAGCCGTGGTGGACTTCTGTCTTCCCTTAGGGATCATTGAGTTCCTCAGGAAGTCAGACCGCATACCTCCCAGACTGCATACCTCCCAGATGCCCTTGAGGGCATCTCTATAGTGACATCCATGGGGATCCTGGTTGTAGAACAGTGGTTGGCCACGGAGACCAACCAGGTGCTTCTGGGAGCTGAGGGCTACAGGGGCTCCAAAGACTTAGACAAGATCGTGGAGGAGAAGAACCACTCCTGTGTGTTCTTCAAAGGGGAGATAGAGGACTGAGCAGGGGTGGGGGTGGGGCCCACAAGAGAAACCAACCTTCCCAGCCTCATTTCCCACGAGCCAAAGGAATACCCTTAAATCGCTCTTCCCATGATCCACACTGAATTCTCTCTCTTCTCCGAAGAGACCTCTGGTTTTCCACATCTGAGCCTTGGAGCTTACTGTTCACCCTGTTGTGAATACAGGCATGTCCTCATCCCCTGGAGCCCTGGCTTCTAGGGTGATCCCCAATGGGCTTTCTCTTTCCTAGCCTCGCCCCCTACTCCATCGGCCTCTCATTTCTGCCCGAGTTCTATCAGCCCGTGAGCACCTGCCCAGGCAAGGGCTGGGCAAGTCAGTGAAAGGAAGGCTGGGCTACTGCTTCCTTTGTGAAAATTGCATCATGCCCCACCGGCCGGGCCCTCGGCAGCTCCTAGGTCATTTCCAAAGCGGTACCCTTTTCCTCCTGCTGCTTCCGAGAGGTGCATACTCCACGGCCAAGGACTCACTGATTCCCCGGAGAGGTTTCCCCAGAAACCTGTAGTCTCAGCAGAGGACCTCCTGGGGGCCGATGGCAGGTGTGTTCCGTCTGATCAACCCCGGTGTGTGTTTGTCTTTTAATGACATGCCATCAGCTTTGGGGAGGGCTCTGTGGTTCCACATGGGGCTGCTAACTGCAAACCAGCGGTTTGAAACCTCCAGCCACGTGGTTGGAGAAAGAAGGACGAGGCTTTCTGGTCCCGTAGAGAGTTTCTCAGAAACCCACGGGGGCAGTTCTACCCTGTCCTATGGGGTCGCCAGGCGTCTGCGGAGACTTGAGTAAGGGGGGGGATGGGAGCCAGGCTGTTTGAAAGAACCCAGGGGAGATGTACAGGTTAGGGTGGGGGGCGGAGAGAGAAGTGGCAACAAAAACAGAGGGAGGGGGTTTCCTCCTTAAAAAGGCTGGTGCCACCATGGGT
>NW_022103926.1:5647362-5653670 GCF_000313985.2 Echinops telfairi
TTAGAGAGCTGCTGGAGACTCACTGAGACCCAAGAAAGCCCTGGAGATGTTTCCACCACCACTGGATCCACAAGACTGTTCACCCACTGGCCTGTGATCTTCCTGCTTTTGACATCATGATATGTGGCTGTGTGAGTCTGAAGAGGGAGACGTGGGCTAGTATCAGACTTATGGGCTACTATTGGACTTAATGGACTTGCTCTGGGATGTTTTCTCAATATACAATTACTCTTTGATATAAAACTCTTTCTTCCATATACATGAGTGTCTCTGGATTTGTTTCTCTAGTCACACGGGAATACTTGCTAAAGGTCACACACAATATTTGCTAAAGATCATACGGCCAGAAAGTGGCAGACCTGGGACTTGAACTGAGGTTCTTTGCTCCCTGCTGTCCCACCTCTTGACTTCTGCATCTCCCAGAACCAATGGAGTGGGGTTTGCTCCACCCACTCCAGATCTTTCTGGGGTAAAACAAGTCTACATCTCTATCTGTGGACAGACCTCCTCAGGGAACCTGTCTGGATTATAGACTAAAGACTGGATGGGAGTGGGGAAACCTGGCTTTCTGTCCAATTGATGTGACCTGGGGCTGGGGCATATGGAGACAGTGGTCCCGGTCAGCTCACAGGGCTGTCCTCTGGCAGAAGGCATGGCCATGACCATGAGCATCTGTGCAGGGGCCATCCCAGGAGCCTTGCAGCCCACAGGGGCCTTGGCTGCTTCTCACCCCTTAGCGCTCCCTGTGCATCCGGCATGTTTTCTTCTGGGTGGATAAACTTTGGGACAACAGAACCTTCTGCTTGGCTCTTGCCTCAGAGTTTTGCCAGGGGTAGGACTCTGCACTGGTTTCTTCAGCCTTGAGAGCCTCCATTTCCTCCTGTGTAAAAATGGAGGAAACGCGGCCCACCTTGGAGGGTGGTTGTAAGGCAGAAGGTGATGTATGTCAAAGGCCTGGTACTTCTGAAGCCAACACATGGAAGCTTTCGAACCTGCAACGTAGAGAAAACCACTGATGTAATGCATGTGCACGTCCTTAGCAGCCACCTTCACCATGACCAGCTCCAGGCTGGTCGTGGGTGTCTCTGGCCCACTCCCTTCATTGGTAAAGTAGCAGTCTTCTGAAAGCAAATCCCCGACATCACAGGCCTTCTTCATAGGCACTGTGTTACGTAGCTCCACTTACTTGGATCCATAATCAGCGGTCATGGAAGCAGGCATCCAGAGATCAAGTGACACTGGGCAAATCTGCTTGCTGCCCAAGATCTCGCTACACTTCAAGGTGTTAAAGAGAAAAAATGTCACTCCTAGGACTAAGGTGTGCCTGACCCAAGCCAAGGTATTTTCAATTGCCACATCGGCGTATGCAAGTTGGACAATGACTAAGGGAGACCGGGTAATGATCGGTGCATTTGAATATTGTATAATTGGTGCAGAGAATATTGTATAATTGGTGCAGAGACTATCGTACCATAGACTGCTAGAGGAACAAATAAGTCTGTCTTGGAAGAAGTACAGCCAGAATGCTTCTTGGAAGTGAGGATGGCAAGACTTCCTCTCACATCTTTTGGGCACGGTATCAGGAGGGACCAGTCCTCGGAAAGGGGTGTCATGTTTGGTAAGCCTGAAGGTCATTGAAAGGAAGAGGAAGATCCCTAACCAACTGGACGGACACAGTGGCTGCAACAACGGTTTCAGGTCTAGCAACAATGGTGAGGATGGCAGTCTTTTGTCCTGTTGGGTCCCTATGAGTCTAAGTGACTTGATGGCACTTTACAGCTATTGTCCTTGTTGTCCTTGGGTGCCATTGAGTGGATCTGACTCGTAGAACGATGTGTTGCCCATCTGTCCCTAAAATGTGTTTTTCCACACTTGATTGAATCAGGGATCCAAATGAGGTCCACACATGGCATCTTGTTTATATGTCTCATATCTTTTGATAATGAACCACACTTCCCTCTTCCCATCTTTTTCTCAGATCATGAAGTTTTTGATAAACCAGTTCATTTGCTCAGTAGATTTTCCTATATTTTGGACTTGATTCATGAACTCCTTATATATAACACATTCCTCTGCTCCCTGTATTTCTTTTTAGCACAACTAGATGCTTGATACAGTTGAGTTTGAATTGGAGAGGGGGAAAATATGTTCTATATAGTGCTATATGTTTCCTACCAGACCACATCATGAGCACATATTATCTTGTTGCAATTTTGGTGGTGCTAACCCTGATCAGTAGGTTTAGCTAATGTCGCATGATTTTTCCTGGAGGTCATCGCATAGATCTTTTATTAGGGGTTGCCAAAAGTAATACACACACACTTCTGTGTTTATTAGCAGGAATTTGTGATAATTAAGATTTTGTGTCAATTGACTGGGATAGAATTATCAGTGGTTTGGGAGTAAGGCCTAGAACTCCCCCATGATGAGATCTTGGGGCTATAGCCTGCTTCCAATATAGACGGATACTGTAGAAAATCTTGCTTGCTTTTTCCTGTGTCCAAATCCTCATTTGCCTATCAATCTCTGGTTGTTTGGATTTGAGTCATCAGTCTGCTCGATTGCCTACTGATCCTGGCCATCTAACTTTGCCATCTTTAGATGCATTAGCCTGTACAGCCAGAAGCCTGTCACCTGACCTGCTGAACTTTGATTCATCAACCCCTGCAGCGTCAAGACCGATTTCTGACCCATAGTCTTGAAACTTGTCTGCTTCTACAACTGTGTGAGCCATTTCCTTCTTATAAATCTCTCTCTCTATATCTCTCTAGATATCTTTCTATCTATCATCTATCTATCTATCTATCTATCTATCTATCTATCTATCTATCTATCTATCTATCTATCTATCTATCTATCTATCTATCTATCTATCTATCTATCTATGTAAGCTTCTCTGGGGTTGCATTTCTAGAGAACTCAACCAAAGACAGAAACTCTAATGAGTTTCTAAACTCTAATGAGTATGAAATGCAATTAATACAAGAATGCATTTTTTTCTTGATCACTTTTCAGAAAATGAATTGGTGTTATACCAACCTTCAAAGGTGGCGATAAAGTTTGTTTGTGCTTGTAACTTTATGAACTTGTGGGTTTAACTTATGGATTTTTATTTGAACGTTGTGTAGTTGATGTTTCAATACATTGCCATGTTTTTTTAAGGTTCAAATTGTTCTACTATTGGCCAGTGGAGCCCCTTCAAGTTGGCTCCTGAATTCTTTTGACACAACCCTTTCTGGTATGACAAGATGTCCTATGCAGACTGTTCTTGTCCATTTCTTACCCAATAAGAGTCTGGGACTAATTAAAAGGTCCCCTTGTCTCACGTTCATTCGGATAGTATGGCGTCCATCCATTTCCTGTTAAATTCTTTGAAATATATCTCGAAGCTTTGCCATTCTTCAGACAGGTGCTCTCTCCTGATTTGGGACTTTGTGTACGCTGACCTTTGTGTGGTTGCTGGGTGTCATTGGTTTGGTTCTGACCCACAGTGGCCCCATGCACAACAAAATGCAAGCCTGCCTGGTCCCGTGCCTTCCTCATAGGCATTGAGCCTGTTGTTGGCACCCACCGTGGCAATTCATCTCGTAAAGAGTTCTGCTCTTTTTTTTTCGCTGACCCTTTACTTTTCCAAGCAGGATGCCCTTCTCCAGGGACCGGACCCTCCTGATGACATGTCCAAAGGGCTGATTCCTTTAGGGCAGCGGTTCTCAACGTGTGGGTCGTGACCCCTTTGGGGGTCGAACGACCCTTTCACAGGGGCCACCCCATTCATAACAGTAGCAAAATGGCAGTTATGAAGTAGCAACGAAAAATAATTTTCTGGTTGGGGGGGTCACCCCAACATGTATTAAAGGGTCGTGGCGTTAGGAAGGTTGAGAACCACTGCTTTAGGGTCTTGAATGCCTCACCACTCCACCACCTCCTGATTAAGCACAGACATTGCCCCCTCTTAGGATGCCTTCTTTACATCTCTGAGCGCAATAAAGGGTTCATCTTAGGGACCCTTATTTTCACAACAGTTAAAATATATTAGTATTAATATTGACTAGTCTACTTCCCTCCACAGGGTTGCAAGGACCACTAGCACATACATAGCAGGCTTCGAACTTTTCCAGGGGTGGCTGTTTTTGATGCATGCTAACCTCAGTTTCGCCCCGGGCCTTTCATTCATTTCGTCCAGTCTTTAACTAGAGCATCCTCTAGTTAAATAATGCTAGGTTACTGACTCAGCATGTACTCTACCTAGCGCGACTTGTCACTCACATCCTGGGAGGTAGGCACCACCTGTGAAGTAGGCATCATTCTCTTCATTATCCTCATTTGATCGATTAGCAAGTGGCGGAAGGCCCCACAGCTAGGAAGCGGAGGAGCTAGATTTCCCAAGCGGGTCTGGCGCTCAATGCTCTGAAATGTTCTTCCCATATCCCTGCCCTTCAAAGTGGGAGCTATCCACATCAGAAACCCTGGGAGTTTGTTAAAATGCATGTTCTTCGATTCTACCTCAGACCTATTGCATTGTCACCTCTTAAAGATGTGGGTGGACACTGAGTTTCTAATAAGCTTCCCTGGGGTGATTTAAGCAATTATTATTATTATTGAATAGGTGTGATAGTGGGGTTTATTGTGGCAACTAGGTCAACGGGAGCATGTAGGCAGAGTTTGGTTGGGTCGCAGCTTGATTGGAGGATGACTGAAATAAAGACAGCTGGCATCCCATCTCCCTCTTGCTCCCTGGTGATCAGACCAGAGTGCTGCTGCTTTAGCTAGTTCTCTGCCTCAACCTGTGTGCTACACGACCTGTGGGCCAAGGGAACCCGTGGATCATGTCGCTAGAGCTTGAGGCTCCTTGGAGACCTGCTGGTGCTAGAGCTTGAGGCTGGTGGATCCTGTCGCCCTTTTGAGATCCGATCGGGTTTGCTTGGCTAAGCTCTGACTGTAAGTAACCTAACATTATTTAACTACTATTACTGACCTACTCTGCTGTCTCCTGCCTGTGGGTAGACTGTGCCTGCCTTGCCCAAGGGAAGATTCCGCTGTCTGCTTCCTTGACCTTGGAGGACCTGGCAGCCCACATGAGTCGAAGGACTTCCACTATATTAACTCTTTTACAAAAGTGAGTTGAGCGAAGCCCTCTGTACTGCTGCGTGGACTAAGTAGCTGTTATATTCCTCTTCACTGTATAAATCTCTCCATATATGTGTGTGTGTGTCTTGGTTTTGTTTCTCTAGAGAACCCTGCTTAACACAATAGGTAAAATATACACACAACAAAACAGTCAAAATGTCTAAAAAGGTACAAGTGGAAATTTCTCCCCAACCCTCTGCTCCTCGGGGGAAATTATTTTTCCCGTGCTGTGACTTGGCACACTGAGTCTGGGAGCTACCGTTGCATAGACCAAGAGGGGGAGGTCTCTGCCCTCCAGAGTTCACTGCAAAACTGCAGGTAAGACCACCACTCAGAGGGAGCCCCAGGAAGGGGCTCCAGGGTCACCGAATGAGATGGCAGGGACCTCTCCTGCTCACTGAAATGTCTGCACCTCCAATTTCTCGGACCCTCCAGTTTGCTCTGTTCTACGTTGTTTGTCAATTCATGTCAGAGGCTCTTCCCAGCACAGGTTTGCCCCAGGCAAAGAACAGGAAGGGATGGGTGTATCGTTGGTGGGGGGGGGGGAGAGAAGAAATGAAGGAATGCAGGTGTGGGCTGTACAGAAGTCTAAATCTGGAAGTGTCTTGAGATTAGCCCAATATCCAACCTCTCAAGTGGGCTTTCCAATTACTTAGGGTAACCATCAGCCTTTCCCTTTTTGCTTGTTGGTAGGTGCCTGTTGGCTGGCTATGCCTTGGAGTGACTGTGCTCCACAGGATGAAACATGGCCCAGTCCCGCACCCTTCTCCTCGCAGGTGTTGCTCTGTGTGGGCCCATTGCGGTAGCCGCGCTGTCACCCCATTTCTTTGAAGCTGTCTTTTCCACTGCCACTTTACCTGCACGATGCCCTTCTTTGGCCATTTGGCCCTCCTGAGTGTATGTCCAAAGTAAGCAAGATGCAGCAGCGACAGCCTACTTTGATGAGTAGCTACTGGGTCTTACGAACTTTTGAGGGGCCATCCAAACGACAACTCTTGGTCTCTTTCCATAGGGGTCAAAGAGTGAAGAAAACCAAAGTCTTGAGGAAACAATTCGTCCAAACTTGAGACCAGAACTAGGCAGCTGGTGCCTGCCTACCACTAACGAGGACTCTGACCAGGATCACAATAGAAAACACAGAATAGAGCGGGCGCAAAAGGTAGAACAAAATTCCCATGTAG
>NW_022103926.1:5655787-5657243 GCF_000313985.2 Echinops telfairi
TCCAGTGGCCTACAAATGGGCTTTGGGTCTCCACCCTGCACTCCCCCACTCATTCGCTATGGTAAGATTTTTTTGTTCTGGTGATGCCTGATCCCGACACCTTGTGATCGCACAAGACGGTGTGCTTCTTATGTGGGCTTTGTTGCTTCTGAGCTAGATGGCCACTTGTTTACCTTCAAGCCTTTAAGACCCCAGACGCTGTATCTTTTGATAGCCGAGCACCATCAGCTTTCTGCACCACATTTGCTTATTCACCCGCTTTGTCTTCCGCGCTTGTGTCAGGAGGGTGAGCATCACAGAATGCCAATTTAATAGAAGAAAGTATTCTTGCATTGAGGGAGTACTACTTGAGTGGAGGCCCGATGTCCTTCTGCTACCTTAATACTAACCCTATAAATATATGCACATAGATCTATTTCCCCATCCTCATATATAAATATATGAGGATGGGGAAATAGATATATGAGGTCTCTTCTTATGAGAAGGCCACACCCACAAGGAGGCACCATCAAGCTGTGGCCTGATTGGCAGGCTAGACTCCACCCCTACACTTTCATAAATCTTCAGGTTGACAGGACATTATGTAATTACCACGCCACAGCCACTTCTAGGGAGCCTTCTGGCTGTACTTCCTCCAGGACTGACTTGTTTGTTCAGGCAGCCCGCGGTATGTCCAATATTTTTCACCAACAGCACTATCTGAATGAGTCAGCTCTTCAGTCATCCTTGTTCATTATGCCTTTGACAATCGAAACTGTAAAATCAGTGGTGTTTAACCTTTCCAGAGTCCTTTGGAAATTGCATGAAAACGACAGACCTTTGCCCAGAAATGCGTAGATACATGATCACTCCAGGGAATGTCATTGACCTTCCCAAGGATATCCAGGTCTAGGTTCAGAACCTTGTTTTCCATGCTCTGTTGACAAAAGAACCTTTCTAGTTTATATACAGGTGTACCCTAGGTGGATGATGACTTTTAGCCATCTAGTGGGATCGGGTTTTCAAGGCCGTCCGTGCCACCTGGAAGAAGGTCGAGGCTGCCACATCTTTCTCCCACGCTGTGGGTCCGACGGAACTTTGCTAGCAGCCTCCCACTCTCACCACCACGCTCCTTACACTAATTGAGAGAACCTCTGAAGGCACCCAGGAATCATCAGAGGCCAGCTCGCCCAGAAGGCAACGACGGGCGGGGGCCCACCGCGCCTGGGGACCGCGGGACGAAACGACAGACGGGTACCGGCTGCGCTTCGGTGAGCCGCACCTGTCCTCCCTTGGCTCCCGGGCCGAGGACCCGGCGGCGGCGCAGGGCTGCGCTGGGAGCTGGCGAGCTCTGCATTCACCATTGTTCCCCCAGCGCCTGGCACGGGTCGGGGCGCAGGCAGGGATGGGGGCTGAAACGCGCTGCCCCTTCTAGTCGCTCGGCGGCCCGCAAGGGTTTCTCCGGCCTCCCTGGGGG
>NW_022103926.1:5657728-5660214 GCF_000313985.2 Echinops telfairi
CCTGCCACACGGCGCCGCCGAACATGAGCGCCTCGGCGCCCGGCGCCCGGCCGGAGCCGAAGCCCCAGCCCCAGCCCCAGGCAGTGTCCGAGCCGGAGCCGGTGTCCGAACAGGTGTTGGAGCCAGTTTACGAGCTCGTGCTAAGATCCGAGTTTGCGTCTGAACCGGTGGCGGAACCAGAGCCCGGGCAGGAACCGGCCCTGCTGCTGGGGCTGGGGTCAGGGTCAGGGTCCAGGCCCCCAGGCGCAGGGGCAGGGCCCTTCACCAAGACCGCCTTGGAGCAGCTGGAAAACTTGCCCTTGACCAACCCCCCGTTGGGGCCTCTGCAGGCTCCCAGGTCCGGGTCTGTGCCTCGGCCAGGACAGAACAGGGCATCGCCGTCGGGGCCCGCATTTTCAGGCGCTGCTATGACCTCCCCTGCCCGGGCGGTCCTCTTGCCTCTGGACAGTTTCAAGGGCTGGCTCCTCAAATGGACCAACTACCTGAAGGGGTACCAGCGCCGCTGGTTCGTGCTCAGCAATGGCCTCCTGTCTTACTACAGGTATGCAAGTGCCAGGGAGGGGACCGAAGGTTGATGGTCGAGGTGCTGCCTTCAGTCCGGAGGCCATGTTTTGGGTGCCCTCCGGAGCTGAGCTGAGGGTCACCATCACCCGCCTTGAGCCCATGCACTCCAGCATGGGATATGGCACCTCTGGCTGATCTCTGCGGGCTGGGGTCCTAAGCTCTGGCAGGAGAAGTGGAGGTGTGGCCTTTAGTGAACGTGGGTTTCCTTTAAGAGGGAGATGGTCTTGGGAGTTGCGGGTCCTGGGTGGCTTCCAGCAGAGGTTCCAGTTGCCTCCTGTCTTGAATTCCCTGCTTATTTGTTGGCTAAGCCTGCGGAGGCCTGAGATCAAGTGGATCTATTTTTCAGGAAGTAGGTGACAGAAAGGTGCTGTCCTCTAGCCCAACTGTAGAGGAGCCCTGGTGGCATAATGGTTACACATTGGGCTCTGGTCCACCAGGTCAGCAGTTTGAAACCACTCCTTGGGAGAAAGATGGGCCCATTTGCTCCTGTAAACACTCCCAGAAATCCACAGGGGGCAGTTCTACTCTGTCTTAGAGGGCACCGGTGAGTCAGCATCGACTCAATGGCAGTGGAGCCTCACTTTGGCTGTTACTGACTGGAGTCAGCTCCAAAGTCCTTGTCCTTTTGATTCAGGAGCTAAAACCATTGTCAGTTTATCCCTCTCCCAGTTGGCCATTCAGTTTCCCTACCTTTCCTAAGGCTGCTTGCCGTGCCTGGAGCCCAGCAGGCCCTCTGATGGATCAGGTACCCTCTGCCCTTCAGGAGCTCACCTTGGCCTTGTGTGGAGAATCAGGAAGCATCTTGCTGTTCCCTTACTTACTGAAAATGGGATTCCAGGTGAAGTCATTAACATTGTCTTCCTACTGAGGTGCCTTGGTGGCGGAATGGCCTGCACATTGGGCTGTTAACCGCAAGGTCAGCAATTCGAAACTACTATGCGCTCCTCCAGAGAAAGATGAGCCTTTTTACTCCCATGAAGAGTTATAGTTTTGGACACCCACAGAGGCAGTTCTGCTCTGGGGTCACTATTGATTTATTACTTCATGGAGTAAAGACTTAAATAAGAACAAAAAAGAAGTACATAAAACTAAATTATGTTATAGGACAGTTTTAAAATATTAATGAAATTTATTAAATAATACCTGACAAAAAACAATAAATCTGTTATTTAAGATACCTCCATATTGATTCTTGATTGGTGCCCTCACTTGCAATATTCTTCACTTCTACCTGGGCATCATCAGCTGTGTGCTCTCTCTTAACCATCTTTTCACTGTAAGAGTAGGATTCCATTCCTGTAGAGGTCGACCCATTAGATAGTAGTCATTGTGTTTGGTATATTAGAAACAGGCAACTTCCCTTCTCTGAACATATTATGTTCATCTTTGAAAAACCTCTTTCTTCTGCCGAACTTAACAGCAATTGCCTGACGATATTTTAGCTCTTTGAACACTTTCAAGAATTGTGTCATTTGCTCACAACAGCTCCTGGGAATTTGGAGCATAACACAAAGATGAAACAAACGACACCGCGCGTCACCCTCTGGTTGTCTGGCACTTTTACCTCCACGTTGCATGTTTGTTTATGGAAGTAACAAACAAAAGGGAAAACTAGCTGTTTATCAAAAGTATAACAACTTTTAGAAAATGGATAAATACGTATGACAAGCATAGTTCCATCTGATTTTTTATACCTCTAGATGGAATGAACATTATTTATTACATGTGCTTAGAATACATTGTTGTGCCGATGAACGTTCAAAAAGAGTAAGGACATGGGTGAAGGGAGACAACGTTCAGTGTAAGATATGAAAACAATAATTTATAAATTATCAAGGGCTCATAAAGGAGGGAGGGTGGGGGAAGGAGGGAAAAAGTGAGGAGCTGATACCAAGGGCTCAAGTAGAAAGAAAATGTTTTGA
>NW_022103926.1:5660314-5664992 GCF_000313985.2 Echinops telfairi
TGAAAGGGTAAAAAAAGAGTCAGGAATATGAGTTTGTATTTCCACATTGGGCATCAGTCCGGCCACCCACCCTGATTACAAGGGCCATGTTAACAACCAGTTTGCCAAACTCAACAAAAAGTTAGGTGTCCATTCTGCTGAACCTGTGTGAACTGGCTAAATCCCACCACTGGATGGTTCCCACTCTATGGTGGATGGGGACCGGCCATCCTTAATTGCTGCAGGGGAGAAAGCTGACCTGTGTTTCTTTTTTTTTTTTGACCTGTGTTTCTAATGTGCTCTCCTCATGTGGTGACCAGATGCACCTCTGTCCCCCCATCGGAAGAGGGCAGATACAGCACCTGTCTCACATCACATTGTGTTGAGTGTGTAATCCCTCAGAGCAAAAAGATCCCCCTGTCCAAAGGATATCTTTCTTGCATTGCCAGTCTTAGGACAGCCCTTCTGTCTGGTCTGTAAGCACTTCACTAAGCCTTGCCACCCTCTATCATTGTCTTTTTTCCTAAATGTTTTTTTAATAGTGAATTAGGTTGGGGGTTTACATTTCAGACCATCAACTCTGCATTCTGCAGGTCAGATCTCTCTCTCATCAGCTACTTCCCCCAATGTCTGCCCCCACCCCGATATCCTCTTCCACCTTCCTTTCTCTGACTTTTGTTCTTCCTCTTGTGGGCCTCGATCCTCCCTTTCACCTAAGTCGGTACTTTTGAGTCTCCAAGCCTGTTGCTTTATCTTCCCACCCTTGTCACCCCCCTTTGGGAAGCTCCATAACTTGTTCCCTTTGGCCGTAAGCACATCTCTGTCATGTGTTTTGGATGTATGCACATTTTTTCCTCCTGATAGGAGTGGTCTCCTACAATATTTGTCCTTTTGTGGTTGACTAACGTCACTCAGCATCATGGTCTCCAGGTCCATCCATGTCATGAGGTGCTTTGTGGTTTCATCATTGTTTGTTAGTGATGCGTCGCGTTCCGCTGTGTGCATGCACCAACCTGCCTTTATCCATGCGTCTACGGATGGACACTTGTATGGTTCCCAGCTTCTTGCCATTGTGGTGCGCGTGCTGCCGGGAACATGGGAGGACACCTGTCTGCTCCTGTTGGGGCTCTTACTTCTTTAGGGCATATGCCCAGCGGAGGGATTGCTGGTTCCTATGGAATTTCCAACCCCAGTTGTTTGAGGTAGTGCCACATCGCTTTCCACAATGGTTGTACATCTGTCTCTTTGAATGCATGGGGCATGTTGGTCATGGACCCCACATCTCATTGGATGGCACATTCACTGAGGGTACCTTTGCAACTTCTTATTTAGGGGGTTCCAGGATTGTCCTGGTGTGCCAATGAGAAGTTCTGAGGTTTCACAGGGGAAGTAGCTTGTCTGAGATCACCTGCCCAGTAGGTGGTAGAGGTCTGACCTGTGTCAGTTCAGGTATGTCCTAAAGCCCACCCTTGAATTCAGCCTCCCCCCGTTATATGTATTAGCTCATATCCTTCTCACCTGTAGGAGTCAAGGTCCTGTTGACGCCTTAGGGCCCACAGTGTCAGGAAAACCTACATGTACTGCAAGTGAAACTTGACGTCATGGGTTTTGTTTGTATTTTAAATCGAAAGAACAAAGGCACCCCACTTTCTTTTTTGACAAGAATTACGTATGGAAAAAAAAGAATTACATATGAACGGTTGACACTGAAAGGTAATCTCAAATGTGCAGATTCTCTGGGTCTCTAGGAAAAATTCGTACTGTCTTTTGATAAGGTTGTGGGGACAGATACTGGCGTAGGGGGCGGGTGGGTGGGGACACAGCGGGCGCTCTGTAGTCTGGGCTTTTCCATCCTCAGGCACAGGGACGATTGTGCGGATGGCACAGGACTGGGCATCCTTCATGCAGTTGTGCGTAAGGTCGCTGTGGGTCAGCACTGACTTGATGGCACCTCACAGCAGATCCTGGTCACCAACCCCTTTCTTTTCTGTTTGTTTAAGCAGGGTGGGTTGTGTTTCATTTCAGCCATAAAGGGGTGTTATACACTCTATGGTCTAACGAGAAAACCTTCTTGGTGGTGAATCGGGTGCCGTTTTTAGTGCAGAGCATCCATTTCCATTCAACGATTCATACTCCTTTTGTTTCATCTCATTGGTTGCCTTCCTTTCCGCGGGAGCGTGATGTGCAGCTTTCATACTTCCTCCCTGGGTTTCCGATTTCCTCTCTTTTTTCCCTAACCCCTCTGAACTCTCCTCCGGCAAATGCTGTTCTTTTGGTTGATGATTCTAAGACGTGTGTACCTCCCTAGTGTTATTGTGCTTAGATAGACCTGGCCATTATGTGTCTGAAAATTGAGCCCAGTGGGGTGACTTTTGTTTCAGGGCCGATGGGTCACTAAGGGCTATAACCTTGGAGGTTCGACTGGTCTCTGTCAGATTGGTAGCCTGGTCGTTTTTTATGACTTTGAGTTCTTTCACACTTTTTATCCACTCCTCCCAGGACCCTCTAATGTGGTCGCTGGCAGGGCAGTAGGAAGGGGTAGCCAGGCACCATCTCGTTATGCTCCCAAATAACAGGACGTGGGGTGGTCCATGAGTCCATTGGATTTACTGTTTTCATGTCTCTGATTTTCATCACCGTTCTTCCCTCTGTTGGGAGAGACCAGTTGTTACAAATAGCCCTTCGTGGGCTTGAAGACCCCATCCCTACTCACCAAAGTAAGATGTAGAACATGACCTTTGTGGACTATGTTAGGCCAATTGACCTTGGTGTCTCTGTAGACCAGTGGTTCTCAACCCTGATGCCGTGACCCTTTAATCCGGCTCCTCATGTTGTGGTGACCCCCAACCATAAAATGATTTTTGTTGCTACTTACTAACTGTAATTTTGCTACTGTTATGAATGAATCGGGTCGACCCCTGTGAAAGGGTTATTTGACCCCCAAAGGGGTCGCGACTCACAGGTTGAGAACTGCTGCTGTAGATGATGGTCTTGACCGCCCCCCCCAGGTCCAGTGACTCCAGAGGTTTGGATGTGGCTGAGAACCACATGCCCCCTAGATGTCCATGCATGGATCTATTTATAACAAAGGTTTAAGAAAATACCCACGTGTAAATATCCTCTGTGAAACCTATGTATTTTGTGGGTATATGATTCTCATGGCACTTACATTGACGGCTGTAACAAAGTGTGATGTGTACTGCTTTAAATTGTTGTGGAGAAATCTATGTAAAAAGACACGGCAACCGCTTCTACAAATAGAATTCAGTGGCATTCACTACAGTCACCCTGCTGAACGCAACGATCACCACTGTCGTTTTTATAAGAACTGTGCCCCTAAACAATAGCCCCACTCCCTCTTCTCAGCCACTCCAGGTAACTACTAATGAACACTGGTCTCTGCACACTTGCCTGCTGTACTTACTTCATATCAGTGGGATCGTATGATGGTTTCCTCTTGTGTCTAACATCATTCTCTCAGTAGAATGTGTTCAAGGTTTCTCCATGGTAACTCGCACCAGCACTTCATTTCTCTTTATGGCTGGATAATCCATTTGGCTCCGTATGCCACATTTGATTCATCTGTTGATTGGCACTGGGATTGCCGTTTTGAATAGTGTTGCAGAGAATGCTGGCAGACAGACGCCTGTGTATATTCTTGCTTTCAGTTCTTTTGCACAGCTGCCTAAGAGTGGGGTTGTTGCTGTGGGATACGGTAGTTCAGTTTTGTGGGGTGTTACTAAACTTTTTCATAGTGCACCTCTTCATTTCTCAATTTTTCTGACGGGCTGCTATAGAAATTCTTGTACACATGCAGGGGCTTCTTTTGGTGAAAGCTCTGGGCTGTTATATTGTATATGAATATTCACTTTACATAATACCTAACTATTTCCCAAAGTGATTGTACTGGTTTATATCCCACCAGCAAGGACTAAGAGATCCTGTGGATCTATATCCTGTCCAATACTTGGTTTTACCAGGCTTCTTAATTTTTGCTCATCAAATGGGTATGACATACTATCTCATTGTCCCATTGTCTACCTGGATTTCATTGATTATGCAAAGAACAGTGACTGAATGTATCAACAATTTATGGATCACATTGCAAAGGAGGGGGATTTGAGAACCACTTAGCTGTGCTCATCCAGAACCTGAGGTGGCAGCCATTCGAACACAACAGGGGGAACATTCATGACTGAAATTAGGAAATGTGCGTGTCAGGGTTGTATCTCCTCTCCGTACTTCTTCAATCTGTATGTTGAACAAGTCGTCCAGGAAGCTGAGCCTACAGGAGTAGGAAGAAGAATGTGGCATCAGGATTGGAGGAAGACTCACGGACAACTTGCGGTACGCAGATGAAGCAGCCTTGAGCCAAGAGGACGTGAAGCGTGTAGCGATGAAGATCCAAGACTACGTTTTCCGTGTGGACGACACCTCAACATAAAGAAAGCAGAAGCCTCAGAACCGGACCCATACGCAACAGCTATATAAACAGAAGCACTAGTTAAGTCTTTCAAGGATTTCATTTTACTTGGATCTACAATTCAGGCGCATGGGAGGAGCGGTCAAGAAGTCAGTGATGGATTGTTTGGGGGAATGTGCTGCAAAAGATCTCTTAAAAGTGATACGAAGCAAGCAACAAAGCCCACATGGAAGAAGCACACCAGCCTATGCAACCACGAGGTGTCGAAGGGATCAG
>NW_022103926.1:5667037-5668330 GCF_000313985.2 Echinops telfairi
AGTAATGTGCTGTTGTTCAGTTCTGTTAAGTTGGTTCCAACTCACAGAGACCCGATGCACAACAGGACGAAACAGAGCAAATGACCTCCGGTGTCGTCCACGCACGCGTCTTCACGCTCGATCCCGTTGTTGTCCACCGTCCTCTGTTCACTGACCCTTCACATGACCGAGCACGCTGTCCTTTCCCGGGGGTTTATCTCTTCTCAGAATATGTCCGAAGTACGTGAGACCAAGTCTCGCCACCCTCCTTTCCAAGGAGAACTCTGGTTGTACTTCTTCCAAGATGGATTTGTTAGTTCCTCTGGCCATAGATGATAGTTTCCAAAATTCTCACCGACGTCGTCATTCAAATGCACCAATTCTTTTGTTGTCTTCCTTATTCACTGTGCAACTTTTACATGAGTTCGAGACATTTGAAAAACATTTACCCAAGTCAGTGAGTATTTTGATCTCTTGACTGGTACTTCCATGGGCATTGATCGTGAATCCAAGCAAGACAAAATCCTTTCTCCATTTATCATGAGCGCACCTACTGGTCCAGCTGTTAGGATTTTGGTTTTCTTTCTTTCTTTTCTTTTTTCTTTCTTTCCAATCTATGATTCTATTCTTGGAAACATTTTTCTTTTTAAAAATCATTTTATTGGGGGCTCTTACAACTCTTCTCACAATCTACATTTACAACCATTGTGTCAGGCACATTTGTAGGATTTTGGTCTTCTTTACGATGATTTGTAATCCACACTGAAGGCTGCAATCCTTGATCTCAGCAAGAACTCCGAGTCCTTTCTTTCAGCATGCGAGGTTGTGTCGGCTGTTGTTCATAGATTGTGAAGGCTTTGTCTAACCCTGATGCTGCATTCTTCTTCGCAGGAAGTATTCTAGCTGCTTGGATTCTTTTCTCAGGTTTCAGATTGAATCAGTATGGTGAAAGAACACACCCCTGACACACACTCTTCTTGATTTTAAACCATGCAGCCTTTGCATGTTCGATCCAAATGACTCACTCTTGGTCCATGTTCATGTTCTTCGTGAGCCCAGTGAACTGTTCTGGAATTCCAACTCTTCTCAAGCGAATCCAGGGTTTGTTATGATCCACACCATCGAATGTTTTTGCATAGAGTAAAACACAGCTCAACATCGTTTTAGTATTCTCTACTTTCAGGCAAGATCCATCTAATGTCAGTAATGACATGTGAGAGTAATGTGCTATGAATATAAATTGGAGATGACATTCTTATTCCATTGCTTGGTGCTCTTAGTTGCATGACTAATCATTTACAGGTTTTTTTTTAT
>NW_022103926.1:5668663-5673542 GCF_000313985.2 Echinops telfairi
CATCAGTCAGAGGCCAACTCAGGGGCAGTTAATAGCAACCGCAGTTCCGGTTTTTAAAATGTCATCCCTATTTCTTGTCTCAGGGGGAGCATGTAATTACATGAAGTGAGGAAAAGACCATAAATGCTACAACACTTTCTGTTTTTAAATTTAATTAATTAAAAAGATCATTTTATTGGGGGCTCATACAGCTCCTATCACAATCCATCCATCCATTGTGTCAAGCACATTTGTACATGTGTGCTGCAACACTCTCAAAGGGCCTGGCCATATGAGGTCTCCTGAGGAAGATGTTCCAAACACAATCTCTACACACATTCATGACCAAGTGGCTTTTGTAAGCAAAATTCTGTTTGTTTGTTTTTTTAAGTTTTTATATACCAATGGTCTGTTTGGTAACTCATCTTATAAAGCACATTATGTTAAACAGAATTTTTTGTTTTGATTTGTTAATTATTCAAACTGATAATTGGCTAAGCCAGCTAGCAGGAAAGGCCTTGAAGGAATGAGCTGGGTCTCTCAGCAGACACAACATCGTTATACACATGAAGACGGAAAGCTAGACAAGGAATGGGGGGGCTGGAGGAGAAACACTGGAACCTCTCTAGGACCTTTGGTCAAGTGATTAACCCTCTGTTGATTCAGAGACACATTGCTGATGTAGATCTTCCCCGGACCCCCTTGCTGGCTCAGTTTTGCCATTGGGCAGAGTATAATTTGCCACCTGAACCCCCGACCCTCACTCCAGGGGTTTTGTGCTTTTGCTAGAATGTCTGGTGTGAGTTCTGTGACCATGACGATACACTAGCCTTGGGTGTAACTTTTCTGGAGGACCAACCATGGACCAGGTGGTGTGGGAGACACGGTGTGCCTAACACCATCCACTCCAGTGTAGAAGAGGAGGGGGCTGTCTCCATAGGCCTGGTAGTGTCCTCAGAGGTCAGCAGCTTCAGAAGAAGTGCCGCAGTGGACGCGCCCAGTGACGAGTGTCAAGCACATGACTTCATTCCTCCTGCAATGTACTGACTAGGAGGTTGACTGTTCTAATCCACCTGACCGCATCTCACAAGAAAGGCCCGGCAGTCTCCTTCCACCAGGCTACAGTCATCGCAGACCCTGGAAGATGCAGTTCCATTCTGAAACACACAGGGTCGCCACGAGTCAGAGTCGGCCGGACAAGCGGCGGGGCCGGTTGTGGTTTTGTAAACTTGGGGAAATCAGTCAGCCTGTTACGTTAGCAAGGGCAGACAGACCTTTGAAAAGAGTGTGCAGTTCCTTAGGCCAAGAGCAAGCTGCTCTTATCCCAAGGGACCACAACTATGGAGGCGCTGAGCTTGCTGCCAGAAGACTGTGCTGCACACAGACATATGGGGAGGAGGAGAGGGTAAGAAAGCCCTGAACAAGAGTGATGCTGGCAGCGTGGCATGGCGGTGGGGGTTTCCAAGGCCCTTTGGATAGTTGCACTCAGGAAGCGAGCTGTCGGGTGATGCTGAGTGCTGGGCACGCCTTTCTTTCATGTGTGCGTCCTGGGCTGCTTTTAAGAGTTCTTGGCATATTCTGGTGGCTTCATAATGCTGGGCTTGGCATCTCATCAGATGCTTGGCCTCAGCCCTACATTTCATGCCCACTTAACAGCCCTGACTCACACCATCTGCTTGGCACTTGCAGGCCGTTGCCTGAAAAGCAAATGGAGGGCCATTGGCATTGTTGAGTTAGTGCAGAGACTGCCAAATCAGGCTTACTTTCGAAGTAGCAGTAGGTACCGTTTTCCTGAAATAGAGTGTGATGGCCTCCCAGGAGTCACCAGATGAAGCCCCAACCCCGGCCACAGGCCTCCCAGCTCTTCCCAGTTGACTCTCCCATCCCTTCTCTGGTCTCTCCTTTGTCCAGCCTTTGACCCTTCCTTCACACCGCTGGTCATCACGCGCTTCCTCCATAAACCTCCATGGTTTACCCCTCCAGAGCTCTGCATGTCCTGGCTGCTGAAATCCCAGCTGGGCCACCTTGGCTGGGATCTGCCTAGGCTTCCCCTCAGGAAGCTGGGGGAACCAGCCACATTCCCCTGGGTGCCATTATGGCTGGCCCATCCCTTGGCTGGTCACCCACCCTGTGAGCTGGGTGTTAATCCAACTCGTCTCTGACCCAACTTGCAAATCGACGGCCATGTCTTCTCCCTGCAGCATCCCCTGCTTGGCACAGTGCCTTCTACTCAGTAGACACAGTCTATTTCAGTGATGAGGCGTTCAATAGAGAACACCCTTTGCGGGCCTGCCCCAATCCCAACTATGTGGACAGCCCCCCCTCCTCCCAGAAAAATTCACTTCAGAGGACAGCACTGAAGCTATAGCTCAGGGAGAGGGGTGAATCTGATCAGAACACATGGTAACAAATGAAGAGGGAAGGAGAGAGAGTGGAACACATCCTCGCCTACCAAACTCCGAGGACGATATTCCTGCTCAAAGCACACAATGCACAGAGAGGACCATAGGGCCGGACCCACCACGAGACAAGATGTCCCTCACTGACCCATAGCCCTACAGGGGACAACACTGGAGGCACCGTGTGGGAATTGTGCCCGATCTGACCCCACCACACCGGCAAAACACTAAGGGCGTGCAACAGAACAGCAGGGAGAGCAGAACAAGGCATCCTTTTACGGACCCATATTGCTATGAGGGACAACACGAGGCAGAGTGTGGGAATTGTGCCCGATCTGACCCCACCACACCAGGGCGAAACGCTGCAACAGAGCAGCAAGGTGAGGAAAGCAGCGAAGTCCCCAGGGAACACCAAAAATAGACTTTGGGGCCAGGGCTTGCCACCCCATCAGACTGGACTGGAAAACACTCCTTAAGGTCACCAGACAGACCTGGAACTCTTTGCAGGCTTTTCTCTCTTTTTTGTCATTGGTTTTGTTGCTGTTGTTTGGTTTGGGGGTTTTCTGTTGTTTTGCTCTGCCTTGTTTGTGTGCTTATTATTGTCTCTGCAGGTCTATCTAGATAAGATAGGCAGGATAAACAATCCAGAGGGGAAAACAATGAACGGAACCAACGGTTCTGGAGGGACATGGGAGAGGGGAGGCAGGGAAAGGAAGTGGGAGTTAACAAACCCAGGGACAAGGGAACAACAAGTGATCTAAAATCGATGGCGAGGAGCAGGTAGGAGGCCTGACAGGGCTTGATCAAGGGCAATGTAACCGAGAGGAATTACTGAAACACAAATGAAGGCCGAACATGATAGTGGGGCACAAGGAAAGTAAAAGGAAAGAACTAGGAGGCAAAGGGCATTTATTGAGGTCTAATTACAGACATATACATATGTACATATATTTATATATAATGATAGGGAAATAGATCTATGTACGTATATTTATATGTTAAGTATCAAGGTAGCAGACGGACATTGGGCCTCTACTCAAGTCCTCCCTCAATGCAAGAACACTTTGTTCTAATAACCTGGCACTCTGAGATGCTCACCTTCTTGACACAAACGTTGAAGACAAAGTGGGTGCATACCAAAAGTGGTGAAGAAAGCTGATGGTGCCGGCTATCAAAAGATATAGCGTCTAGGGTCTTTAAGGATTGAAGACAAACAAGCGGCCATTTATCTGAGAAGCAACATAGCCCACATGGAAGAAGCACACCAGCCTGTGTGACCATGAGATGTCAATGGGATTAGGTATCAGGCATCAATAACCCAGAACAAAAAATTATATCAATGTGAATGAGGGGGAGTGCAGAATGGAGACCCAAAGCCCATCTGCATACTAAACATCTCCTTACAGAAGGGTCACAAGGAAGAGATGAGCCAGTCAGGGTGCAGTATAGCACTGATGAAACATACAACTTTCCTCTGGTTCTTTAATGCTTCCTTCGCCCCCCCCACACACTATCATGACCCCAGTTTTACAAATCTACCTTACAAATCTGACTAGACCAGAACATGTACATGGGTACAGATCAGAGCTGAAACACAGGGACTCCAGGACAGATAAACCCCTCAGGACCAATAATGAGAGCAGCGATACCAGGAGGAGAAGGGAAGGTGGGGGGAGAAAGGGGAAACCAATTACAATGATCTATACATAACCTTCTCCCTAGGGAATGGACAACAGAAAAGTGGGTGAAGGGAGACAGGTCGATGTAAGACATGAAAAAATAATGATAATTTATAAATTATCCAGGGTTCGTGAGGGAGGGAGGCTGTGGCGAGGGAGGGGTAAAATGAGGAGCTGATACCAAGGGCTCAAGTAGAACTATATACCTCATGGAGTCCTGTTGACGCTGTTGACTAAGCATTGAACTACCTACCTCAAGGCTGGTGGTCTAAACCAACCACAACAACAACAACAACAACATGGAGTCCTGGTGATGCTGTTGACTAAGCACTGAGCTACCTACCTCAAGGCTGGTGGTTGAAACCAACCACAACAACAACAACAGCAACATGGAGTCCTGGTGATGCTGTTGACTAAGCACTGGACTACCTACCTCAAGGCTGGTGGTCGAAACCAACAACAATAACAACAATATGGAGTCCTGGTGATGCTGTTGACTAAGCACTGGACTGCCTACCTCAAGGCTGGTGGTCGAAACCAACAACAACAACAACAACAACAATAACAACAATATGGAGTCCTGGTGACGCTGTTGACTAAGCACTGGACTACCTACCTCAAGGCCGGTGGACGAAACCAACCACAACAACAACAACATGGAGTCCTGGTGATGCTGTTGGCTAAGCACTGGACTACCTACCTCAAGGCTGGTGGTCTAAACCCACCCGCTTCTCTGTGGAAGAAAGGTGAGGCTGTCTGCTCTTGTAAAGATTTGCAGCTCTGGGGGGGAGCGGGGAGGGAGGGGAAAAATGAGGACCTAAT
>NW_022103926.1:5675110-5677197 GCF_000313985.2 Echinops telfairi
TGGTCAGGTGAGGACTTTGCCAAACACAGGAAGGGGTTCAGCCCACCTCCGCGGGAAGTTCCTGCCTCTCACCAGCACCCCGTCATCTGTAAGTTGCAGAGGGTGAACCGCGGTGTCTGGCTGAGCACCCAGATTTCATTCCACTCCCTCCCACCCTCTACTAAAAGGAGACTCGATGGTTTTTAAAGCCACTGATTCCGTAGGAGGGACAAGAAGGGAGGAGCGATCGCCGTAGCATTTGGGCAGAACCAGAGGGATGAGTGATGGCTAAGTGACATCAAGTAAGACGAAGAATAAGGGCTAATATATGTATTCGTGGACATGTCCCCAGGATACTGTGGTTACACGTAAAATAAATGAGCACCGATTCCGTATCCTCAGCCACATCTCATGAGGAGTCACACTTTCTATTGTCTTACATCGCAAAACAGGTTTTTGGATACGTGTGTTTCTATCAGGACCCAGTAAGGTTCAGATATTGAGCTTGATGATATGTCTTTTTTTTTTTTTTCCATTTATAATGGACTCTATTTTTCTAGAGCAATTTTAAGTAGGCAGAAAAATTGAGCAGGGAGACCAAGAGATTCCAAATACTCCTCTGTCTGCCCAGTTTCCACTATTATAACAGCTCACATGGGCAAGGCACATAATCAGTGAGCCAGCATCGACACCTTATTATTAACTAAAGCTCATCATTAACATTGGGATGCACATTTCATGTTGAAAAGTGTCATGGGTTTGATAAGCACATGTACCCACGTGTCATACGAAATAGTATCACTGTCCTAAATATGTCGTGTGCTCCACCTGTTTTTCTTTCCCCTCTCCCCAAACTTCTGGCAACCGCGATCCTTTTACTCTTCCAGGATACCACATGGTTGGAATCAGAGGCTGGTTTCTTTCTACTAGCGATAGGTATATAAGGTTCTTCCGTGACTTCTTATGGCTTGAGAGCTTATATCTTTTTATCATGAAACAGGTCCCACAGTTGATAGCCCCTTCCATACCTCTCAGAATATAGGTCAACGGGTCCATATAGAAAAAGAATGTTTGGAAACTGTGGTAGCAAATGTACAATTCTGCTGGACACGATTGAACTATGGAATGATTTGATATATGTATTAATCCCAATGAATAATAATTTAAAAAATGTAAACGTAAAAAAGGGGGATATACTTAAATACGTATTCCCAGGGGACTTTGTAATGCATGGAAACGTTGATCATATTTAGTATTTGCCATGGCCAGTTCTAAGCACTTTACGTGGATTCTTCAGGTTTTTCCTCCCAATAAGCCTAGGGGGCGCAGGTGCTATTTTTACCATCCGGATGTCACCGTCGGAGAAATGGGTGCCCACAGGTTAAAAAGACGTGCCCAAGATGTGAAAGCTAGGAACTTGCATTGACATGCCTGGCTCGTTCCAGAGCCCTTGTGCTTAGTTAGGATAGCAGCCTGTCTCCCCTGCACTCCCCTCACCCATCCGAAGAAGGTGGAAGAGAAATACATATTTAATAGAGGCCTATGTAATTTATCCTTTATTTGCTCCTCTACGGAGCCGCTGTTGGGATAAAAAATGGCAGCAACACATGGAAATATTTGCCAGAACTCCTGGTTCCCAATCTTCTTCTCACTCACGCCTCAGTCCCCTGATGCCTTTGGAATGCTTTGTGAACACGCGCACAGACAGACCTTAGGCCAGCCACCCAAGGCATAACCCACTCGGCCACCGGGCTCCCGGAGACAAATGACAGCGATCAGAAACACAAGAGACAGACTTCACGAAACCACGCGCCAGTTCTCTGAAAGAGCAATTAAAATCACAAGTATTTAGCTAGACTAACAACAGCAACAACATCGCCAATAGAGAAAGACGGAGATGGCGCCTCCCTCCGTCTGCATAGTCAGGCACTGTGAGTGCGTATGGGTTGCGATAGCTTTCCCCAGAGTGGAAAACAATGCCTCTTTGATAAACCCCTGAGCTCATTGGCTATGACAACTTGTTTTTAAGAACAGTGTGTTAGTCTGGGCCTGTTCCAGCACCCAGGGCTGCATCGGGGTGGGTCCATGTGGCTTCTCCTTGGGGATGT
>NW_022103926.1:5677413-5678730 GCF_000313985.2 Echinops telfairi
AAAAATTTGGTCTATATGGACCAAATAGACCGTTCCCTAGCTTGTTGTGCGTTCTTTCCAAAAATCGGGACTTTTTTAAAACGCCAAAAATTGGACTGCCCTGCCAAAAGCGGGACGTCTGGTCACCTTACACTAACTACCTCACACAGCTACAGCTGTCATTTGGGATCATGGGACGTTGGATCCGAGGAGACAGATTTCTAAGGCGCCTTCCACATCTCGAGGCTCCGTCACAAGTCAGCGCTCTCCATGTAGAAAGAATGACGGTGGCAGCCTTTGAGGAGACAGCTGACGCAGATTGCTGCATTCTGACACTTCCGTTCTCCCTCAGTATCAGTCTCGTCTGCCACTCCGGCTCTGTCATTGCTGATCTCTTCTTCCCTGTCACTCCCGTGACAGGGAGTTCTGTGTATGGATGCTGACAGCAGAGGAGGAAGGCTGGGTCCTCAGCCCAACTGTACTCCTGGGCCAGCCCCCCCAAGACAAACCACCCCAAAACACAGAGGTTACAGCAACAAGGGCTTCTTGCATGCGTGTTCACAGATTGGGCAGCAGGGTGTCCGGCAGCAGTGCCTGGGCTGCTCCTGGGCGACAAGCAGGCTTGCAGGCAGGTCTTGCCCCTGCAGTGGCAGAATTGTAGAGGTGAAGCGCAACCACGTTGCCTTGGCCAAGCGTGAGCACCCTCATTGTGGCCCCCACCCCATGGGTCCAATCAAGGCATCAAGGCACGTGCCACATCGAGTAGTGGCCGATGCCGTCAAGCTCTCTGACAAAGGTCAAGGACTCGTCGTTGGGGGCAGAAGTAAGAATTGTTGGTGCGTCCATCTGTCTCAGCCTCTGCCCTCCTGACTGGCGATCATACCTCTTCAGCTATCAAATCACAGGGCCGGACCAGGTGGTCTCCAGGGTTCCTTCTGGCCTCAACTTCTGGAGCATTTGATGGACAACCCACTGGAATACCAGAGAGGAGAAATGGGACGCCCACCATGATTCTGCCGCTTGGAACTGGCGGGCTCATGGAGGTGCTCAGCCAATGTCCGTCGACTTAATGTTGGGACACGAACCCTGAGGGTATTGTGACCAGGATGATCTTCCCTAACGTGTAACAGGGAATCTGGAACGCTAAATTGGAGATAGAGTCCAAGCACAGTATCCTGCTTTAAATGTCATTCCCACAGATTCTCCCCTAATAGCTATGCTGCCTTAAAGTAAGCACATGGTTGGTTCTGTCTCCCTGTAGATCTCCCACTGCAGCACCCATCCCCCCTCGTGCCTTCCCCCAATGCAGATATTAGGTTTCCTCACCTGTGAGCTCAG
>NW_022103926.1:5679020-5688071 GCF_000313985.2 Echinops telfairi
TCCTATCTCTCTTATTCGCTATGACTTTACGATAGTCTTCATATAATAGAGCTGTACAGTTGCACCAACCGGACCCGTGATAGTGTGAGGGGCTGATTTCCCCCCACACTTAATGGTACGGAGCACTGAGTGGGATGGCCTACAAGTGCGTGGCTGGCGTGGTAGTCAAAGATTGGGAAGAGGGTGCTGGATCACAGCTATTCCGTGGGCTTCCTGATCCTGCAGGGGCAGCCCCAGGCCCTCGGCTTTCTCTTTCCCTGTCGTTTTAATGGGTTTAGTCTCATGATCGTGAGGGCCCCGGGCCCCGGGCCCCAGGCAGCAAAAGAGCTGAGCTGATGTTGTACATCTGGCCGCCCATTTTGGGAGACTTGCAGGGGGACGCAGGGCGGTCCCCACCTTTGCCGAGTTGTTCATTTGTTGTGATGAGAAAGGCGCCTCCCTTGAATGCTGCATCTATAGAAAATGAAATTGCGTGGCTGGATGCAGGCGCAAAAACTATTTTTATTCTTCAGAATCCCCCAGCTCTCTTGTGCTTAATTTATTTTGTCTGTCGACTAGCCTTTGCCAGCTGGGAATGAAAGTAGGGTATTCTTCACTGTGGGCACCTCCCTGTGTGTTTTCCCTTGGTCTGCAGGGTCCTGAGTGCTACGGGACCTGCCGCCACAGCCACTTAGACACCAGAGGCTGAGAGCATGTGGGCCCAGAGGCTGTGGGCCCCAAGTAGGCCTGGAGTGGGTGCATGTGCACCCACATGTGGGAGGGAGACCCTACCCCCCTACCTGCCTCTGACCAGGAGCAGGCTAAGAGAGCATCCCAGAGCATGCTCCCTGTCTTTATTCTAGCCCACCCCCTGGCTGGGGGAAAGCATGGTTGATGGCATTGGTTGACCTCATTGGCTGAGTTGAGCCCACCTGGGTGATGTCATGAGTCTGGGCCTTGTTTGGCCCGTTCAGTTGTACCTCCCACCTAGCTTGGGGGCTTGAGTACAAGCATGCTCAGTTTGGGATCTTCATAGGTGTCTAATGGTTGCCTGATTTCTTTCCAACCTCTTCTGTGGGGGCCTTTGCAGGCATGGGAGGGCCAACCCTCTGTCCCTAAGCTGGCTACCTCACACTGGGCAGCTGGGAAGATTTTCCAGGCCTGTGGTTAAGTGGGCCAACCCTCTGTCCCTAAGCTGGCTACCTCACACTGGGCAGCTGGGAAGATTTTCCAGGCCTGTGGTTAAGTGGCATAATGCAGCAGTAGAGGACTTTGTTGTCCAACCATCTCTCTGTCTTCTAACTTCTTTGTATAGCATCTCTGCCCCGTTATCAACCATCTCTGAATAGGTGGCAGAAAGAGCGTCAAGCTTCCTTCTCCCAGATGAACTGGTTGTTCTCTCAGTAACTCCAAATGCTAGAAAAATGGCTCTGTGTCCCGTTAAAATGGGTTCCCAGACCACATCCACCCTCCCTGGGATGCTCCTCAGTTCCTCGCCGCCGGTCTGGCTCTCCCTCCACGTGGCCACACCCTGGATCTCGGTGTCCCTGTATATTAAGTTCCTGTGGCTGCCTACGAAACCACCCCCAAATGTCGCAGCTTAAAAGAATGAAATGCATTATCTCATCGTGTCTGTGGTGAGGAATTCATGAATGAGTGATTCCGGCCTGGGATTTCTCCTGGGGTTGCAGCTAAGACGTTGACCAGCAAAGCAGCCATCTGAGGACTTGGCATGGACATGGAGGCTCTACTTCCAAGGGGGTGGCTAGCTGTTGGCTGGACACCTCAGTCCCTCCCCACACAGAGCTCTCCAGAGAGCTGCTTGGGTGACCCCACCACCACCACTACCAACATGGCTGCTGGCTTTTCCTAGAGCGAATGCGCTAAGAAGAGACCAAGGCAGACACGATGTTGTCTTTGACGATCTCGCCTCCACCTCATACTCTTCTCTCTTCCTCAGTCTCATCCTGGTTGTGCGAGTTAGCCCAAAGCACTTAGAGGGGGAGCCTCTTTGGGGCAAAGAAACAACCCCCACTTTCTTGCTTGGCTGTGTTGGGATAAACCATTTCATAAGTGAAAGATGTTTTTGAATGTAAAAGTTTTGCTAGTCGTAAATGTTTAGTGAAAACATTGTTGTTTGTTTGTTTGCCGCCCCCCACCCAACCCCCACGCACACACTTTTTTTGCCAGAAAATGAGGAATACACTTTTGAGGCCCCTTTTGGGGATTGCAGCCAGGCGGCCATCCTTCTGTTTGTAAGTCTGGGTAGACTAGAGAAACAAATCCAGGGAGATGCATGTGTGGATAAGAAAGAGCTTTATTTACAAGAGCAATTGGATATTGAGAAAACATTCCAGTTCAGATCAGTCCGATATTAGCCCATATGTCCAATACCAATCTGTAAATTCCTCTTCAGACTCATGCAACACATGCAATGATGCTGACTGCAGGTAAATCACTGGCCAGCGGGTGGAAAGTCTTGTGGATCCAGTGGTGGTGCAAGCATCCCAGCACTGGCAGGGATCTGCACGTGACTTCTTCAGCTCCAGGGCTCTAGCATAACTCCATGTCTTCTTAGTAGGAATGTCTCACAGGGTGTGTGTGTCCTGCCTCCAGAGAGCTATTTATCTCCTTCACACCTTCAAATGAGGTCATAAGCTGCGATCTGATTGACAGGCTTAATTCCACCCCTTCACTCTCATGTCTCAGATTGACAACAGATGATGTACCTACCACACCGTGTAACTTATAACTGAGATCTCTCTCTCTCTCTGCTGACAGTGTAGTGGTTGAGGTGGTGTGTTGTGGGAGTGAGACAGAAGGTCACATAGGGTGCTGTGAGGGCAAGGACCTCATCAGTCCTGTTGGCTGCTCTGGGCTCATGTCCAGGCTGGCACGCAGCATTCCCTCAGTGAACACCACAGTGCCACGTGAAGGCATGGACGTTCCGGAACAGCGTGTGGGGATTCCTAGGCTGTGTCTGTTTTGAGAGTCTAAAACGGCATGTGGAGTGGGGCCTTTGCTTCCTCAGGCTGTTGTCATGTTTTGAGAGGTGAGCCTGTGCTGTCTACTTCAACTAAAGCTTGGTGGGAGTCACTTTACATCAGATTATTTAATCTAATATTAATACCAGTGTCTGTGATTCTAGAGGTCCTGACGGGAAGAAGGAGAATCCTAGAATAAAGGATCGGTGTCACTGTGATATCCAAGGCTAAGTTATACTCGTGGTTAAATTTCTAGTTAACGTGTCCCTAATTGATCCTTAATTTGTACTGTCTTGTCACTGGCTTTGTCTTGTGTGATCTTACTTGCTTAGTGTAGTATTTAATTCAGTTATTTATTTAGTTCTGCAGGAATTTTAAGTACTAGGTCACTTGTTGAAGGAAGAATCCAGGTTGCTAGAACCTTCTGTAGATTGTGGCTACAGCTACAGAGATTGTGTGATTTTTAAAAATCTCTTCCAGTATCCTGAATTATTCTGACTTCACAGCCTCATGACTGTGCTTGAAATAGATGGAGCCCCATGCCCTGGAGACCCCATCATCTCCTTACTTCTCATCCAGCCTCACTCCTGGGCCTCTGGAGGCCCTCTTCAACACGGACGTAATCAGCATGGCTGGGGTAATTGTCGGGCTGCAAACCACAAGCTCAGAAGCAGCTAACGGCAAGGTCAGTGGTTCAAACCCACCAGGTGCTCTGAGGGAGAAAATGAAGCTGTCTATTCCCATAAAAGTTTGCAGTCTTCAAAACTCCAGGGAGCTTCCTGTCCTGTAGGGTCACTGTGAGTCAGAATCAACTCCAGGGTCATTGTGGTGTGGTGTCATTGTGTGGTCCCTATACAACACGCAGAGCACTGCCCGGGCCTGTATTCTCCCTCACGATTGATCTGTTGTAGCTGCTGTGTCAGTCTATCCTCTTCCAACAACCAATTCTATTGATCCAATGGCTGTGCTTGTGATGCATTTTGTTCATCATGGCTCTACAGAGGAGATTTAAAATACAATGATGGATTTTATTATGGGATTTCAAACAAGTACGAAAATAGAGATGCTGGTATAATTAACCTTCTGTTCTCATCAGAGGGTAAATATGTGTCCTTCCAACCCAATTTATTTATTTATTAACTTATCTATTCACTCACTCATTCACTCATCTATCTACCTCCCTACCGCCCTACTTCCCTATCTATCTAGTTTTCACTGTCATCTGCCCATAGTTTGTTATTTTAAAATTTGTTTTCTTGGCAGACACGTCACACATCATACAATTTGATTGTTCAGTCAAATTAAGAAGCTTTGTGCAATCACCCCACAATCATTTTCAGAACATGATTTTGTCCCCCTCGTTGTTGTTAGCTCCCCCTTCCTCCCCCACTTCCATGCCCCACCCAGCTACTGTTCCTACGGCTCTACCTACCCTGGGTTTCATATACAGAAAATCAGACAAAATCATACAAACAAACAAACAAACAAACAAAAAGCCCCAACAACAAGGACTAGACAACACAAAAACCTCAAAGAGAAAGCAGAAAATATTACAAACTGAAACTACTTTTAAAATGTCTCAAGATCCAATACTTGAACCTAATGACATCTGCCATCGTCCACTGCACAGTGTGCTTTGTATGATAGAAAGGCTGTTCACATCCCTGGACTGTGGCCAGAGGGGAGTCACTGAACACTGAATCCATGTGGGGACCCTGCGTATGGATTTGGTTCTCCGCTGTCAAACGGAGTGCTCACCATTCAAGCTCTGATATGATCCCTCCTTCAGATCTAGAACGTGTCCTTCCCAATGCGTGGGCTGAAGCACGGAGACTGGCGTGCTTCCCATGTGGACCTGCCGATGCCTTGCGTAGAGGGCTGCTTGTGAAGACAAGCCTTTAAGGCCCCGGATCATACGAGCCTTTCTGATAGCTGGGCATCCTCTGGTTTCTGCACCACACTTTGTTATAGTATCCGTATCTTCAGTGATCTCACGAGGAGGAGCATCAAGAGGGGCCATGTCTTAAGAATTAATTGTTCTTAGATTGGGGATAGAATTAAGTGTGAGCCCCAAATATATGGGTTATATATATCTGGTTCATTTTAGAGACATCATTATCATTTTATGATGAGAACATTATAAATCATCCTCCTGGGGCATAAGTTAATTCTATTAATTGTGTCACTAATTTAGCCAATGGTCTAGAATTTAAAGCACTATTGATAAAGGGAGATTATACAAGTGTAGGCCAGTTTCAGACTGCAGTACTTGAATTGTTGACTTACACAGATTAAACTCTTAAGTGACTGGACACTATACAAACAGTGGGGGTTAGTGATAGGAGAAAGCTTTCAATAACACTCATTTACAAAGGCAGACCCATGCCTACAGGATTAATACTTGTTATAAGAAAGCAAAGAAGACATGACAGTAGTAAATACGTGGTAGTCCCAGACCACCATTTATTGGGCATCCTCAAAGCAAGAGATCCGAACCAAACTTCAACAACTGCCAATACCATGACCTTGGGAGAGCAGTCATCTGCCTCTTCTTACTCTGAATCAGTGGTTCTCAAGCCTTCCTCATGCCGCGACCCTTTCATACAGTTCCTCTTGTGGTGGTGACCCCCAACCATAAAATTATTTTCAGTGCTACTTCATCACTGTCATTTTGCTACTGTGGTGAATCGGGTGACCCCTCTGAAAGGGGTCACGACCCACAGGTTGAGAACCACTGCACTAGGGCATTTCAACCTTAAGTCCAGGGGAGTATGTCCATTCCACAAATCTGTTATAGGTGAGTTTGAGGTAAAGCCCAATTCACTTAATGGGGTTTTCCGTTTAAATCCTTCTGGTGTGTCCTATGAAGGATGCTAGATGCCGTTCAAGAACAGTCTAAAGCCCCAGTAGGATGCAGCACACAGCCTGGGTCACCAGGGGCTGGATGGAAACCAGACCAAGAGTGCCCTTAGGAACGTGGTCCAGGCATGTTGTCCCCTTGGAGAATGTATTGTTGAGCGGTTTTCCCCATGGAGGCTGCTCCTCTAGGACACCTCCCAGCAGTAAAGCAATTGCCTCGCCTTTCATCTGGATTGGCATTTCTAGTAAGGTTCGTTTATCACTCTGGTGGGAGTGTCTGATGATTTGGGGTGCCCTTAACACCTTATTGTATGAAAGCAACTGAAGTCTTCTCCCTCGCCAACCCCCCCCCATCTCGAAAAACTGACCCCAGCTGAGATGAGGGCAGCTCTGTGGACATGCTCTTAAAGTTGTGCATATAAAGAGGGTGATACATGGCTCTCCACCTTATTGCTTAGTAGACTGGATCAGAAGATTAGCAACCTGCCTCTTCTTGGTGTTGACCCTCAGACTCGTGGACTCATGCGGTATTTGTGTTTCTGTGACTACCTTCACTCACCATGATGGTTCCAGGCCCATCCATGTCACGAGGCTGCAGCGCTGTTCCTTTAGGATGCACAGTATTCCGTTGTGTGTGTGCACCAGTTTCTCTGTCCATTCTCCTGATGGGCATTTGGACTCTTCTAGCTTCTTCCTGTTGAGAATTGTGCTGCCCTGAACATGGGAAAGCACGGTGCTCTATCTCCTTGGGGTTTATGCCCGGCAAAGGTATTGCTGGATCATAGGGTATTTCTACTTCTCAGCTGTGATGGCTTGTGTGTTGCTGTGATGCTGGAAGCCATGTCACTGGCATGTCAAATCCTAGCAGGGCCCCCAAAGTGAATAGGTTTAGCAGAGCTTCTAGACTAACAGACAGTGAAGAACTTAGCTCCCCTGTTCAGAGGAAGGAGCTGCTGAAAACCTTATGAGTACCTTTGAAAAATTGAGTAATACCATCTTTTTCTAAAAAAACTTTTTATTGGGAAATAGGTGGGGGCTTACATTTCAGATAATTTTTTTTGTGTGTCTAGCAACTAAAACAGCTTGTCAAACCTCGCAGCAGTTTGCCCTGCCCCCGCCCTCTTTTCTTCTTCTCCCGCTTGTAGGATGCTGTCTTTCCCTTGATTACCCAGGCTAGCACCTGTCTAACATCTAGCCTGGTGCTTCTCCTGCCCTCCTCCCACTCCACCCCGTCATCAACTTGTTTTTGAACATTGAAAAGTGTGCTAAGCCATGAAAAGATAGTTATTGACTTAAAATAGTTCCCCTTTTAGGTTGTTGATGTTTGTTTACTATGTGTAACTTTCAAGGAAAAAAACCCCATGTACTAAAAAGTGATTACCTTTTAAGAGGACAGTCGAATTGAAGGCAGGACAAATGCTACCCACGCGTTTTACAGAGTCTACCAAGCATCTCTCAAACATCTGTAAGTAGAGTTGTATTTGCTGGCAAAGGATATTGAAAGTACCGTGGGCTGCCAAAGGACAAACACACCTGTCTTGGAAGAAGTACAGCCAGACTGCTCATTCGAAGCCAGCATGGTGAGACTGGGTCTCCTGTATTTTCAACATGTTGTCAGGAGAGACCAGTCCCTAGAAAAGGAATCGTGCTTGGTTAAGTAGAGGGACAGCGGAAGAGAGAAGGGCCCTCAATAAGGTCGATTGACGCGGCGTCTGCGACGGTGGGTCGAACATGACAGTGATGGTTAGAATGGCGCAGACCGGGTGGTGTTGTCTTGTGTTGTAGAGTTGCTGCGGGTCAGGACCGGCTCAATGGCACCTAGCAATGCCAACAAGCTATGTTTACAGTCAGCATGTATGCCCTGTATAATTGAAAAATGCAATGCATATGACTTAAAAATAGACAATTGGCATTGAAAATTTGGCCATTTTTGGTAGATTTTAGAACATTTGAAGACATGTAATGCCTTGATGATGTGCAAGGTAACAGAAGGTGGCTGCATCATGAGATAAAGTATCAGCTTTTACTGCAGAGACTCATTGTACTTAATCTCAGCCATCCTTTTCACTGTCTGTCTCTACATAATCATTTTATACAAGACGCAGAGTTTTAATAGAACGTACCAACCTATATGAAGCAAAGTATTTTTATCAAACTGATCATTAAAAATGTAAATTTTCCCTGAAAAACAAACAAACAACCAAAGCAGAACACAACAATGTGATAAACTACTGGCAAATCTAACAACAGGATAAGTGAGAAAATGCAAACATCACAAAGAGGAAATGAAAGGGTGACATCAATGAGTTCTAGCCCTTTAATATGGCCCTTCTAACCATAATTCCCTATGTGATATGATTATGGACTCTCTATGCTTGTGATCGTAGTCTGATTTTGGAAGGCCTTCTCCGCTACACGAATGGACAGGGGGGATTAAGACCTGACATTCGTAGAGAGTATGGATGGCGCCACACCTGTTGTCTCTGGTGGCATCTTGGCTGTACCTCAATAAAGAGTGTGACTTAGACATGTTTCTTGATTCTTCGAATGGGCGTATATACTGGCACCACTGTACAGTTCTAACACACATCACCTCACCCAGAAAACCGTATCTCTGCTCCTTGACTGTAGAAACAAGAAGACCTGCTGTGGCTTGGGGCATATTTGCCTTCTGGCTCTGGACCCTGCATTTGGCTCAGTTCTGCCTGATCTTTAGATTTGGGACTGAACAGGACCCACCACCATGTGAAACATCTTCTCAGAGTTTCGTGATTTTGTGTGGGCTGTTACAGTGCAGTCAGTGCAGAACCCGGGAACATGAGGGAGTATACTCCAGGGAGGAGTGAGGGGTGGGGGAATGGAACAGAATAGCATCTTGGAAGCGTTGGGCATGTGGGACACATCTTTAATCTCCAACTCCGAGGGACTAGTCTGGTATTGATTCTTCTGAAAAGAATGACTACCACAATCTTAACTACCTGAAGTAAAACATATAATAACACAATACTTTGAAGGTCTTTACTCCAACAACTTTGAAAGCCTAGAAGAAATCAATACATTTCTAGAAACCCACCACCCGCCTAAGCTAACAGAGGTAGGAAAACCAACCCAGGATCATATGGCCTCCTTGGGGAATCCTACCAAACATTTAGGGGAGAGCTGGCCCCACTTCTACTCAAACTATTCCAGCAGATAGAAAAGGCTGGCCACCTCCCAGATTCACTGTTTG
>NW_022103926.1:5692074-5700621 GCF_000313985.2 Echinops telfairi
GGCTATCAAAAGATATAGCATCTGGGGTCTTAAAGGCTTGCAGATAAACAAGCAGTCATCTAGCTGAGAAGCAACAAAGCCCAATTGGAAGAAGCACCCCAGCCTGTGTGATCATGAGGTGTTGATGAGATCAGGTATCAGGCATCAAAGACCCAGAGCAAAAAATCATAATGTAAATCGGGGAAACAAAAACCCCCAAACGTGAAACAAACTCACAGCCATTGAGTCGATTCCACTCAGAGTGACCATATAGGACCGAGTACAATGAATCCTATAGGTGACTAAGGCTGTAACTTTTTACCTCATCTTTCTTCTCCAGTGGAACAGCTGGTAGATTTGAACTGCTGCCCTTGGCTAGCCGCCTAACACATAACTTACTACTCTACTAGGGCTCCGTCTTTCATGAATAGATATTTTAAATTCTTCTCTTCTGACCTAGGTTCATATTCTTTTATATCTGCCTCCTCCCCAGGTTCTACACAGTTCCTTCACATGGTGGCCCAGAAGACTTGCTTAGGGAATTAGAATCTGGAAAGTTAGAGGGGAAGTCACCGAGTGAATCAGATCAGTTCACACTGGTGTGGGCTGAAGCTACACAATAACTTCAGTTCCAACTCAGTAGCTTTAGTCTTTCTCGGTGTCCAGTTGCAGTATTGCTGCCCTGTCGATGTTTTCCTACTCTTTGGGGGGGGGGTGTTGGGAGGATGGTGTGTGTGTGTGTGTGCCCCAAGAAAGTATCGCTCAAGGCAAAGATGAAAGCATTGACACTTTGGAAGATGCTTGGCCAGGCGTGGTGAGAAGAAAAAGGACAGAGCAAGGAGGCAGAAGAAAGAGGAACGTGAGGGTACACACATGCCTCGCTGGACTCCACTTTGCTTTAAGGCGGTCATGGCACGTGGCTCGGCAAGTGCGATGGCCCGGGACTCCCTCAGAAGATGTGCAAGGAGAAGACACACCTCTGAGTGGTCCGCAGACAGGGGCATCAGGGCTTATCTGCTCGGTCTCCCCGTCTTTGTGCTGTGATTTCACACACGCTCCTACGTGGAGGGTGAACGCAGCCCTCAATGGAAGGGAAAGAAGACGATGGTTGTGGGGATCCAAGAAGGTACCGTACCAAAGTTTATGCCCAGTCCAGCCCATACCTTGTGCTCCTCAGGTGCTTTTGTGCTCTCCTTTACACAGCGGTCATATGCCATTGAGGGGACCTCCATTTCCCTCAGAACAAAAATATCCTCCCTCCTTCCCTGGACTGACTGGAGGTATATGCCCCATCAGTGACGGAGGCCTCTT
Organism: Echinops telfairi; assembly: GCF_000313985.2. NCBI lineage: Eukaryota > Metazoa > Chordata > Mammalia > Afrosoricida > Tenrecidae > Echinops > Echinops telfairi. The sequence continues at coordinate 5,693,365 of NW_022103926.1, forward strand.
CTGTCATTGATCCGTGTGGATGACCTAGAATGGGGTCAGTAAGCTTTTGAGATGGAAGAGCCGATCCTGTCCCTCACAGCAATTTGAAAATTAATCTAGAGCCATAAACATTTTTACAAATAAGGAAAATTTAAAGTACCATATATACTCGAGTATAAGCTGACCCGAATATCAGCCGAGGCACCTAATTTTACCACAAAAACTACATTAAAAAATGTGCCGAAAAACTCGGCTCATACATGAGTATATACGATAATATTATTTATAAGTGAAACTAGGATCGTTTTGTTTTCAACTTCTCTTTCACTTCAGAGCCACATGCATACACTGAAACAGCTGCATATGGCTCACCAACCACAGTTTGCCCTTGACCTAAATGATTGCAGCAGAAAGTGCGAAGCAAGTTCATGCTTTGCTCTTGTGGTTGGCTGGTCACGAGACTGCCATTGATATATGCCCTATTCCTCCTCCAGTGTCATTCTGGATTTCCTTCACCCTCTGATAGCACTGTTGGATGTTCTGTGACATTGCCCTGAGGGTGGTGGTGTTGCCTAGCCCATGCAGTGAGGCCGAATGCAGGACGATCACAGGCCAGTGGGTGGAAAGTCTTGTGCATCCAGTGGTGGTAGAGACATCTCAGCGCTGGCAGGGGTTTCCACGAGTCTCCTTCATCCCCAGGGCTCTAACTAGCTCCATGTGTCTTGTCAACAGGAGTGTCTGAGTGTCCCACCTCCAATGAGCTATTTATCTCCTCAGCACCTCCAAATGAGGTCATGGAGCTGCGACCTGACTGACAGGCTAGACTCCACCCCTCCACAAATTGACACCAGATTATATAACTATCATAGAGCCTTTCCCAGGGTTCTTGGGTCCTGAGTTTCCAAGGATTTGTCTTATGGGATTCTTCCATCTGGGAGGTTGACACCGTCACTTCTTTTGTACCCTACAGAAATCAGGATGAAATGGCCCACACCTGCCGGGGCACCATCAACCTGTCCACAACGCACATTGACACAGAGGACTCTTGCAACATCCTGCTGACCAGTGGGGCAAGGACCTACCACCTCAAGGCCAGTTCGGAGGTGGAGCGGCAGCAGTGGATTACCGCCCTGGAGCTGGCCAAGGCCAAAGCGGTCCGCATGATGAACAACCATTCAGGTACTGAGCCTGCGGGGCGGCGGGCAGAGGTGTGGGAGCTGACAGGGTGAGTGGGTGGCGGTGGCCAGGAGACAAGGTGCTGGAGGGTGGCTACCAGCTCTGAGGGAGGAGCTTTGCAAGCCTTTCTGTGGCCACACCCACTGCTCTTGTGCTCGGCCCTCGGTGCTGCTGCACATCACGTCCAGAAGCAGGAAGCAGCAGTCGTCCACGGTGGGAACCCAGGCTCCGGGGTCAGTGTTCTGGGTCAGGCTTTCTCGGCCCCATTGTAGTGATTGAAAAGCATGGGCCAGGGCTGAGACAGGAGTCCTAAGCAAGACATTTTGTTTCCTTGTAGAAAATGAATATTTGTAACATGCATTTTTATAAGATTCCCAAACCAATTACTTCAAAAGCTTATATGATGAAGTCTGCCTTTGACCACTGTCCTTAGCTACTCAATTCTCTCACTGACACGCAACCAGTATCTGTGTCCTATATTTATATATATGAGCTATCTATGTCTACCGTGTGTGTGTGTGTGTGTGTGTCACGGTGGTGTCGTGGTTACCAGCTGGGCTGCGATCTGCATGGTCAGCAGTTTGAAGCCAACGGCAGGTCCACAGGAGGTTGTCTGGGTTTTCTTCTCCTGTAAGCAGTTACAGTCTCAGAAACCCGCAAAGGGTTGCTTTGAATCAGCATTGACTCGACAGCAGTGTTTTCTTCTCTTTATATATTTATGATATCCTGTGCTAGACATATCATTTATGTACACACATACAGAAGTATGAATTGATTTAAAAATAAATACCATGTTCCACCTAGCTTTCCCCCAGGCATATTTAGCAGAATATCTTGGAAGTATTTTCTCTGTTATCATATGAAAATCTTCCTTTTGTAAAGGAGGGTTTATTTCATTTAATGACATACCATCATTTTCTGAACCTCCAGCCCTCTCATTCCCTTAGCAGTCACTTAGGTTGCTTCCTTCCTGGGCTGTGACATACCGTGCGACAGCGTCTAACCCTGCATCTACTTCATCTCATGCGCGTTCAAGTCTACATGCAGTCTGCTCTCTGGGAAGTGGAGCCATGGGGCCAATGGGTGCGCCCATTAGTAATGCCGAGCCATGTTATCAAAGCATCCCCCATAGGGATTGGATTGCCAGGCGCTTACAAGCTGTGTGTGAGAATGCTGGCCTCCCCACATCCTCGCCTGCCCAGAACAATAACAAATGTTTCTGACTGGCAAAAAAACCCCCAAAACAGTCCGTAGACACAGGGAAGGGGTTTTAGGACGCTGTGGTCCTTCTGAAGCCATGAGCCAAATGGTCCATGTTGTACAGCTCAGTGTGGATTTTTGGTGAAGCTGGGTGATAGATGAGCGTGTGGTCCAGCCCTGGTGCTCCGGAGGAAGCGAGGAAGCCTGCTGGGGAGCTCTAGCACAAGGCAGGATGAGGAATGACCCTGAGCCAGATGCACCCTCAGCACTAGCTGTCAGTGAGCGTTGAAGAGCCTCATGTATCAGCCTGGCCTGCTAGTCTCACCCCCTCGGAGCATGGGCTTCCCCGCAGTAACTAGTCTCCCTGGGATCGGCAGTCACATGGCTCTGACATATTAGCAGAAATTCCTCAGCTTGGCAAGGAGTCTCCAAGATTCCACCCAATTTTCTGGTGAAGCAGAGTCTTGGGGTCATTCCAGGCATGAATGGTGCCAAGAACTCCGCAGGAACCTAGCCCAGCCTGGACCGGCTGTGGTCTCAGTTAGCCTGGCTGTAGGGAAATGACAATTGATGGTGTAGTGGGTCTCAGGACAGCCATGTTGGTCAGTGACACTACTGATCATGGAAGAACGAATTTTCTTTCTGGCTTCTCCTTTCTAAGTTTTACAAGTTGCCTGACCCTCGAGGAATTTCCTGAAAATAACAGAGAAGGTATTATATATTGGATTAGTCAGTCTAAAGCAATTTTCCTGGGACACTCAGCCAGGAGCAATTTATTTTGCAGCTGGGGATGAAGTGTTTGCCAACACAGCCGGGCGGCGCTAAAGCCTCCTAGCCTGGGCTTCCTCCAGGGCAGGGGAGAACCCTTGCAAGAGGGCTTCACTTCTCTTGGCCTCATTTTGTGGGTGCTCAGGGGCTGGAGAGGCAGCACATGGCGTGTGTCCCCAGGGGGCTAGCCTTCTGGGCAGGGACAAAGGATAGAGATGGTGTTCAAGGTGGCACGTGTTAAGTGCCAGCGAGGAATGGCAGGCTTCCTTGCCAGGATTTTGACTTTTGAAGCCCAAATGAGCTGAAGTATGCAAAGGAGAAGCCTTTAGGCAAGTACTGCACATTAATCGAAAGATTGAGACAACCTGACTCTGTAAGGCAACAGTCCCCTCCCACCGTTCTCAGGCTCACGTAAGTAAGCCTGTTTGGGGTCTGCGTGTGTTAGAGAAGACTGCTTGGTGTGACTCTCCCGGGGCCCTGCTGAGGACACCCATCTGGGTCAAAGGGCATGGACAGTGATCCACGCTTGTGGATCAGCCATTGTCTGGCTGCCCCTTTCTAGACTGAATTTTCTCTTGAAATGGCCTGCTGCTCTCTAGCTTTCCTGCCTCCCCCCAGGCCGGGCAGGTACCATTCTTTATGACCTGCGTGTGTGTAGCAGTTCCCTGAGCCTGTCTTTAGTCCTTTCTCCAGATAGCAGCCAGAGGAACGTGTTGACAATTGGAATTTCACCTCGTCACTGCAACGCTGAACACTCAGGTCCTACAAGCCAACTAGAGCTAACAGAAGGCGCCAGGTGACAGCAGCAGAAGACACCGTCTCCTTTAGACTCTATGTAGCACGGCTCTGGATACCTGCAAACCGTACTGAAATCATTCCGAGGTGTGCTCTCCGACCACAGTGGGCAGACTTTGAAATCAAGGGCAGAAGGAAGACTTGGAAAAGTCATGACTACGTGGGAATAATTGCATGCTCTTAGCCAATGGGACACAGAAGAAATCACAGGGAAACACTTGGAGACTAAAACTTACAGATGCAATTCAAGAAGTGTTTAGGGGGACATTAATTGCCGAAAATGTTTGCATTAAAAAAAGATCTATCACTGAATAACCTAGGTTTACATGGGAAGGAACTAGAAAATGAAGAAAAATAAACTCCAAGATAGCAGAGGAAAGGGAATCGTGACAGCTATTAAAATAAACACAACCAAACCATAAACTCACCACCATTGAGTTGACGACAGCTCATAGCAACCTTCCAGGAGGGTCGAATCCCCACTGTGGGTTTCCAAGGCTGTTAGCCACCATCCCACCAAGTCTCTGGAGAGACATGATAGACCACGGGAGACAATGAACAACGAGTCAGTGAAACCAGCAGTTCATTCTTTGAAAGATCGATTAAATTGACCAATATTCAACTCTTAAAAAACGCACTGCCGTGGAGTCGATGCCAACTCACAGTGACCCTGTAGGGCAGAGAAGAACGGTCCTGTGCATCTCTGAGACCGGAAGTCTTTCCTGGGGTAAGAAAGCCTCATCTTTCTCTCACAAAGTGGCTGGCGATTTTGAACGACCGACCTTGCAGTTAACAGTACAAATTGTAACCCATATGCCACCAGGGCTCCAATACTTAACGAGATTAAAGAGAGAGAGAGATCCAATAATTAAAATCAGAAAAGAAAGCTTGAACATTACTACCAATCTTACAGAAATAAAAAGAATTAGAGGGAAAAACAATGGACAATTGCACGCCAATAAATTAGTCATCCTACAGGAAATGAAAATTTTCTGTAGTTGTATCATTAGGTGTCATGGAATTGGTTCCAACGTAGAGTGACCCTGTGTGACACTGCCTGGTCCGCACCATCCTCACAATTGTTCCTGTGTCTGAGCCCATTGTTGGGGCCACGGGGTCCGTCCATCTCCTTGACAGCTTTCCTCTTTTTTGCTGCTCCGTAGGTTACCAAACAGGATGTCCTTCTCCAGGGACTGGTCTCTCCTGACAAGAAGTACTTGAGACAAAGTCCCCTCACCCTTGCCCCTAAGGAACATCCTAGCCATACTTCTTTAGAGAACGTCTGCTTGCCCTTTTGACTGGACATGGTCCTTTCAGTGTCCTTGGCCTGCACCACAATTCAAATACATCAATTGTTCGGTCTTCCTGACTCAGTGTCCAACGTTCACGTGTGTACAAGCCAATGGGAAAACACCGCATCTTGGGTTAGGTGCACCTTACTCCTCAAGGTAACATCCTTGCTGTTCAACACCTCGGAGAGGTCTTGGCAGCGATTTACCCAATGCAGTTTGTTGTTGAGGTTCTTGGCTGCTGCTTCCTAGAGCACTGATTATAGATCCAAGCAAGATGAAATCTTTTCACCACTTATCATGGTAGTATCTGTTGGTCCGGTTGTGAGGATGGGGGTCTTCTTTGCGTTGAGTTGTCATCCATACTGAGACTGCAATCCTGGATCTTCATCAGCAAGTGCTCCGAGTCCTCCTCCCTTTCAGCAACCAAAGTCGTTTCATCTGCATATTGCAGATTGTTAATCAGTCTGCCTCCAATTCTGATACCACGTTCTTCTTCATATAATCCAGCTTCTCTGCTGATGTGCTCAGCATACAGATTGAATAAGTATGGGGAGAGGATACAACCCTGATGCACACCTTTCCTGATTTTAAACCCTGTAGTATGCCCTTGTGCTGTTTGCACAGCTGCCTCTCGATCCAGGGACAGATTCCTCGTGAGCACAATGAAGTGTTCTGGAATTCCCATTCTCTGCCAGGCCATCAGTTGGTTATGATCCACGTAGTTGAATGCCTTGGCGTTGTCAATGAAACACAAATAAACAATGTTCTTGTATTCTCTTCATTGAGGCAGGATCCATCTGACATCAGCAACGATCCCCCTTGTTGCACAACCTCTTCGGAATCCAGCCTGACCCGCTAGCAGCTCCCTGTCAATGCACTGCTGCCTCCGTTGTGGGATGGTCTTCAGTAAAATTGTATTTGCATGTGGCATTAATGAGGTTGTTCTACAATTTGAGCATTCTGTTGGGTCACCTCTCTCTGGAATAGACACAGATATGGACCTCTCCCAGACAGTTGGCCAAGTAGCTGTCTTCCAAACAGTTTGGCAGAGACGAGTTTCCAGTGCTTCCTCAGCTTGTTGAAACGTGTCAGTGAGTATCTTATCCATTCACGAAGCCTTGGTCTTTGGTTAAGGCTTTCAGTCGAGCTGGGTCTTCCCTCTCTCGGTATCCTTGGTTCTTGTTTGTGCACTACCTCCTGAAATGGTGAAATGCACACTGGTTCTTTTTGTACAGTGACTGTGTACTCATCTTCTTTGAATGCTTCCTGCATCATTCAGTGTTCTGATCATAGAATCTTTCAATATTCTAACTCGAGGCTTGAAGTTTTTCTTTAGTTCTTATAGTTTAAGGGGGAAAAAAATAGAAGAGTAGGGAACGTGTCCTCACTTATTTTATGAGTCCAGCCCTGATAGCAGAGTAAAAGTAGACACTATAGTGTTCTGAAACTATAAATCTTTATGGGAGCGGACCGCCTCTTCTTTTCCCATGAAGTTACTGGTGGCTTTCAGTCACCACCCTTGTAGCCAACAGCCCGATGCCTTACAGAAAATGCCACCAGGACACCTTAGAACGTACATAGAGATCTTAAAAGTCAGCAACAACAAGGCAACCCATTTTTAAAATGGGCCAAAGGCTTAAGAGACACTTCTCCAAAGCGTGTGAAACACGCTCACCATCATTGGTCACTTCCAAGCCCACTGCCATTGAGGCCGTTCCAGAGCCTAGTGGCCCTGTACTGGGCTTCCGAGACTGTACATCTTGATGAGAGCCGTCTCATCCTTTCCCGAGTGGCTGGTGACTTTGAGCCATCAACCTTGCAGTCAGCAATCCACCGCCTACCTGGCAGTGCGGCCAATGCACCTTTCATTAGTCATTCCAAAAAACACAAACCAAACTCTCTGACAGAGTCAATGATGACTCATAGCAACCCCTTGTGGGTTTCTGAGACTCACTGTTGGTGGGAGTAGAAAGCCCAGTCTTTCTCCCAAGTAGCTGCTGGTGGTTTCAAACTGCCCACCATGTGGATCGCAGCCCAACTCGTAACC
>NW_022103926.1:5703351-5707799 GCF_000313985.2 Echinops telfairi
AAAAAAAAAAGTAGGTTTCTTGAGCACAGAGATCTGTACCAAGGATTCCCCGGTGACCCCAGGGCCCAGCAAGGAGCGCTTGTGGGGCCAGGGCACCGAACGGCTTCCTGGGGAAGACAAGGGGTGTCGGGGGCTGTAGTTTCTCTTTCCTGGTCCTCCCTGGAGCGGGAGGAGGCTGCCAACGGGCAGGACAGCAGCGCTCCCTCCCTCGCTGGTATGGATGAGTGAAGGATCACGTGACCAAGGACATAGACTGACCTCAAAGGCGCATGTAAGGCCAGTGTGGGACGTGCTGAGCGCGGTTTCCCTTGAGTGCGAGGAACAAAACAGTGTGGCCTATGGGGGTTCTGGAGGTTGGGTGAGGGGGCGGGGGGGGGGGGGGCGGAGTTCCCCTGGGGCTGGTGTGCTCCGGTGCAGGGCTGGTTCCAGGCTGGTGTGGCCTTTCGCTAACTGTCTGTCAACTTTGGTAAAGTGTTCTGTGGTCCCGTGGGCAGAGCCCTGGGCCAAGGGCCAGGAGGGCTGTGCTCGCAGCTTGGTCCGACCCTTAGCCTGCCTCCAGTCTTGAGGCCTCGGTTGGCGAGCAGTCAGTGGAGGTTTCTGAGCCCCCGTTTCCTCCTCTGCTGAGGGGAAGTGGCACCCCAACCCTGTCACTGGAGTACCTTCCAACATGTGTGGTGTGCATGGCCCGCGTGGGCAACCATGTCACTCCTGCCAGGACTGCTGTCCACTGGGCTAGCACCCAGGGGCTCTGCAAGGCCAGGGAGGAGGTGCTCAGCCCACCCCAGTACGGAGCAGCAGTCCCAGTGGGCCATGCCTCTGCCTGACGGAGGGCCCTTGCCAGGCAGAGAGGGGTCTCTGTGCGCCCCTGCCAGCTCGTGGGACCTTCTGTGGAGTTGCACCACCACCCCCACACACCCCACGGTCTCCTTGCACCAGTGCTGGAAAAGAGCGCGCTCTGGAAGCCCCACCCCTCAGCAGCACCCATCCACCTCTGCTCTCTGTGGAGTGACTGTCCCCAGGGACACCCAGAACCTACCTGGCCTTTCAGAGTCTGCCGGTTGTATATTGGTGACCTTAACTTGCCAGCTGCCTCAAAGGAGCAGAAGGAAGAAACACTTATTTCTAAACAGCAGTGTGATCATTTTTATTGTCTGAAAAAGGCAGTGCGGGCAGATTTCTGAGCTGTGTGCGCTCTGGTACCTAGACCTCTCAGAGGAAGCGGACATCATTCCAATGGCCCAGCCCTCCTTGAACGCCATGGTTGTGAACCTGGTGTGTGCTGTTTAGGGCAGGAGACCTGCTCCCTGGACAAGCCCACTGTCAGGTGGAATGTTGGTGGGTAGCTGGGGCTGGGGAGGGGGGTGGGCCAGGGGTGGGGGGCATGGAAGGAGGGAGGCTGTTGTTTGAGGGAAGGTCTGAGCTGGGCTTCCAGGGAGGGAGAGGAATTTGCAATCTGAGCTGGGTGAAGAGGGCAGGGGAGGAGGACCAGCTAGGCAAGAGAATAGCCTAAGCAAAGGGGTAGATGTTTGGGCACAAACCCCTTGTGCCAGTCGGGGACCTTTTTGATTTGATGGACTGTCCTTTATTCAGAAAGGAAGGCCTTCTTGTTTGTCACGCTGTTTAATCTCGTCCCTTATGAAGGGGCACCGGGTCATTTTTACTTTTGATTTCCAAGGGAGAGTAAAGGGGGCTGGCTTTCTGTTTCATCACATCCCTGCAGGTTCCAAACCTTGAGAAACCCTGGCATATGGGTCCTGCCAACATGGTTGGTCCATGGTCCGTACTCGAGGGGCTGGCAGTTGGGATGGTCCCCCTCCCCCTCTCTTCTGGAACCCTTTAGAGACCACCTTCCCCCTCTCTCAATCACCAGCTCTGGGCAGTGAGTGGGAATATGGGCCTTCCCTGCATATCCAGCTGCAGGCTCTGGCTGCCCTCATGCCCAGACCCTCTACCCTAGTTCTTCAAGCCTATGGGGGGTAAGGAGGGAGCCCTGCCCCCTGCTCCCCAGCAGGCTGGATGCCCAAGCTCCTAGCTTTCCACCTCTCAGCCCTACCCATGTCCAAAGCAGCTGGCCTCTCAAGGCACTGCCAGCCTCCTCTTCAGGTGGTCTTTAGACAAGGACACTTTGGCACCTCAAATCCTCTGCTCATTTTTATTCTTTTCAGAGCTGTGATCGTTAAGGTGTATTGTGTCAACATGGCCGATGAACATATGTGGGATTAATTGAAGGGCGGAGAGATAAATGGCTCTGTGAGCCTCGCTTTTCGTTCTCTTGTTCTCTGATGGTCAGACCAGGGTGTAGCTGCCTTAGCCAGTTCCCTGCTTCAGCTGGCAAGGTTCACTTTTTGTGAGACATCCTTGAGAAGAAGCCTCATGGACCTACCCGATGCAGCCCTAGGTGCTGGAGCAGCTGCGTGGAGACCCCTGCCAGCGCCGAGATGCTTACATGCTCACTGATTCTGCTTTCCTCCTGCAGTCGGGTTCATTGTGTGTGTTTTGTGAGCTTAAGGAGGACTTTGTAGATCAGTGTCAGACATCTGGGCCAACGTCGGACTTAGGGACTTGGACAGCACTGGGTTGGGATGCTTTCTTAATGTACACTTACCCTTTATATAAAACTCTCTTATAAAACATGAGTGTCTATGAATTTTGTTTCTCTGGTCTACCCAGACTAACTCAAGAGCCAAGTATCAAAGAGGTTAAACCTTCCTGATTTCTGTTGGAGGGGTTAGCTCCCTCCTGGAAGTCCTGGAGGGGTTCTGGGCATAATCAGCAGGCAGGCAACAGCACCCAGGCCACTGGCTCACAGCGGGCGGGCAGGAAGGGCCCCCGAATGGGCCTCCTAAGCCCGCAGAGGGGGCCTGACTCTGCCCACGCCCCAAAGGCTGCCCCTCAAAGACCCCCTCCACTGAGCTCTGAGGGCATCCTCTTGAATCAGCTTTTGTTCCTGCCCTGTCCTGGTGCCAGGCTGGGGACTCTGACTCTGACCTGTCCCCATCTTGCCGCCTGGACCTCCCTGCTGGCACACTCCAATCCTGGCCCCTCACTGCCCCCAGACCTCCTGGCCTCTCCAGTCTGTGCTTCTGCCCTCCCTTTGGTGGGAATGACATGGTGGCCACCCCTGTTCCCCTTGGCCGTCTGTGCGGTCCACAGTATGGGGTACCTTTCCTCATGAGGTCAGAGACAAGCCCCTCTGTGAGCAGCAATCCCAGGGCGGGCTGGCCCCCGTGGGGTCCGGAGAGGCCTAGAGCCGGCCCTCCAGACTGCGCTGGGCCCGGGGTTGTCACGTTACAGTGACAACTCACAGAGCTGCTGACCAAGCCAGGGCTGGTTTTAGGAATCATCACACTCCTGCCAGTTTACTTTAAATGGGGTTTTTTCTCCCTTTATGTTTCATCCTTCCTGAAACGGACCTGCCATCAACCTCTGAACCTCAGCCACAGCGCCCCAATGCCAGACCGCCCCCTGCACATGCCCGAGCATTGGTCTCCCGGCCCTCTGCCATGGCCATAGCCAGAGATGACTCCCTAGCCCCTGACCGCCAGCCTGGATGGCTTTGTCCATCCAGGACCGTGAGTTGTCCGTCATTTGCTGGTCACAACTTTTGCCCTCATCGCCCAACCTCCTCCAGCCTCACAGATGCCCCGCCAATCCTGCCATGAATGCCAACGCCCCTGCCTTCTTCCCGTCAGCCCATCCTGCCTGCGGGGCAGCCTCAGCCCCAGGCCCTACCTGGTGTGCACTCGCCCTCCTTGGCCTCTCGGCCTTCAGCAGGACATCTGCCTGCCCTAATGCCCACACCTAGTATGGGAACAGGATGCAGAGCTGTGGCTGGTGGGTGAGCTGGGCAGGGGGATGCATGGCATGCTGGCAGCGCGTCGGGATTTGCTTGCTGAGCTAGAGATGGGCCACCTGTCACCACCAAGACCAGGGCTTGGGCAGCAGCCCCTGCTGGCCTTTGAAGACCCTGTGTGCTTATCCTCGCACACCCAGCCTCCTGCCCCATGTTTCTAGGCAGTGTGCAAGGAAGGGCCAGTGTCAGCTCACCCCAGTGAGCAAGGCACGCTCGGGCCTCCTTGGGCTTCCTTGCTCATCGGGAGCAAACCATTTCATTTCCCCCAGCCCGCCAAAGTTTCCGCTTCTTACTCTGACCGGCCTCTCTCCCCACCCCATGGCACCTTCCCACTGAATCAAGACTCTTCAAGTGCCTTCGTTCCCGCCAGGGGTGGAGGAACCAGTACTTGAGGCAAGCATAGGCTGCCTTGTGCTTACTTACCAGTAACAGTTTCTACAGTGAACAGTTTCATATGAAGACCACGTGAAGCTGTCCACTATAAGCTTACCTTGCTCGCTGAGTGGCCCTGTCCTGGGAAGGGCATAGGGGCACAGGGCCTTTTTCAGGTGTGTGTGTGTGTGTGTGTGTGTGTGTGTGTGTGTGTGTGTGTGTG
>NW_022103926.1:5707916-5709061 GCF_000313985.2 Echinops telfairi
GTGTGTGTGTGTGTGTGTGTGTGTGTGTGTGTGTGTCTGAGGGCCTTTTTAGGTGTGTGTGTCCCCCTGTCCTGGGAAGGGCACAGAGGCACAGGGCTTTTTTCAGGTGTGTGCATGTCTGTCTGTCTGTCTGTCCACAGATGCCATCTGGTGGTTAGGTTGAGTCTGAGGGCCTTTTTCAGGTGTGTGTGTGTGTGTCCTCCACAGATGCCATCTGGTGGTTCGGTTGAGTCCTGTGGGTACCCTGGCTCTCAGGGCTGCCTCCTCCCCATGCACACGTTTGCTTACTCACCTGTGTTTTGCAGGCCCTTGTGAGGTCATCAGAAGGTGCCATCATCACGGGGAAGAATCAAGTCAGGGGAAAGAATGCTACCTAGCACACCTCTCTCTCTGAGCAGAGCAGACAGGGACCCAGGGACAGGTGACCATGCCCACCTCCAGCCTGCCCTCCCCATGTGGTCTGACGTGTTGATGCCTTCCCAGCATGGCCTCCCAGCCACCAGTGGAGCCCTCAGACTCTCCAGGGCCCTCGGCCCCGGAGCCTCAGCTCCTGACCCCACACCCCGGCCTCTCCCAGCAGGTCCCACCAGGTCTCCTCCCTGTGGCCCGACTGCACCAGGCTTGCTGCCTCCCTGGCAGCCACATCCCGGCCCTGGTGGCCCTGGTTCCAGGCCTCTGCTCCTTGTCCGTCAGTTGCCTTCTTGCGTCTCATCCTTTGGAGAGGGTTCTTCTCCTCCCCCGGCTTGTCCACGCCTCCTTCATGCCACGTCCCCTCCGCCTGCCCATCAGGCAGCCTGGGGACAGACAGCCCTGGGCTCAAATCCTCTCTCTGTCACTTTGTGGCCACTTTGGGAAAACCACGCAGCCACGTATGTCTCTGCTTCCTTACCCGGCAAAGTGTTTTTGATGACCAAGGCCTCTTCAGATTGGCAGAAGGAATCTGCCCGGTCACGTTACCAACTGCTCAGCACCACCGGCGAGGGCGGCAGGAGAGCCAGCGGCTTTGGTGAATACTGCTCCATTCTGCACCTTCTGTCTGCAGCGGGGACAGCAGGCCCTGCTGTGAGCCTGGGTGCACCGGCCATACAGTTGATCCTGGGATAGCAGCTACAGCCCTGCAGCCCAGTACACACACACACACACAC
>NW_022103926.1:5709161-5710331 GCF_000313985.2 Echinops telfairi
CACACACACACACACCTTTCTCCAAGCCTGCCACCTTTCTCATCTCCCAGTGGCTCGTGAAGTTGCGACCACTGTCGTCGTATCTGTACCACTGCTTCTCACCCCCCCACCCCACCGCACCCCCGAGCCCAGGACCATGCTTCCCCAGAGGACAGAGAAAACGGCTACCACCGGGACCATTTCAGCTTGCTGCCGTCAGGCCGGCCAACCTGCCTGTCCGGGGTGACCCCACCGAAGCTGGACCGAGGCAGTTTCTCCTCTGGGAAGTGATGCTTGACTCTGAAGCCATCGCACCAGCATCCCACCGCCCACCGCCCACCGCCATGCAGCCACTGGAGACAAGATCTCAGCTCACCTCGCAGAGCCGGAGGTTGGCCCGGAAGTAAGCCGAGCCTTCACCTGGACTCTTACCTCTCTCTTGGCTCAGCTAGTGCCCGGGCCCAGCAGCGTCAGCCTGCAGCCGTTTTGGGATCAGCTCACCACAGTCCACGTGCCGGACTTCCACCCCAGCAGAGGCTCCCAGTGGGGACAGTCACCCGCTAAGGTGCGGCTTTGCTCAGTTATCATCATCCCAATTCCCTCACGCTTCACTACAGCAACATTCCCTGGGGCAGACTGGATGGGGCACCTCTCAGGGCTCCCTGGAATTAGTCAGCAGCAGGTCGATTGGGGACCGATCTACCTAGGTGGAAGAAACCCCGAGCAGGTGGCCGGTCGACAGTTGCTTTTCCTCCAGGAGCTCTTGGCCCAGATGCAGGGAAGACTGAGGCTGCACGTCAGGGGGTAGGGAGCTTCGAGGAGAAGGAGCCGCAGTGGGTACCTTGGCATTGCTAGCACTGGGGGCTGGGTCACAGGGCACAGGTGCCCCAAACACTGAGGGTGGGGAACCCCCTCTCCGATCAGAACAACTGTGGCCCCAAGAAGGCGATGTGTCCCTGTTGCTCTCCTCCCACCACTGGGACCCACTTTGACAGCAGCCTCCACCATGCCTGTAGCCTTCTGACGCAGCATGAATCCTGCCCACGCCCAGCTGTTCTTCTCCACTCTCCTCAAAGGGAAACAGCCCAAGCGCCCTTCGAGAAGGGGGTGGCTAGACAGGCCATGTGGTCCATCCGTGCCAGAGTAAAATACACAGACCCGACTCGGAAAGCAACCCTGCTTAGGGTTTCC
>NW_022103926.1:5710484-5720641 GCF_000313985.2 Echinops telfairi
GAGGGGGAGTTTGAACAGCTGTGGCCTTGCAGCAACCCCCCGGCCCACGGGTTCCATACACCCACGCTAAACCGAAACCAGGCTCACTGCCCCCTGACTCATAGCAACCCCCCTCTGGGTTTCCGTGATACCCCCAGTCTTTCTTTCTGGAACTGCTGGTGGTTTCGAACTGCTGGGCATGTGGACCGCAGGCCAACACGTAACCACTACACCACCAGGGCCCCGTGAACCCATGCTACCCAGCAATAAGGATGAGCCGACTGACACATGCCACAGTTTGGATGAATCTCAGAGGTCTTGTGCTGCATGAAAGGAGCCAGTCGACCCCAGTTCTCCGCTGGCACATCATCCTGGGAGAGAGAGAAAACTATGAGGGTGGAGAACTCTGGGGAGTTTGGGGTGATGGGTCTGCTCTGTGGCTGGACTGTCATGGTGTCTGTCATGAATCTTTACAGTTCAGGAAACCATACACCCAAAAGTCAAATTTACTGTTTATTAACTTTTTAAGGTGAAATAAAGCTCACCCATTTTGACTTCTCTCTACCGCCCTCTGGACCACTCCAGCTTCTGTTCTTGTTGCCAGGCCAGGGTGCAGGCTGGGATCCTTTGCCTGCCAACTCTCTCCTCTGTGCCCACCCTTTCCCCCACCCTGCTTTCCCCAACGTGCCTTCTGGGGGAGGCCACTCTGCCTGTATCTGCCGTGTCCTTTCTGCTGCCTGGCAGCACGATGGTGAGGGGGAGACTATCACCCCAAATGTATGCCCACAGGGACCTCGGAATGAGGGACTCTACAGATGTGATCCGTTCATTAGATGAGGTCATACTGGGTTGGCATGGGCCCTGAACGCAGCGGCTGATTTCACTAAGGCACCGCTAGGCAGGTGTGGCCGGTGGGCTACCAGGAACTGAAGTGATACAGGAGTGTCAAGGATTGCCGGTCTCCATGGGAAGATTCTCCCTGGGAAGGAAGCCCCCCGGCCAACACCCCGGTTTTAGATCCTAGCCTCCAGCACTGGGAGAGCATTTACAAGCCTGTATCATCTTAAGCACCCAGCATTCGCCCCTTGTTACAGTAGCCCCTGCCAACTAGTACTAGGGCTTCCCCCTCTGCCAGGCCACAGGGAGCTTCGCCCCGGGCTCGCCCAGCACCCTTTCAATGACAAGACTTCTGTGTCTTTAGGAGTGGATCCACTGCCCGGCTGTCAGTGCATTTGCCACACGGTGGTGGCTGTCGTGTTGCTGTGACACTAGAAGCAATGCTACCGTTATTTGAAACCCAACAGGGTCAGCCGTGGTGGACAGATTACAGCAGATCTTCCAGACTCAGCCAGAGCGGAAAGGCCTGGCGATCTACTCGACAACCAGCCTGCGAAAATCCTCTGGGGCACAGAATACTGACACGCTCGCTCTAGCTGCATCCCCCGAGGGACTGCTGGCTGGAAGGACACTGTTTTTGCTAAAGCGGAGGAGGAATCCCCTCCATGGGATGGACTGACACAGTGGCCAGAGCAACAGGCTCACACACACAATCCGGAAGCTTGGAGGCCTGGGCAGCATTTCATTCTGATACTCGGGGTCTCCGTAAGTCAGAGCCAACAGCGTGGACAGCAACCAGCAGGAGCAGCATCGGCAGTGGATGCTAGGGCCAGCCAACCTGAGGGCTGCCGAGACCTGGCGTCCGTCACTGCCTCATTTTCCTCCTTGTAAAGGGGCACCCGTAATAGTACTGTCTCTTAGAAGTGCCGGATCTAGATAATGTGTAAGATGAGCTTAGCACGTGACAGTGTAAGTCATGAAAAAATAATACTTTATAAATTACCAAAGGTTCCTGAGGGAGGGAGGAGGGGATGAGGAGCTTATGCCAGGGCTCAAGTAGAAAGAAAATGTGTTGAGAATGATGATGACAATAAGTGTATAAATGTGTTTGACACAATGGATGGGAGTATGGATTGTGATAAGAGTTGTACAAGCCCCCAATAAAATGATTTTTTTAAAAGAAAAAATATACATAAGCTAGCCATTGTTGTGAATAGGAGTCATGTTGGGAGCTTTGAAATAACACAGGCCTCTAGGCGCCCCAGCACAAGGGACACATTGGGGGTCACCCGCATTTTTAAAAAGGCTTTCTTGGATAGGGTTGCCAGGTTTAGGGGGTGAGGGAATGAAAAAATACTGTCTACCCAGCTAAAGGTGAATTTCAGATAAACAACGAGTAATTGTCAGTCTCATACAATATCTGGGATATTGTTAAAATGTATTTCTTGTGTAGCTGAAATTCAAATATTCAAAGCCTCCCTTGGGGAGGCTTCCAACTTCTTGCCGGAGTTAAAGGTAAGCCCTTCCCCAGTCAGAAAATCACAGGTGTCCTTGCGTTCACTAGACACCAGAGGGCGCTAGAGATGGCGTGTGTGCTCTGTGCTCCAGCAGGTGAGGTTTCCAGGCCCCAGCTTCAAGGAGTCTAGGAGAAGCCGGGAGTGAGTCCAAAGTGGGCCACCTCTCTCTCTGTTTGGGGTGGAGGGTGGTGAGGTGGGTGGGGGCTGTTTAATTTTATTTTTAAAAAGCTCTTTAATTGGGTTCATAGGAATGCCCACAGACTAAGGCATGAGCCCACCCTCGCATGGATCCCTAACCCACCTTGGGTCTGTGTTAGCCAGCAAACTGCCTGCCTCTCCTAATTCAAACATAGGAACCTGTCAGAATTCAGGCACACCGTGATGGGGTTATAATCAAGCAGGCACCTTCTCGCCAAGTCCCCACTTTCCACGTTGACCCCCCAAAGCCCGATCGGAACCGACCCGGAGCAGGCGTCCCTTTAAATGTGTGCGGGGTGGCACTGGAGGCAGGCCAGCATTTCCCGCACGGGCTTGCGCTCGTAGCAGATCTGATAGACGGCGGTAAAGAGGGGGAACTTTTTGGTCAGATCGCTGTGCATGAGAATGCGGTGCACCTGGGCGGCCGTGGGCGGCCCCTGGAGCTTCTGTCCATTCAGCAGCTCTCTCTCCAGCTCCTCGATGCTCTTCCCGGTCCGGGCGAAGACCTCGGCCACCCTGCGGTTGCGGCCTCCGTAGCAGGTGGTGATGAGGTCGGCCACGCCGCAGCTCTCCAGGAAGGTGGCGGTGGACACCTGGCCCTTGCAGAAGATCCTGGCGAAGGCGATCATCTCCATGAGGCCCAGGCGGATGACCGCAGCTTTGGTGTTGTCCCCCCACCGCAGGCCGTCGCAGAAGCCGGCGCCCACTGCGACGATGTTCTTCAGAGCCCCGCAGAGCTCCACGGTGTCCGCGTCGTCCACCACGGTGACGCGGAAGTTGGGGGTCTGCAGGAGCTTCTTGAATAGGAAGCCGTTCTTCACCGCCTTGCTGCCGATGGTTGTCTCGCAGAACTGCTCCTCCGCCACCTCGGTGGCTGTGTTGGCGCCCATGAGCACACTGACGTCAATGTCCAGCTTCTCGCGGATGATGTCGGAGATGAGCTTCAGCCCCTGGTGGCCCTCCTCCAGCCCCTTAATGAGACTGATCCCCAGCGCCTTCCTGGACACCTTCCCACTGATCCCGTCACAGATCTTGTGGATGTACTGGTGCGGAATGACGAAGACCAGCAGGTCTGCGTCCTGCACGGCCTCCGTCAGACTTGGGACGGCCACCACGTTTTCCGGCAGCTTGTGCCCCGGGAGATACCTGACATTCTCGTGGTCACTGTTGATGATGTCTGTCAGTTTTCGCCCATCTATCACTTCTTCAAACACCCACATCTTGACCGTGGGAGCAAACTGCTGCAGTTTCTTTACATTATTACCAATGATTTTCGCAATGGCGGAGCCCCAGTTCCCAGAGCCCACAATGCACACTTTCAGAGGTACCTCTGCCATGGCTGGCGACGCCGCAGCCATGGCCACCCCTCTCTGGTCAGCTGCCTGTCGCCACCCCTCTCTGGTCAGCTTCCTGTCGCCACCCCTCCACCTTCATTCCTCGGGGTGGGGCTCACCCAGCCACTCATGGGCTCCTCTCTGGTCCCCAAGACGGGCCTCCCCTTGATGTCACAGCCCTATTCTGAGATCACGGCCGAGGGCTCCTCAGCCCAGGCAGCCCAGCCCTGCCCTCAGTGTAGCTAAGGCCAGCAGTTGAGCCAGGAGGGAGGCTGGTGGCCCCAGGGTGCAACCCTAAACAACATCTGGGCAGCTTGCCATCCTATTGCTCCAAAATGAAAATCCTCTAGAAGGTAAGGTGCCAGGCGGTCCTCCGGTCCCCTTTGGCCATGGTCTGGGATGGGGGTCGGGAGGCCCAAATCTCCAGGGCACATCGGGTGGATCTTCTCTGTGAACAGCTCTCAGAAATCCTTTTTGCCTTGGCATACAGGTGACCTAGGGAAGTGGCTCTCTCTCTCTCTCTCTCTATTCAGCGATCCTCTCCTGTTTTGAGGCGCCCCCCCCCCCCCCCCGGATTCTTGCATGTGGTGTGTTTTGCTCAGTCTCTGGCACGTGGAGAATGTCTTTAGTTCCTGCCTCAAGGTGGGGTCCCCCAGGCTACTGGCTCCGCCTTCCTCATTCCCTAAGAATTGGGATGGAACAGGGTTGTGTTCTCAGGATCCATGGGAAACTTATGCGTTCAAGTGACTAAATCCCCAGCCCCAAGGAGGGGAAGCTTCTTCCTCCTTGCTGGTTGGAAGGTGTCACGAGGCCTCTTGGGAGCGTATCATTGCAGGCACAAGGTGAGCAGCATGCTGTGAAAGGAATTGGAAGAACTCCTCTCCAACAGAGCACACAGGAAGTCCCCTAGAAAGCTGCACATGCTTGGAGGGGAGCCCCGAGATTCTGGTCGAAGGATAGGATGGTACCAGGAACCCCCAGCTTAATAAGCACCCCATCTTTCCAACTATCCAATCTCTCGTTGAGAAATTCGAGGTTGCTCTTTCAGCCACCCTGGGTGGCTCCTGCTGGGACCCCCTCCCCCCTCCTTCCGATTCCACAGGGAATGGGGGCTTCATAGCTGTGCAACTGTACTCCGTGTGTTCCTGTAACGTGCTCGATCCTACGAGGCAGCAGAGAGGCCGTGGGGCTTCCCGTTCACTGTGTGTGCACACAAGCTGCTGTTCCAGTTCCGGGCCCGCCTTCCAGGTCCCAGGGCAGCTCTTTCCCTGTTTGGCAAGAGGGAGTGCCCCTTCACAGGACACACAGACACTCTGCATGGCCCTCCCCTGACTGAGGAGGGACTAAGGGTGTGAATCGTTGGTCGTTGAAAGTGACCGCGCGGTGGGTGTTGCTGGCGGAAGGGATTGGCTCTGTCTGCAGGGTGGCTGCCCAGAACCGATGGTGCACACGATGACGGCCAGACCCTGCTGGTGGGCCAGTAGCTCCCCATGGGTAGTACGCCCCCTCTCGGGCTGTGAATTCTGGCTTTCCAGAGAAGGTCGCCCAGCCTTCTAAGCAAGCAAAGTTTGTTTATGCACAGTTTGCAGGGGAAGCCTGGGGCTTAAGATGTAGCCATCTTACCTAGACAGGAGCCCTGGTGGTGTAGTGGTTACACACTGGGCTGCTAACTGCAGGGTCAGCAGATCGAAACCACCAGCCAGCTGTACCTTGGGCGAAAGAGGAGGCTTTCAACTCCTGTGAAGTTATATAGTCACAGAAACTCACAGGGGCAGTTCTACCCTGTCCTATAAGGTCGATGGGAGTTGGCATCCACTCAATGGCAATGAATGTGTTTTGGTTTATCTTACGGGTGCTCGCTTCAGAACGCTGTAATGCCCAGTCACCCCCTGTGTCCAGGCTCGGGGATCGGAGTTGTGCCAGATATTTTCTTCCACACTCCTGGTCCAGGCGGAAGGCAGGACTTGCCTGGATGCTTGGTCCTTTGTCCTCACATGTCCAGGTTGGAGGGGTTGACCTTGCCCAAACCCTCCAGTGTGGAGATGGGTTGACCTCTCTGACTCCCACCGGGGCCAGGGAGAGTCCCCTCAGTGCTACCTCAAAGCTGCTTCTGTTCCATCTCAGGGGAACCCCTGCTTGCTCACTCGGGCTCTTGGGGTGGCTGAAGTCAGTACCTGGTATGAGAACTGAGTTTGGAGCCTCTGGGGGAGAAGGAGGCTCTGTAGGTTGGAGGTGGGGCCCCGCATCCTGTACCCCACATCCTGAGAGCCCCTGGTAGCAGATCCCAAATTGCCGGCTCTGTGTCCACAGCAGTAGCCACACATGGGCTTGCTACTCCGTGAACGCGCTGCTGGAAAACCTCCGGTGGGCACCAGGCCTCGGGGATGCTGCTAGCGCCCTGCGTGGGGGTTGACGGACCATTTCCAACAGCAACCGAAGCCGAGAGGGGAGTCTCCGAGCCTCCATGTGCTGCTCAGCGGTGGCAGTTAGCAACTCCCAGCCAACCTGGCCCACACATCATAGCTGTTCCAGTCACACAGGGTTCTGAAAGACAAGGGTCTTAACAACCAACCGACGTTCATGATCACCTGTAGAAAACGAACCCGTTGGAAGGAGGCTTATTTCAAGGAGCCCCTAGGATCACCAAGAGGAGCCCCGATGGCAGAGCAGTGATGCACGGGGCTGCTGCCCCAAAGGCCAGCGGTTTGAAACCACGAGAGAAAGACAAGGCTTTCTGTTCCCGTGAAAAGTTCGCTTCAGAAACCCTTACAGGCAGAGTTGCCCTGTCCCATTGCGGGCTTGCTGCCAGTTGGAATCGGCTTGACGGCAGAGAGATGGGTCTATATCCGGTTCCTGGGAACCCACAATACGCACTTTCATAAAGTGTGGGTCGGTAACCGCAAGGTGGGAGGTTCAAACCCACTAGCCACACTGCAAGAGAAAGATGAAGCTGTCTGCCCCAGGAAGGATGTATAGCCTCAGAAACCCTCCATAGGGGTGTGTGTGCTGGGTCAGAAACGGCTCAATGGCAGTGGGTGGGACTTTTAGTAGGATGGCTCGGTGGTGGGTGCAGCCCCGCCCTCTGGTGAGGTACAGCGGGTGAGGGGAACAAGGACAGGCGTGCAGGCGGCTGAGGAAGGGGCGCAGCCTTCCAGTAGAGGAGGCTGGGAGCCGCCACGAGATCGATGACCATCGAGTCAACGCCGAGTCCCGACAGCCTCAGGTGTGCCAGAGTAGAACTGGACTCTGCAGGGTTTGCAAAGGACTGGGGTGTTTGATGTTGGTTGCCAGGCCTCTCTTCAGAGGTGCCAATCTTTCAGACAGCAGCCCCAAGCCCCTCTACCAAGCGTACCCTCCAGGAACTCCCTGCAGACTCCTGGCCCTTTCCAAAGGAGGGCTTGTTGAGGAGCAGGGGGATCGGGGATCCTGGAAGGATGGGGTCTCGGGAGGCCTTGTCAAGGGGGAGGGCGTGAGTCTGAGAGTGTGTTGGCCCTGTGTATTTTTGTAGGAGGTGGTAACAATTTGGATTTCTGTTTGATCCTGGGGCCCATTCGGATGGAAATACGTCTCCATCCCTTCCTGGCCCCATCTGAATCTGAGCCCACAGCAGCTCAGAGCCAAGGTCCCCAGGACTAAGAACCCCCACGCAGAATTTGAGGGCAACTGATCTTGAGCTCTCGGATAAACCGACCTGGCCCACCTTGTGAGGGTGGCAGACAACATGGTCCTGAACTCACCCTCCTGGTTGGCTCTTCTGCCCAACAGCCCAGCCCAGAAGTGGTCCCCTGTTTCAGCCGAAAAACAGGCAGGTGGCAAGAGTGGTCTTTGTAAGAATTAGTAGGTCAGAGGATAAAAGAAGTCATTATCTGATAATATATGGTCTTTATTTTTTTTAAATCATTCTATTGGGGGCTAATACAACTCTTCTCACAATCCATCCATTGATCCATTGTGTCCAGCACATTGTACATTTGTTGCCATCATCATTCTCAAAACAGTTGCTTTCTACTTGAGTCCTTGGTATCAGCTCCTCCTTTCCCCCCTCCCCCGCCCTCCCTCACGAACCCCTGATAATTTATAACTTATTATTATTTTGTCATGTCTTACCCTGACCAATGTCTCCCTTCACCCACTTTTCTGTTGTCTGTCCCCCAGGGAGGGGGTTATATATAAATCATTGTGATCAGTTCCCACTTTTACCCTCCACCTTTCCCTTACCCTCCTGGTATCGCTACTCTCATTATTAGTCCTGAGGGGTTCATCTGTCCTGGATTCCCTATGTTTCCAGCTCTTATCTCTACCAGTGTACATCCTCTGGTCTAGCTGGATTTGTAAGGTAGAATTGGGATCATGATAGTGGGGGCAGGGGGCGAGGAGGAATCATTGAAGAACTAGAGGAAAGTTGTATGTTTCATCGGTGATATACTGCACCCTGCCACAAGACCCTTCTGTAAGGGGATGTCCAGTTGCCTACAGATGGGCTTTGGGTCCCCACTCCACACTCCCCCTCATTCACAATGATAAGATTTTTTTGTTCTGGATCTTTGATCCCATCGACACCTGGTGATCACACAGATTGGTGTGCTTCTTCCATGTGGACTTTGTGGCTTCTCAGCTCGATGGCTGCTCGTTTATCTTCAAGCCTTTAAGACCCCATGCGCTAAGCCTTGATTTCTGTACACATCAAAGGAGGGCTGTAATGAGGTCAGTGTGAGGACAAATATTAGTTGTTGTTGTAGTTAATCCTCTTTGAGCCGCGGAGACCATATGCTAGCTGGTCCAGCGCCAAATGGTAGTGATACTAACAGCCAGCTACATGACTCCAGGTGAGAGGGCACCAGGTGGCACAGCTCCCAGCCAGGTGTCACTGCAGCACCCCTGACTCCTGGAGGCAGGTCCAGGTGTCAGCAGATCCAGGCAGGATGGTCGCACAGTTTTCTCTTGCAGGAGGGACCTCTCCAAAGTGCTTCCAGTGTCCCTAAAGAGACGGCACCCTGTTTTCTAAAAAAAAAAAAAAAAATTGTAAGATTTTCTTAAGACCAGACCAAACAAAATCCATTGTTCCTGTGTTTATTTCCCCTCATGGTGACCTTATAAGGTTTTCCACTCAGAGTCAACTGGTGGCAGGCAGTCAATACCCACTCAAAGGGGCGAGAGGAAGAAGCAGAGGTAGGGGAGGACAGGAAATTGGAGGCTGCCGCTCTCTCTCTGTCAGTCCTGGTTCTTTCCAAAGATCCCCTTCATTTCTTCTCTGCCCCTGCAGACTGGCTTTGACCACCCTATGGCCTCTTGGCTGGGCCTGCCCTGGCTCTGCCCAAGCCTCATGGCTGCAGTCTCTGTGTCCCAGGTCCAGATCTGGGGCTCAGGGCTCAGCACAGCTTTGTCGGATCAAGTGTGGCCAAAGCAGGACAGCACAGAGCCCAAGGGACTGCTGGTGGTGTCCCGCAGGAGTAGGGTGGGTGAATTCTGCCTATTCTTCTCAAGCTTCCGTAAACCTGATCTCTTGCCGGGAGTGCCCCCTGACCCCCAGCTTCTGCCAGTTGGAGAAGAAAGAGGACAGGAGTGCTGGTGACAGTGGTAAGGGGCAGGTGCTCCCACGCTGTCCCTCACCCATCCCTGGTGTGTGCCTGGCCCCCTGTGGTGAGCTAGACCGGTCAATCCCAACTGTGGAAGCAGGCCCAGCCAGCAGGCAGGCATGATGACTGAAGGTAGTGGACGAGATGTGGGGGTGGGGGGTGGAGGGAGCACAAGTGTGGGATACAGGAGCAGGAAGCACTACAGAGGCTAGAACAACCAGGGGCTTAACAGCAGGCTGAGTGGCCGAGGGTTGGGGGCGGTGGGGGGTGGTGGTGGCATTTAAGTACAGGAAGGATTGAGCCGGGATGGAGCTGGCTCTTGGGAGCACACACATTCACCTAGACACATTTCTCTAGAGGAGCCAGTGGACTGGTGGGTAGGTCCAGCCTCCAGCTGTCTGGGTACACAGTGTTGCCTTCTTCGGTGAGGGCATGAGAGGTGATGCTGGATCTCCAGACCAGCACCCTGGAAAGCCAGGTCAGGCCCAGTGTGGGATTATAGAGAGACTTTTCCCCGGCTTTCTCTCCCCCAAAGACATGTCAAACATTAGAAGCTATTTGCCAGCATATGGTGGGAGGTCGGATGCTTAGAGACATGCTCCTTGAAGGGCCCACTCCCTGCTGTTCAGGAAAATGGGCTAGCTCTCCCTAAAGGCTTGTGACCATTAGCTTGGTTCCTGTAGGTGGGGTTTACACCGTACTGATAATGTTTTTTT
>NW_022103926.1:5733997-5746459 GCF_000313985.2 Echinops telfairi
GATGTGCGTATGGATTGTGATAAGAGTTGTATGAGCCCCTAATAAAACAATTTTAAAAATTACACCCTCCAAAAGCAGTACAGTAGGTGCTGTTTTGTAAACTTTGTTGTCTTCGAATACTTTTGCAGCTGACAGTGATGTCAGTTATTGCTATTGGTTTCATTTTGTCTGTCGTTTGTATCGGATCCGGGGTGAGACTCCTGGTTGTGTCCTTCCACTGGGGAAAGACCCGCCCGTGGGGTAGCCTGCCACGGTCTGGAGCGTCCGGCCATTCTCATGATGGTCGTGACGGGAGGTCTAGGCCTTAGGGTTTTCCCAGTACAGTGGTCAAGTAAACTCAGCTCCGTTTGCTGGTCATCACTTACAGGAGGCAGATCCTCCCCGCGGATGGGTTTCTGTTCAAAGGAACCATTTCCTTCAAGTGCTTTTTCTCTGGCTAAAAAGAAGCCTGTCCAAGCACTCGTCATGGAGGCTGCCTGCTGCCCTGCCAACAGAGTCCATCCACTACGCAGCCGTGCTACTCCATCCTCTGTCAGAGAACGCCCAGTACTGTCTGTAGACTCTTAGGCCAGTGTGTGGATGCCATCACGTGTTTCTCTGGCTGTCTGAGCTTCTGGACTGCCGAACAGCAAACACTCTCTGTCTCTCGATGAGCTCTGCTTGGCGGAGACGGCCAACCAGGCAACACATAGCCAGGCCGTTTGGCTAAAGCTTCCACCCGGATCTGCATGTGGCTGTGCCAGCTTCTCTCGAGCTGACTTCTGATTTCCATTCCACGTACACAGTGGCGAGGTGTGAAAACGATGAGCTCCGAAAGAGCTTCAAATGAATGGTTTTCGCCCCAACTTCCAAAGTATTCCTTCGTTTCTTTGTTCTCTCACATGGGCTGTGTGGAGGCCACTTTTTCACATTTTCTTCTGTCCCAAGAAAACCAGATTAGGCAGCTGGTACGCAGCTCCCTTTCCAAACGCAGGTGTTGTCAGATGCCTGTACACACCCTCCGCATGCAGATCTTCAGTTTTACTATGAAATTGCGGGGCAGCAGCACCGCTCCCCAGAAGGTGAGTAAACTTCTTGCCCACCGTGGTGAAACTAAACACCGGTCCATACTTCTTATAGGCGTTTTCTAGGAATTCAGTCGGGCTTTTCTCAAATGCTACTGCATGACCAAGGAATGGAATGGAAAGAAGACATATGGTGGACTTTTGCTCGGGCCGGCAGCTGGAGCCGGTGGCCGAGGGCAAGACGGAGCAGGTAGACCAGACTGAGGGTGAAAGTGCAGATCAGCAACAAGGACAGGAGGCTACTGT
The DNA here is from genome assembly GCF_000313985.2 of Echinops telfairi. Taxonomy (NCBI): domain Eukaryota; kingdom Metazoa; phylum Chordata; class Mammalia; order Afrosoricida; family Tenrecidae; genus Echinops; species Echinops telfairi. The sequence goes on from NW_022103926.1 coordinate 5,735,308, forward strand.
CTGTCACCTGCTCCATCGCCTGCCCCAACACTGACCCGCCCACCTGCACCAGACCCGGCAATGCCATCCCGGCCGGCCGCCGCAACTTCAGCCCATCAGAGACGCCACTATGGAGTGGTCGAAGCCAAAGAGGTGGGCGTCGGGCTGTTGGCTAATTGTAGAAAATAATCCTTTCTTCCTAGTCTGACTTCATTTAGAAGCCCCCCCCACCAAACCAGCCACAATAGGCAAACACCGGTGACCTAGCTGGCAGCAGCCTTGCTACACACACAGCCACCACAGTGGGGCAGGTGGGTGGCGATCTCAGACATCACAGCGTCTTAGTGGCCTCTGCTTCAGAGAGCAGCGAGTCTGTGCCCTCTCGGCCCTGCCCTCTAGGGCAGGGGAGAACTAGGAGTTCTTTGCCTCTTCCCAGCCTGCCAGTTTCCATTTCCCCGGGACATGCATGGAAAACTCCATCTCAGAGGCAGCAGTTGAAGGAGATGGTCTTGGTGAAAGAAATGAAGCTGGAGATCCCATGGTCGGATTTTGCCAGACTAAAGCCTTGTTCACGGCAAATACCTTTTTTCAGTAACGCTTACGGTGGCTGCACACACGGACCTCTCCAGATGGAATACACCGAAATCAAGTGGACTCCAACTGCGGGAAGACACGATGGAGAAGCTCAATATCAGCAGCTAAAACCAGGCCAGGGGCTGGCTGTGGAATAGACCATCAATTGCTCCTCTGTCAGTTCAGGTTGAAGCTGAAGAGAATTAAGCCATGCCCAGGAGAGCCAAAACAAGACCTTGAGACTCTCCCACCTGCATTTTAAATCTGCTGCATTGAACACTAAAGATAGAAGACCAGAGGAGCTGTGGGAGGACGTCACGGAAATCCCCAGGGAAGAAAAGCAAACGGTCATTAAAAAGACAAGACAGTAAGAAAAGATCAGAGTAGCTCCAGCAGGAGAGACTCTGAAACTTGTCCTTGATCGTAGAGTAGCTAAGGCCAATGGAAGAACTGATGAAGCCAGAGAGCTCAGCAGGAAATTTCAAAGGGCAGCTCAAGAAAACAAGGCTAAATAGTCTAATGAAACATGCCAAGACCCAGAGTTAGAAGGAGGAATACGTCAGCGTATCTTAAACGGAAAGCACTCAAGAAAAGGAAAGAAAAAATCCAGGCCTCGAGTGGCACCGTTGAAAGATTCTGTGGGAAAAATATGGGAGGATGAAGGAGACATCAGCCAAAGATGGAAAGAACGCACAGAGTCACCTCACCAAAAAGAATGAGTCAGCATTCCACCCTTTCGGGAGGTAGCATATGAGCAAGAGCCAATGGGGAGAGAAGCCTGGGAAACACCCACAGCAGTCCCTGAAGCCAGGGAGCTCGTGGCCTCCCACAAATAAAATGGGTGGATGAGTGGAGAAGCGGTTGGGGTGGAGTGTGGCAGAGAAGAGACCCTGGCTGCTCAGACAGAGAGAGAGAGAGAGACACTGCTCCAGGGTAGAGGGTGGCAGGAGCAGCAGGTGGGGAGACGGGGCTGGGGATGCCAGGATGAGGCTTGAGAAGCCAATAGGCCCAGGCTTCAGGCCAGGCAGACCTTACCAGCTGCATTGGCTTTGAAGAGTGGAGTGGGTCTCCCTCTGGCTGCTGGGTGAGGATGCCCGAGAGGGGAGGCCAGACAATGGGGCTGCAGACCCAGGGGACCGAGGCAGTGGGGAGGGGGAGAGCCCCAGGAGGCGGAGCCAGGCCCTATTGCCAGGCTGCTGCTCATGGGGTCTGCAGGACCAGGGCTGGGTCCATACATGATGCCCAAGCGGACTGGCCTGGAATCTCAGCCACGTCCTGGGGCAGGTGTCCTTGGCTGGAGTGGCCGTTCTCCTGTGGATGGGGCATGAGTTCAAACCCCAACCCTTAGGTCAGGGGATGAACACCTGCCAGGGACCCTGCTGTTGGTGGCTAGGTGCTGTGGAATCGGTTGTAATTCACAGCAGCCACCCCACGTACAGCAAAAGGAAGCCCTGCCCAGTCCTCCTCCATCCTCGCAAGGGTTTTTATATTCAAACCCATCACGCAGCCACGGTTGTCAGTCCATCTCCCCGAGGGTCTTCCTCTTTTTCGCTGCCCCTCTACTTCACCAAGCAGGATGGGCCTTCTCCAGGGGCACGTCTCTCCTGATAACACGCCTGAAGTACGTGGGATGAAGGCTCACCCTCCTCACTTCTTAGGAACATTCATATTTTTGCACTGTGTCAGCCCCCCACCCTCCAATTGCTGCCATGGCAACCAGATGTAGAATTCCACCCAGCCCCGGTGGGACTTGTCCTCCAGGAAGGGCCTGTCAGTAAAGATGGCCTGGCCCTTTCTAGCATGGGGCTCTGATGTGCACGGAGCCAGGCCTGGCCTCTGAGTCTCCCGTAAAGGCCTGAGTCAGTGGTGAGGTGGCTGGGGAGCCAGCCAAGGCTGTGGACCAGCCGTCATGTGACAGAGCCAGAGAGGCGCATAGACTGGCTTGGTTGTGGCTCCGCCTCCCTGAGCTCCTGCAATTACACGTCTGCGTTCACGTAAAATTAGATCACTACTGTAGCTTCAGTGTAATGAGTCTCTGATGCCAGGACTGTGTTAATTAATAAGTCGTAAGTGTCGACTTTTGATGCGACGCTGCTTAGGGGTGACTAATTGGTTTTTTTAAAGCGTTGGGCAAGTCTAAGCGCAGCAGTACCCTGAAAGGGCATCAGCCTCAGTCTGTTTGCTTTGTGCCTGAGTGATCTGGCGGCCGTGTCAGAGACTGCGCCCATAAAGGAAAGATGGGTGTCTGCTCCTGGTGTCGAGTGTGGGTGGGGGTGGGTGTTCAGATTCTAATTGTTGCTCCACCTTGGAAAGAGCTCTACTGCTTACTTGAAGCTTAAAGGGCGGCTCTAGGCCGGCTCCCAGCTCTGGCCAGAGGCTGAGGGTCTGAGTCAGGTGAGCCGGTGGTGGCCGTGTCCTCTGTGCACTGAGCAACGAGGACCTCCAGGGGCAAGGCACCGGCCTCTCTTCAGCACCTTCTCTCTGGTCTCTCCTCTGTGGGGGCCAGCAGCTGAGAGTTTTCCCTGCTGTTGGCCCCACCGGCTCAGGCCAGACACCTGCAGCGACACCTTCAATATTTGGAGCACAGGAAAAGATCAGAAGTGCCCCCAAAGGAGCTGCTAGTGAGTGAGTAGGCCCCCAGCTACTAGTTGAAAGGTCAGAGTTCGAAGCAGCCCAGAAACACCACAGAGAAAAGGCCTGGCGACCTGCTTTCCAAAGGTCACAACCATTTCTGCTCTGGACACACAAGGAGCCCAGGACTGAGTAGCCAGACACACAAGGAGCCCAGGACTGAGTAGCGTGGCTCGCTGCAGGCAGCAGGCAGTTACGTAGGCCCCCACAATCCCAGGTGAAAGTCAGAGGGACAGCATTGGCTGGACATGATTTGAAGGCAGCCTGGGGGTGCAGTTGGTTATGTGTTGGGCTGCAATCCACATGGTTGGCTGTTCGAAACCACCGGCAGCTCCTCAGGAGAGAGACTGGGCTCTCTACTCCTGTGACTAGAGTCTCAGAAACCCCCTGGAGATCATGAGGAGTCAGCATGACTTGAGGGCAAGGAGTTTGGCTTTTGGCTTTTTCCGGCAGACAGCACCGAGGACCAGGAAGAGCCCAGGGGAACCGTTTCTGAGAACACAGGTCTGCTTGGAAGTCTCTCTCCCCAGCAGCCGGGCCTCCTCCTGCTCCTTGCGGGAGAAGCCCTGTTCCAGGTGTACATGGCAACCGTGACTCTCACGCAAACACATCCTTTCCTGCGAGCCTCTCTATGGCGCCAGGGTCCCACTGGCTGTTGTCAGAGAAGTGGAGTGCAAGGTGGCGGCTGGCACACGCTTTGTTCTGTGGGGGCCGCCCACTGGCTCGGGGGGCTTGTTTCTGGGTCCTCCTGCAGCCTTGGGGGTGGGGTGCTGCTGGAGGAGAGCACTTGGCTCTACAGCCCTGGGGAGCTAACACGGCCTTGCTTTGGACTCACTGTTTAGCAGGAAAGGGGGTGGGGGGTGGGAGGCAGAGAGCAAGAGGGAGGAGGAAGTGGAGGAGGAGGAGAAGAAAGGGGCTGATCATCCATTTTGTAGAAGCTTACACACAGGTGTGCAGGTGCAGGCAGACACACACACACACACACACACACACACACACACACACACACGGTGTACACAAGGGAGTGAGGTGGGAGAGGATGGCGCCCAGGGCATCATATCGGTCTTGAGAATGCAAAGAGAGCTCGGTGTGTGTGGAGAGAGAGAGAGAGAGAGAGAGAGAGAGAGAGAGAAGGCATTCGAGTATAGATGTGTGTGGAGAGAGGGGATATTTTTTGTTAGATTTTTTTCTCCAAGTCGTTTCTGCTGCGGCCTGCTCTCATAACTCATGTGTCTACAGCTTTCAGCCAACATTTCAGCAAGACACTAAGTGGAATGCAATAAACGACCCCAAAGGGATGAAGCAAGCTGCATTTTACACACACACACACACACACCCCAAGGTGCACTTTAAATGTGAGAATTTGTGTTGTTGTAGGCTTTATGTTTTGTTTTGATGTGGCAAGTGCGTTTCAGGGTGTTTCAAGCTGCGGGATCGGCAGTGAAGGCGGGTGGAGGGTGTTTCTTCCCATCCCTCTCTGCTTGCCTCGTGGTGCCAGGAGCCTGCCCTGAAATGGAGGGAATGCTCAAAAACCCAGCTCCCTGCGATGAAGTCGATGCCAACCCATAGCGACCCCATAGCACAGGGGAGAACCGTCCCCGTGCGTTTCTGAGACTGTAACTCTTTACGGGAGTAGAAAGCCTCGTCTCTCTCCTGAGGAGCAGCTGGTGGTTTCAAACTGCCGACCTTGTGGTTAGCAGCCCAACACATAACCACTAGGCCCCCAGGCCTCTGAACAGAGGGAATAGGGTCCGTTTAATTGGGTTTTTCTTTCACTGCTCATACTGTCTTTGACAGCTGGGGCCAGGTGTGACGTGGCCCTTGTTTCAAACAGAAGAGCTTGCCTATCCATTGGGAGATTCTAGGCAGAAGGAGCCCTTTCTCTCTCTACAGTATTCTTGGCACATTCTCGTGAAGTACATGGTCGATCTTCATTCTATTTGTAGGCAGAGAGAAAGGAATTGTGGGATGGCACAATGCTTTTGCTCGCAAGAGGAGCAAGACTAAGAGGGTCACAGCCATCTCCCAGGACTGGATCCAAGGAAGAATTTAGGAGTCGCTTTGAAAAGTTTGCCACTGTGGCTCTCGTGATAAGAAATAGTTTACAAGTGTTTCTTTCCACCACCATCTGCAGCATCGTTTACAGAAGAAACAGGTTACAAACCTTCCTGCAAAGGCTTCCTGCAAGCCTGTGCGTAATAAGTTTGCCTTTCTATTTCTCAATGGCTCCTCTCTTCCGAGTTTAATTAGTCCTCCTGTCTCTGCATGAATCATTCATCATCTGGATTCGCCACCAGCACATAGCCGTTAAAGTCGGATGCATAGAAACAGCGTTTTCCAGCAAGATGTGAAATCTTCTTGGGCCAATTATCCTTGGCTGGCACTGTGCTTTAGAGTGGCAGCAGTTGATTGGCAGCTGTGACAAGTTTTGCTTCCTCTAATGTGGAAGCGCAAGCCTCGGGTGTCTGTCTCCACAGCAGGGCCCAGAGTCTCCCCATCCAAGCCGAGCCTTGGAGAAGCTGACTCAGAGCCGACTCAGACTCTCTCTCCCGAGAGAGACCCTAAGAACGGGCGGGCGCCAGGCCTGCCGGCTGTGCATACAGTTGAACTGTTTTCAGTCCTCAGAGTGATTAGCCCAAGGTCACTGAGCTGGTAAGTGACAGGGCCTGGCTTGGAGCCCAGGTTCATGCGACTCCAGGCCTTCTGCTCCTCCCTGCTCACCACATCTCTCAAGCCTGATGGCTCTTGTAAAAAGGGATTTCAGCTAAAACGTCAACTTCAGCAGTGTTTTAGAAAAGTGACATATTCTCGTCCTGGTTTTGAGCGAGAGAAACTGCAGCATGCTCGAGAGTCATCCCTGCCTCTGCGTCCCAGCATGGGGAATTTGTCGTCTTGCCACTCAAGTGGAATGTGGCTTAAAGGACGGGGTTTGGGGGGGAAGCCTTCCTAGGTGCTCTGACCTTTCAGTCCTCCAGGTGAGCCTTCTCCCCTCCCACCCCCATCACGCTGCTCAGGACAGTGACTAGCATGGACCCTTCTCCTCCCCTCCCCTTAATGGTCTAGGCTCCTCCCCACCGCTCCTCAAAACATCTTCCTGTGATGCTCTCTGTATTGTGAGGTTGTCGGGTACTATCGAGTCGTTCCAACCCATCGCAACCTTATGCACAACAGAAGGAAACGCCGCCTGGTCTCGCACCATTCTCACAAGGGTTCCTGTGTCTGAGCCCATTGTTGCAGCCGCTGTGTCAATCCATCTCGTTGAGCGCCTTCCTCTTTTACGCTGCCCCTCTGCTTCCCCAAGCATGATGTCCTCCTCCAGGGACACGTCCAAAGTATTGCTTTCTGTATATGGTTTAAAAGAACTCTTTGCCTATCCCGACGTAGCAACGATGCTCTCCCAGCAGCTCGGTTGTTTTCATGTTTAGAGTGTGATCCGTTATGAGTTCATTTTTGTGACGGAAGAGGTTGGGGGCTACAGGTGCATGTTAGGCCGGATTGACTAGAGAAACAAATCCAGGGACACTCATATGTGTATAACAGAGAGGTTTATATAAAAGAGTCGTTGTATATTGAGAAACACCCCAGGCCAGTCCAGTTCAAGTTCATAAGTCTGATATTAGCCTATATGTCCGGTACTAATCCATAAATTCCTCTTAGACTCACACAGCACATGCAATGCTGCCAAGTGCAGGAAGATCACAGGCCGGTGGGTGGAAAGTCTTGTGGTTCCAGTGGCAGTGGAAGCATCTCAGCACTGGCGCGTGTCTCCAGGTGGCTCCTCCAGCTCTGAGTGTCTCAACAGCAGGAAAGGGAAGGCAGAGAGGGTTTCCAGAATGCTCATGAGAAGGTCCCACCTACAGGGAGGGCTCATCAGGCCGTGACCTGACTGACGGGCTAGACTCCACCCCTTCATTCTTTTATCAAGCTGACCTGAAATTGTGTAACGACCACAAGGGCTTTTTTCAATATGAATAGGCTGTTGCCCCAACGTCGTGTATTGAAAGTCTATCCATTTTTCCTCTGCAGTGAAGCTTGCCTAAATCAGGTAACATATTGGTCTACACCTGCACTCGGTTCTCTCTGTCCAACTGATCTACATGTCTACCCTTGCGCCAGTACCATACAGTTCCATAGTTAAGTCTTCCAACTTTGCTGGCCATCAATATTGCCCGGCTAGTCTAGACTAGCACTAGTCTTTGCACTTCTATAACAATTTTAGAATCAGTTTGTTATTTTTAACAAGGAAACCCTATTATTTTGTTTGGAAGTGTATTACTCTGAAGATCAGTTTAAGAGGAATAGATAGCAGAGCATGATATATCTCCCCCCCACCCCCAACAGCTACTTGGGTTTTTTAATTGTTTCTTTCAGTAACATTTTGCCATTCTCTAAGTTAAAGTCTTGCACATCTAAGCTTGATAGGTTTATTTCTAGGCATTTCATCGTTTCAATCTTATTGCAAATGGGATTGTTACTCTTATTTCCTACTGTTTGTTGTTTAAAAACAAAAGCACAACTCACTGCTGTGCAGACAGTTTTGAGTCAGCAATGCTGTAGGGCAGAGCACACCTGCTCTGTGGGGTCTCTGAAATGATAAATCTTTAAGGGAGCAGGTAGCCTCATCTTTCTCCTGTGGAGGGGCTGATGGGTTTGAACTGCTGAACCTGTGGTTAGTAGCCCAACCCTTAATCCCCTGTAGTACCGGTTTTGGGTTAACATAAAATTAATTTCTGTCTATTATGATGGTTATAGCTCTCAGCCTTGCTAACTTCACACATTATTTATAATGGCTTGTTTTTAGAATCTTCCAGCGTTTCTATAAGCATCATATACCATCTGCATATAGCAACAGTTTTATTTCTTCTACAAGGCTCCCCAGAGATGCAGGGGTTAGTCACTCCGCTGATAGCCCAGAGGCTGGGAGTCTGAACCCCCAGGGACTCCACGGGAGACAGACCTGGCAGCAGATTTTCTTTATTAAAAAAAGGAAGAAAAATTGGACATTTATCAAATGCTCTCCCGATGTCTGTTGAAAAGGACCAATATGTTTTAATTTTTTCTTAATAATCTTCCAGTAATTTTTAAATGTTGAAATAACTCCATATTACCAGGGTGAATTTACTGGGTCTTTATGTCATAATATTATTCTTTTACTATATGACTTTATGTAGTAATACACCTAGTAATAAATTGAGGTTTTTTTCTCTCATCTTTTCTATTAATCAAGCTTTTGTTGTTGTTGTTGTTGTTGTTACTCCATTCTCTCCTCTATTCATTTTTAAGTGTCCTTCTATTATTCCATTAACAAAAGCGATCATAATATGAATCTTGGATTTACCATAAAAGCAAAAACCTCACCGGTTGTCCTCAAGTCAGTTCTGACTCATGACAACCCCATGTGTACTTCTGGAAAACCTGAGGGAGATCGCCAGGGCTTTCTCCCAAAGCACCTCGGGTGGATTCGAACCGCCAAGCTGGGGCTGGCAATGGCCATTTGCACCACCCGTTAACTCTTGATTTCTTGGACCCAATTTAAATGAGCACTTTCACCACTTCTTGAACACATGAAATACTTCTCATCAGTTCCATTCTACGCATCCCCTCTCTAAATGTATTACTAAGTAATAAATGCATTCATAAATGTATTACTGCATTGTTATGCTATAAATTCTAGCACACATTGTTGTTTTCAACAATGCATATTGACTTTTCTTTAGCCTAGGCGGCCAGTATGCTCTGACAGTCTTGCGCTCTTTCTGAATTTCTACCCTCGCTTCCTTTCCTTCCGTTTGGACAACTCCTTTGAAATGCCTCTTGTGCTGCCAATGAAGTCTCTTAACTAGCTGCTTGTTTCCCACAAATATCCTTCTTTTACCTTAGGGTTTGGAGAATCTTTTGAACTGGATATACATGGGCTGTCCTAATTTTCTTTCATCTTTCACGATCTTACCTCTCTTCTGTAATTTATAGTGAGTCTTCTCATTGCTCCTTTGAAGAGAATGTATCACTTCTGTCTCCAGCTGCGTGGAAGCAGCGCTGTTTCTAATGATCGGGAGTCTAGCGATGGGTGTACCTAGCTCAAGGTTTCTATCTGTGGCTCCTTCCTGGGCCTCACGGTGCTTCTAGAGCTTGCGAGTGAATACCATTCCCCAGATTTGAGGGCCTTCATGACGGTGACATCTTCCCACGGAAGGCGCCCTGGCGGTTGCAGTGAGTAAGCGCACCGCTAAATGTAGGCGATTCTACTTCGCCAGCCGTTCCGTGGGAGAAAGAAGCGGCAGTCTGCTTCTACAAAGTTTAACAGCCTTGGGAATCCAGCGGGGGCAGTTACACTCTGCCTGATGGGGTCCCTCTGCATCCAGGTCCCTCTGATTCACGGCAGTGGGTGCTCCTTCCTGGATTGCTTCTGACCTGTCTTCTGGTGAGCCTGGAACTCCACACAGACCAGGCCCTGTGCTGGCCTCTCCCACGGGCTGGGCCTTGGGTCTGTTTTCTCATTCTTCTTGCTCTTTGCTTCAGATGGGATGTTTGCTATTGACCCCGTCTTTGAGTTCACTAGCCCTACTTCCGACTTTGTCCCATCTGCTGATGAGCCTATCTGATGCATTCCTAATTTCAGGTATTTCTCATCGAAAATCCTAGAATGGGTCCATTGGATTATTTTTCTTGATCTCCCACTCTGTTGATCTGCTCCATCTATTGATTCATCCCCGTTGTCCTTTTTATTCTTGACTTACTTATCATAGTTGAAGTTAGCGCCTCGCCGGTACAGTTGTGTGGCACACACTAGCTATGCCACGTGGCTCTCTTCAAGGGTGTTTGCACATCTGTTGTTTGAAGCTTGCATTGTTGTTCTGTAGTATGTCCTGGGGTGCCTTACCGGCCTCTGAGTGTCATGCAGGGCAGCATGGAGTCTTTGGGGGCTTGCCAGGTTCTGTAGGGACAGCCCGGCAAGGCCCTGGCTGTATGTTGCATGTTGCTCGGTGACTGCATAGGGGGATGCCGGTCTCCAGGTCGTGAGCCATCCAACTGCAGAGCCCTCCGGCCAGCAAAGACTCCAAGAATGGTTTTCAGGGTCAAATTTATGGTCCTTTTTCCTATCTTGACTCTTGGGAAATACCTTGACACTGGTATGGGAAATAGCAGTGAATATCAAACGCAGCTGGTTGATGTTAGAAGATTCTCTTCTAGTCTTTGTTAACACACTCATGTACCCTTCAGACTGAGCACCACTGAGCCTTCGGACTGAAGGAAGGAGACCAGGATGGGTGACTCCAATGCTTTTTGTTTGTTTTTTAACAGATAAGGCAACTGAGGCCCAGAAAGAGAAAGTGCCTGGTCGGTTTCACAGCGTGTATGTGGCTAAGCTGGCACCCGTCCCAGGCCGGACTCTGCGGCTGGTGCTTTTTTTTGAATAAATAATCTTCTAGGGACTCTCACAGCGCTCATAACCATCCATACATCAATTGTATTGGGTGCTTTTTAGCTGTTGGGCCTGTTTGCTTTGTTCCTAGAGGATGTCAGCTACGACTTGGTTGGCAGAGGACTAGTGCATTCCGATTTGCAGAAAGTAAACTGTGACTTCTCCCCATCCACCCCCCCACCACCCCCGGCAGGGTCACTGACAGCAGTGTTTTTGAGGGTGGGGGGTTCCAGTGAGACCTGGTGTTTGGTTGGCAGAGTACGGTCCTGAATGTAGCTATGTAATAACAGGCTTCAGCCAGGTTGTCTTCGCGCCCACTGGCAAGGCAGGAACTGGTACTGTGGAGTCTCTGGCAGCACAGAAAGACAGCCCTGGGCGGAGCTGGTATCCAGGCCTGGGCTGGGCAGGGTGTGACCTGGAGGTAAGAATTGAGAGAGGAGTGCGGAAGTGAGAGAGAGAGAATGAAATGTAGAACATCCCAAGGCTCATTTCAAATTATGACATGCTGGGTTACTACCTGCACTGGTGGCTTGCTCAAGAACTGCC
>NW_022103926.1:5748476-5750525 GCF_000313985.2 Echinops telfairi
GCTTGCACTGTCTTCACAGTCATGCCTCTTGTTGCCGCCACGGTGTCATTCCATCTTGCTGAGATTCCTTCCCTTTCTTGTTGAACTTGATTTCCAGGCATGATGTCCTTCTAGGATTGATCCTGCTTGTAAACATTATCAAACAAGGTGAGAGGAAGGCTTGCCATCCTTGCTTCTAAGGAATAGTCTGGCTGTCCTCTTCCAAGACAAACTTGTTTATTCTCCTGACAGTCCATGATACTTTTCTATATTCTTTGCTTATGAGGGAATACACCAGAAAGAACGGAATTGCGCTGGGCAGAGCGGAGCTTTTGTAGGTATGCATTTTTCCAGCTAGGCGAGCATTGAGCAACTCACTCTGAGTTAGTGCACCCAGTGGCGTCACCTGGGAAGGTTCTCTCTTATCATAGTGAATTTTCTCATAAAGCAGTTTCACTTGAACCTTGTTTTTTGTGAAGGCTGATTTAAGAAGACAGCATGTGGCTGTGAAGTTCTGTTTCCTGGTCAGGAAAAATGCTACAGAAACTTGTGATGTTGAACACAGCTTACAAAGACAGCGCTATGGGGGAAAATTTAATCGTACGAGTAATTTTGTCATTTCAAAGAAGGTGAAATGTCGATTGATGACAAATCTCATTCTGGACATCCGTCAACTTCCTGAATGGACAAAAATGTCAACTCATAGTGCATTTGGAGTTCGTTCCGCCAGGTCAGACTGTTAATCAAGCTTTCTATTTAGAGGTTCTGAAAAGATTGTGTAGCAGTTTGCAACAAAAAGGGCCTTATTTGTGTCAGACGGGGGACTGGTTTTGCCACCATAACAATGCACCTGCTCATGCAGCCATCTCAGTGCACCAGTTTTGGGCAAAAAACAGCATGCCTTTCTTGCCCCATCCACCTTACTCGCCTGACCTCGCTCCATGCAGCTTCTCTTTGTTTCCAAGAATGAAGAGGGACATGAAAGGACAGCAATTTGAAGGCGTAGAAGAGGTGAGGAAAAAATCGAGGGAGGTGCTGTCAGCATCCAAACAGATGAGTTTGAAAAATATTTTCAAGAATGGAATCTCAGGTTTGACATATATATTAGGTGTAATGGAGAGTGCTTTGAAGGTGATAAGGTGGTTTTGTAAAAAAAAAAAAAAAATTAAATACGTAGCTTTGAAACAAACGGGTTGTACGCCATAATTCAAACGCAGCAATTCTTCAGTCTTCCTCGTTCCCTATTCAGCTTTCACGTGCATATGAGGTGATGAAGAGACCTTGGCGGGTCAGGAGAACCTTGTCCTCAAAGTGACATTTGTTTTACTTTCAGCACTTTAACAAGGTCCTTTGCAGCATGTTTCCCGGTGCCATACATAATTTGATTTCTTGACTGCTGCTACCATGGGCATTGAGTGTGGATCTGAGTAAAACAGCTGTGATAGTTTCTCCATTTATCATGACAGTACTTGTTGGTGCCGTTGTGTGCCTTGTGTTGAGGTGTGATCACAGTGGAAAGTGCGGTCTCTGACCTTCATCAGTAGGTGCCTCACATCCCCTCTGCGTTCACCAAGCAAGTTGTGTCGTCTACATCTCACAGGTTGTTCATGAGCCTTCCTCCAGTCACGAGGCCACGTTCTTTTTCCTACTGTCCAGCTTCTCAGATGATTTGTTCGGCCTACAGTTCGAGTAGTACGGTGAAAGGATACAGCCTTGAAGCACAGTTTTCCCTGCAGTATCTCCTTGATCTCATCCCATAGCTGCCTCTTGGTCTCTACAGTTGCATGTTCAGGAACTCTCATTCTTTGCAATGTTGGCCACTGTCTGTCAGGAGACACCCTGCCAAAGGACTTTTCATAGTCAATAAAACACAGGTAAACAGATTTCTACTAATCTTTGCTCCGCCAAGATCGACCGTAAACCAGCACTGATATTGCTTGTTCCATGTCATCGTCTCAGTCCTGGTAGTTCTCTGGCAGTATATGCTGCAATCACTTTTGAATTATTTTCAGCAGAAATTTTACTTACGAGAGATCTAAATGACAGAGTTTTCAATAATTTTCAGTTGGT
>NW_022103926.1:5750625-5753267 GCF_000313985.2 Echinops telfairi
CAGCTTGGGATTCTTTCACTCCATGGACTAGGAAGTTGTCTTCCACACTTCTTGGCATAGGCAAAGATGTGCGTGCAGCACGACATGTGTTTGGGGAAACATGTCAGTTGGTATTCTGCCCATTCCTGGAGTCTTGTTGCACCAGTGCCTCCAGTGCAGCTTGGGCTTCTTCCTTCAGTTCTCAGTTCTTGAGTGCATGCTATTTGCTGATTCTTGAAATGGTTGAACCTTGGCTAATTCTTTTTGGTACGGTATCTTCTTCTTCTTCTTTTTTTTTATTTTAGTGCACCGTTCCTGGAGGTACTGCAATACCAGGTCGATGTGTGGAGTGAACGGAGCAAGCTCCTATTCCATCTCCTAATTCCAAGATTCCATTTAATATCTTGTCCTCAGATAGAGGACGTATCAGATATTAAACTTGGTACTACACTTGATCTAAGCCAAAAAAGGCCGAGAAGTGATTCTTCCCTCTTCTTGTAACGCTTTTGACGTCGTTCGGTATTTTGCCCTTCAGTGCTGTAGCTTGAGGCTGGAATTTTTCTTCGGTTCGTTTAGCTTGAGAAATGCTGACTGGTCTGCCCCTTGGGTTTTCCTAATGCCAGGTCTTTGCCCATCGTGATGTTTTGCTCTTCCCAAGATGCCTTTTTAATCTTCTATTGCGTCATCATCTCTTCTGATGACTTGACCTACTCTATATTCAAGAGCAAGTTTCAGAGTCTTTTCTGATACCCATCTGAGTCTTTCCTGTCTTTTTAACGACCTTTTCTTAATGCAGAATGCCATCCCCCAAGTCTTCGCTCATTAGTGTTCCGTGCATTAACTCTTACTAGATGGTCCTTTGGCTCTCGTAGACTTGTTTGCATGTTGTTCATTTTCACGTGGAATTTGTTATGAGCAATTCATGGTCTGTCCCGGTTTCCCCCGGCCTTGTTCTGACAGCTGATCTTGAGCTCCTTCATCATGTCTTCCACGGATGTGTCTGATTTGATTCCTGTGGATTCCATCCTGGGAGATCCACCTGTGTCGTTACCATTTAGGTTGTCGGGAAAAGGTGTTTGCAATGAATAAGTCCTTGGTCTTGCAAAGTTCTGTCAAGTGATCTCTGATGTCATTTCTATCACCAAGGCCATATTTTCCTGCAAAGTCAACGGTTTCTGGGGAGAAAGAGGAGCCAGTCTGCTCCCCATAAAGATTTACCGCCTCAGAAACCCAAGGGAGCGGTTCCACTCTGTCCTATGGGGCTCTGTGCGTAGACATCTACTCGATGGCAGTTGGCTTGGTTTGAGATTCTTCTTTATCGTTTCAACTTTCACATTCTGATCACGCATACCTACCCATGCTGCTTGTTTGATCGATGTCAGACCGCAGAGTTAGTAAAAGCCCTCTATTTCTTCACCTCTGGCATCAGTAGTTGGTGCATGAAAACTAAGCACCTCCTTGGAACTTCTGAGCTGTGTCCTAGTGGGGTATGTATGTGTGTATGGAAATAGACTTCCCTGGTCTCCTAGAAGAGTCATGGGCATTAAATGGGGGCAGGCAGGCTGGTGATGGCTGGGATGTACCATCCCAACGACAGGGCTTAAAGCAATTCAATTGGTCCTTTGTCGTCACAACCATCAAGAAAGCCATCCCAAATAAGGAAACATACAAAGACAGACTCTCACCCACAAGTGTCCAGACATTTTCAAAGGAGGGGGGGAAATGTGTTAAAAGCATATAGAAGTCGATCTAAGGATGCGGGATTTTGAAGGGTTCCATGTACGGACTGTGATCACAGACTGCATTATCTGAAAACTCGAAGGAGCCCCAGCCCACCCCACCACCACCCGGCCACGGAATCATGATGGCCCAGGTGGCTGGTAGATAGGGCCCAGCTCCCACGCTGTTTCAACTCGGTGCTCTTGCGCTTAGTGCAGTGGCAAGATCCGCGAATGAGCGCATCCCTCCCCGCCCCCACCTTGGACGATACTTCATCGCAGTCTTCACCCTGCAAACTAGGGGCTCAGCCCAAATGATCAAAAAGGCAAATCTCTGGATTTGAATGCATGAGGTTGACTTAGGCTAAATTAGGCAGGAACTGCCAGTTTCCTCCAGTGAAAGCCATCTCATCTTGAACGTGGGCAGCAGCGGACTCTCTCTGGACTCTTGCAACCAGGGGGAGCGCCTCCCCCCACATCGCAGCAGAGAAAACGAGGCTGGCTGAGCCCAAGCCCCTCCAGTCTGTGGCAGAACCACGTACCAGAACCGAAGCCTCCAGTCTTAGAGCGGGACTTTCCCAGCAGGAGAGATTCCAGGAGAAATACAGAAGGCGGAAGTGATGACCAGGCTCCCCCATCTGTTCAGAACGTTTATTAATTGGTTGATTGATGGAGCGGGGAGGGGGGTGCAGGTGGGCGAAGGGCTCCTGCTCCGCTAGTTCTCTACCCTTTATCTACCTGTAAGCGCAGCGTGGTGAGGTTGGCAGTGGGAAATGAGCCGCAGGCCACTCCAGGGTCCCCTCTTCCTCTTGGCCCAGTCTTGGGCCCGGCCCTCTGCAGCCGGATTGGGCCTCGGCGAGAGGGAGCGCCCTCGGCGCTGGGTCAGGTTCCGGGCCAAGCTCGCTGGGGCATTCTAAGAGGCTGAGCCGCACTTTCCCCACTGCC
>NW_022103926.1:5753844-5769084 GCF_000313985.2 Echinops telfairi
AGGCGGCAGAGGACAGAGACCCCGCAGCCTCGGGGCCAGACCCACCTCCACCCCCGCGAGCCCCTTCCTGGGGTGAGTCTGGGCGAGCGAGCGAGCGAAGCCTGGGGATCGCGCTGAAGGGGCGTGGGGCGTCGGGGTCTCGGGCTTTGCCGTCCCCTTTGTAAACGTGCTGCCGCCCAGTCTTGAGCAGCCTGCCCGGTGGCGGAGGGCTCAGCGCTCTGCCCGAGCACTTTCTGGGTCCTGGGTGGTGGACAAGCCGCTCTGCCCTCACAAGCCCGGGGACAAAGGGCTGAGCCAGAAGTGGGTCAGTCACGAGGCACGTCCTGCACCCCACTTGGGAGCAGCTCTCAGCAGGGCGCCGGCACTGGCTGGGACTGATGTCACAGAGGGGGCACGCTCCTCTCTGGGCAGGTGGCTGGCCCTGGCACTCCAACCATTGGAATTTGGCCCAGCAAGCGACCAGCCATTTTTAGCAGGGAAGGCAGGCTGGAGCCTTCACTGGAGCAGCAAGCAACGGTAGAGAGAGCCCTGCATCCCTTGCCTTTCTCCAGGCCCCTTGGTCACCAGAGCTGCCATGGCCAGGTGCGTCAGGGCAAGCGAACAAGCCAGGATCACTTCCGGGCACCTGGCTGTGGCGAATGAGCTGGACTCAGGCAGAGGAGCTCTGGAGTGGCTACTGAGCAGGCACTCCGTGTATGTGTGTGTGCGTGCGTATGTGTGTGTGTTCCCCAGAACGCAAAGGGGATTTTAAATTCCAGCGGTGCCTGTCACCAGGAAGGTCCTCTCCAGCCAGCCTGTGTCTCTGAGTAAGCAGTT
Source organism: Echinops telfairi (assembly GCF_000313985.2). Taxonomy (NCBI): domain Eukaryota; kingdom Metazoa; phylum Chordata; class Mammalia; order Afrosoricida; family Tenrecidae; genus Echinops; species Echinops telfairi. The sequence goes on from NW_022103926.1 coordinate 5,754,661, forward strand.
TGGGGTCAGGCTGGGCAACTACACAGCCGGAAGAGCCGTGGGCTTCTCTGGCCCTCAGGCTGCCCCCCTACCCCTCCTACCTCGAGTCCCTCACTGCAGAGGGAGATGTGTTTAAACTTGATGGGTCACTTCTGCCTGCGATCCCACCAGCATACGATTCCCATCTCCATCAGCTGGCAAGGTCAGACAGCTGGACCTCTGGACTCCTAGTAGACCTGGATGGGTGGGCTGCTGGCGGGGAGGTGCTTGTGTGGGGGGACTTTGCTGCCCAGACAAAAGGTTGCTGGGGTGTCGGGTGGTGAGAGAGGGGTTGGGGGTGGAGGGACTATCCTTCAGGGTCCTGTGGGGAGGTCTAGTTGTGCTAGATTCCCAGCCCTGTGAGGCGCCTGTTCTAACCCGATGGATGTGAATGGAGCTTCGGGTCTTGGCAGGCTCCTCCTGCAGGACTAGGGTCTGAATTGTGAGCCGTCTGTCTATTCTACACCGAGGGCTTCAGAAACGACTCGGTGGGCAGCCCGTGTGGCTCATTGGGTAGTTGGCTGTGCCGAGGAGACAGGAGCAAGGTGGGGAAGCTTTGTGGATGACATGCCGGCGGGCGGCAGTGTTAGGGTCAGGATGAGCTGCAGTGGCGCTGCAGTGCTAAGGGAAGGCATGCCAAGGAGGTGCCAGCCATCCTTGCATCCAGCAGGCCATCTGGCAGTCAGGTGTCATTTGTCTGACCCCGATCTTCTGTGGAGAAGAAAGGTTACAGGGAAAGGTGAACCACACGGCATGGGGCATGCGCTCCCATTGCAATGTGCTGGATCACTCTCTCTTCCCCCACCCAAGGGCTCTTTTTTTTTTTTTTTTTTTTCAACCTTACCAGGTCAGTGCCTGGTATTTGGGCCAGATGAATGGCCCCCTGTAGAGAGTGCTTGTCTGAATGAGGGGCTGATTCCTGGCTGCCCTCTGCCATTCCTGCTGACTTGTTACACTGATAAAAAGTCCTCAAGTATACGTACGAGTGAGCCAGCTGGATAGTGACCATTGCTCTTCGGGAAAGCAATGCGTCTGGACTCTGAATGCCATCTGCTTTGAAAATTCATTTCTAGCCAAAAAGTTTCCCATAGCCCGCTCAAGTTGGGGGGTGAGGATGGGGAGAGATATTTTTAGCCTGCTCCACACCTGTAATTGCAACCAGGCTACCTATTTTTACCCAGCGTCTGAGCAACTTAAAACCTCCTTCATAATTAAGGGGACTCAAGTTCTCTGTAACTGAGGAAGAGACCATCCAAGGGCTGGCCATCGGCGGCGTATGGGCCTAGATCCCGCTCCCAGCCTTTGTTGGTTGTCTCCCATGCAGTGCTGCACCTAGACCCTGCACCGTGTGCACAAGAGGTGCTGCCGTCGTCGTCATCCGAAGCCACTGATGGCGAGACTTCTTGTCTGGATGTCTCGGGGCACAGAAGGGGAGCAGCATGCCCTTGGTCACCCTACTCGCCAGCCTTACACTCTCTCCTCACACTGAGGTGACAGCACAGAGGTGCTAGGTGACAGGAAGAGGAGAAACAAGCAAGAGCTAGGTCACCCGGGCAGGGTCACAAAACATGCCGCCCCCCCTGGACCTGGGGCCTGTGAACCCAGCCGTAGAAGCAGCGGCTTACATTGCTGGCCGCTGGGCCCTGGAAAGTCAGCTAGGCCACCACCTCCGAATAGGAAGAGCCCGAGGCCCAGAGAGGCCATAATGGCCCATCCATGGAGGTGGCTGGAGCAGGAGGGTCTACCCCTAACTCAGGCAGGAGCTGCTTCTAATAAACAGACTGCCCCATCAGTGGCTCTCTGGAGAGCCGGGGGCACTTGGTGGCTTTGACAAAGAGGGTTTCCTGTATCCAAAGACCCGTGAGGTCCTTGGCAATAATGACCCAAGCTGCCGGTTCACTCTGCCTCAGCACCCTACCCAGAATGCAGAGCTGCTGCCCACATGGGGTGGCCACTGCAGGCTGCACCGATTCCGTTTCCCAGTCGCCTAAAGGTCACTTGGTACCGTTTCTGGTTCCCTTGGCGTGCGTCCTTTCTCCCAAAATGCCTGTAGCTACTAGCCTGGGTGCCAGGCACTGAAAGAAAAAGATGTGCTTCTTGCCCATGAATTTGAAATATTTATGAAGCCTGGAAATCCTTTTGGGCTGCTTTACATATACCCCCATCTCAGTGCTTGCTTAATAGGAGTCCTGGAGGTAGTATTTTTAATTGAATGGCATTTTATGAGGCCAGAGGCAACCTCTGCCCTCTCCCTAGGCCCCGCCTCTCCCTAGCCTGTCCCCCTCTTCTCGCCAGGCCCTATTTTCAATGATCAGTGCTGTCTGCAACGCAGTCAGAACTCCAGCTCCCTGAGGCCTTAACTCCTCCTCCTTACCAAGGCCCCGCCCATTGGCCACCGCAGTCTCCCTCGGTTCTGCCCCTTCCCCTAGGCCACGCCCCCACTGGCCCAGCTCAGTTCGTTGTTATCACAGGTTGACTTCTCACGAAGGAGCCTTAGTGGTGTAGTGGGTTGGCGCATCGGGCTGCTAACCACAAAGTGAGCAGTTAAACCATCCACACTCGGGGATAGCACGGGGGAGGGGGGGGCGTGGTGGTGGTGGGGGGCTTTCTACTTTCCTAAGGACTCGCAGTCCCGAAAACCACCAGGACAGTTCTCCTGCCCTATTGGAATCGCTGCAATGACAGTGAGTTGGTTTCTGGTTTTAAAGGCCAGTGCCTCCCTAGATTGGGCCCTTTGCTCTTGCCTGCTCCCCGTCCCCCCAGCTGTCTCCCTTGCGCCCTAGCTCCTGTGTGAGGCCAGTCACTCCCAAGGGCCTACCTGGGACCAGACTGTTTGCCAGGCAGATCATCTCTCCTCTGGAGGCAAAGGGAGTGGTGGGTGCCCTGAGAGATGCCAGCACGGGAGGCCCCCTCCGAGCACTCTCTGTCCCGCCGTCTGAGGAAGCATCTGCCAAGTGGAGAGGAGCAAGGGTCTCCATGGAAAGGAAAGGGGTGTCTCAGGCCAGGTGAGCTCCGGTGACCTGAGAGAGAGGCGGTGGGTGGAGCCAGCTGGGGGAGTGGGAGGTTGGAGGCCCATGAAGTGCCACTGTGGGAAGCTGTAGTAAGCAAAGGACTTTGCATTTGAACTTTCTCGGTTGGGTAACAGAGGCAGGGGAAGTGGCATGACGCAGATGGTATTTTCCGTGACTCGTGCTGCTGGTGGTGTGAAAGGTGGGTCTAAAGGGGGAAACTTGGAAGCTGAGATACTGGAAGTGAGCAAGGGTGCAGGGCGGGGGAGTGGGGGTGACTGGCCCAGGTGGAGAAGAGGATGTGGGTTTGCAAACTATTTTGATGGTAAAATTCATTGCATGAAGGTAGCATTCATTGTGTGTAAGGGGGCTTAAGGAGAGGGACAACCTGAAGAGCTGACCCCTGGGTCTCTAGCCTGGTCCTGAGGTGGCAGAGTATTCCTCAGGTAGAAACAATAGTTAGAGAGGGAAAGACAGACTCAGCTAAGGACAGGCTGCGGACCTGAGCCTGGGGAGGGGACTGTGCTGGTGGCACTTGGCCCCTTGGGGAGTCGGGAGGGGGTGGAACGGAGCTGAGGGCAGACTCCTGCCTGAGATTGAGGACAGTAGCTTTGTGAGGAGCACAAAGACCAGGAAGCAGAGGGGTTCAAAGAGGGTTAGGGGAGGGGGGTGCTGGCCACAATGAGGGCCTTGCCCCGTGTCTCCTGTCTCCATTTGCCCATGACATCTCCCCTCTTCTGGCCCCGCCCCTGACCTCTCTGGGCTATGCTGCCCACAGCAGGCCCGGTGGCAGGGAGAGTGGATACTTGGACACCCGCACACGTGGCTTCTCTTGGACCTCAACCCTGAGCCACAACTATGAGGCTCGGAGTCACTGACATCTGTGGCTGTGAGCTTCTGCCGGCAGCCTGGCCCTGGGTGGTTGGGGCCCCGAATCCCCACTCGCACACCTGCCTGCAGCTTTGTCCCTTCTTTGCAGGGCCCGTCACCATGGGCAGCTCTGCTCCTCCGCCTCATGGGGATTGTGCCACGGGTGTGCCACATGATCCAGCCCCTCTCTGATTGCTGCCTGCCAGGTTGGTTCCGTGTGCACTGGTGTGACTTCTGGGCTCTTCTGCCCCCAAACTCAGCCACTCTGCACCATCCTTTCTTGCCTCATCTCCCACCATTCGGGAGTCGTTCCAACACAGAGCAACAGTTGGTTCTCGAACTCCCGTCAGCTGTCAGCTGTAAAACACGGAAGCCATTCTAAAATATCTAACAAACCCTGTCTTTTTTTTTAAAATTATTTTATTGGGGGCTCGTACAGTTCTTATCACAATCCATACATCCATCGTGTCAAGCACATAAGTACATTTGTTGCCCTCATCATTCTCAAAACATTTGCCTTCCACTTTAGTTAGCCCTTAATATCAGTTGCTCATTTCTCCCCTCCCTCCAAACTCCATCTTTTATCACTTCCCTTTATCCCACACCAACCTGTAACGGGAGTTTTTCCAGACCTCCTCCCGTGCATTTCCCAAGCCGTACACTTCTGTACGTGAGCAAGGTCAAATTGCATGCATTGATAAGCAACCTGCTTTCTCCTCGACCGATATATTTCGGAGATATTAGGCCTCAGGCTGCTAACCGCAAGGTCAGCAGTTTGAAACCACAAGCCACTCCACAGGAGAAAGACAGGGCGTCTGCTCTCTTCAAGAGTTACGGACCCAGACACTCACAAGGACAATTGTACCCTGACCTATAGGGTCACGATGAGTCAGAATTGGCTGGACAGCAGTGAGTTCGGGTTTGGTTTTGTTTTTTAACCTGGCAGTAAGGAGCCCTGGTGGCATAATGGTTACCTGTTGGGCTGCTGCTCACTGCATGATCATCAGTTCAAAGCTACCAGCTGCTTTGCAGGAGAAAGACGAGGCTTTCCACACCTAAATGGATGTCCAGTCTCGGCTTCCTACCTTGCCCTTTTGAGGTCGCTAAGAGTCCGAATTGACTCGATGGCAGTGGGTTTTTAGTTGAGCTACATGTTAATACATAAAGATCTGTTAGGTAGTCAGTCTAGCGTAAGGGCTGGGGCGTCCATGACACATGCCCATTGGTCCGAGCTACGGAAACATGCTCAGAGCTTCAGGTTTCCCGCCAGGTACGCGTGGGTGGGCGCTGCACCTGGATTGGCCCACCCAGGCCAGGTGAATTCAATTCAGCCAATGGGGTCGGCCAGGGGTCGTCCACCACGCCTCCCCGCTGAATCATTGAAAAGGCAGGAGCCCGGAGTCGACCGCGTGACTTAGGGAGCAGTTTTGGGAGGAGCCCTGCGGGGGCCTGTGTAAACCTGAAACTTCTGACGCTCATCAAACTCACTTGGATCACAAACCAGGCTTCGGCGTGAATGCTTTCTCCCGCGGAGCCAAGGACTGAGGTACACCTCTCCCCGAGAGATCTCTAACAGATCCATCTCTTATTGTCAGAAGAGACCAGTCCCCGGAAAAGACGTGGTGCTTGGCCTAGCGGAGCAGCAGTGAACCAGACATAGGCAGTCCCTCCACAGGTGAACTCTGCCACAGTGGGCTCAGAGCAACAGCGAGGAGGGCGCAGGGCTGGACAGTGTTTGCTTCTGTTGCACACGGGGTGCTGTGAGTCTGAACCAACACAGTGGCACCGCACAACAACGCCACACAGAATCCGGTGATGTTTTCCCCCTGACGGACGGGGAGGTGCTGTACAATTGACCACTATTCCCAAGAGCTCTGGAGGGAACCCTATTCTACGGCCTCTCTGTGTCATACGTGAGCTTTGCCCATCGCCCAGATTCCTAGGAGTGACGTAATCGCATTGCAAGGACAGGGACATGAGAAGTATCGACAGACTACTCGGTTGTCAGCCAAAAGGAGGGATGCACGTGTCTCACCCAACAGCCTGGCTTGTCAACAGAGGCCACGTCATTCTCTCGACTCTCTCCTAGCCGGATGGGTAAACAAAACCCCCCTCCTCGCTGGGTTTTGCCTTCCCCTCCTGGCCAAGGAGCCTGAGCACACTGGCATCTGCCGACTGACCAGCTGTGGGTATTTTGTGACCTGTGCAGTCATATCACTTGCCATTTTCCTCTTTGGATGTTTGCTTTGATGATAGGGATTTGAAGGAGCTCATTCTATGCTAAGGTTATGTCTCCTTTGTTGGCTGTATCTGGTGCTAGCATTTTCTCTTTGTTGCTTCTATTGGTTGCTCATGCGATGTTGCTTATATTTGACTCTTGGCTGTGGGGCTGTGGAATTTCTAAATTTTATAAGAGCTCCTCGTGGATGGGTTTTTGAGTCATGGAGCGAGGGAAATAGAACTTGAAGGTTACAAACTTGGCTTTCTTGGCCTTTGTCTAGTCTTTGCTCACTCAATAACTTTGGACATATCCCTGAACTGCACCGGACTGTGGTTTTGCCAGCTGCTTAGGGGGGGTGTCTGTGCCCGGACTTTGGAGCCAGGCTGAACTTCACGGCTCAGCTAGTGGACTTTGCTCTGGATTCTTCTAGCCCAGGCCTTGCCTAGGACTGTGGCTTTCAGGACGCCCAGCACCCTGCCCCTGGGTGGGTTCCTTGTTCCCATGTGTTGTTGGAGTGCCAACTGTACCCACGTCGTCGTGTTCGGGGCTCTGCAAAGGCTAGAACCCCACGTCTGGATGAAAGGCAAAAGGGGAAGCTCCAAGAGACTCCCTCATTTCTTCACTGTTCCCCAGCGAGCACGCGGCAGGTCAGAGCACAGACCCAGCCTAGGCCTCCTGCACTGTTTCAGCCCTACTGCCCTGACGTCCTGCTCTCTGATCACAGCCCCGGCCGCTGCCATCCCGTGGCCTCCTCACTCACCCTCTCTGAGCAGGGGACACACTTCCTGCAGACTGCTGCCCCTCCTGTGTCCCCTTGGGAAAGGACTTTTGAGTTTTGCACAGTCCCTTCCTGGCCCCTTTTCCACACACACTTCTGTTCCACTTCTTTAACATCATGTCAAACATGGCCCTGCATGGTCTGCCCTTCTCACTCTGCGTTATAAATAACCAGTGCCGATCCATCTTAATGGCTGCATAATAGTCCACCAAGTTGATGAGCCCTTAATGCTCTGAATTGTGGTCTTATCGTGAAGCATTTGAGCCTCCCATTTGTGCTATTACAGATAACGATGCAGAGCCGTCTTTGAATAGAAAGCCCTTTGCCTCTCTTCAATTACCTCCCGAGGGAAAATCCCCAGGAGCCAGATTACTGAGTGAAAGGCAGCAGCAAGAGGGCGGGTGCTTCAGTGGGCTGCAGCATCACTTTATGAAAATGGGTACCCGGATGCCAACACCATCAGGAGTGCAGGCACGCGTCCGTTTCATGATCATCTCAGTGGCCTTGGGTGTTAATAATTAAATACATTTTAACCATTTTAATATACTTAAAAGGATACCCCAAGGGTGTTTTCATTTGTGTTTAACAGTGAATCAGAGGGGAGCATTTGCTCCACAACGGAGCGATCAGATAGGAAGATCTGTGAACGGAAGGGTACAGAGACGAGGCCTGCCCACTAAAGCCTGGCCCCAGCTCTCAGTCTCCCCCACCCCACCACGCAGGTGCAGATGCCAGCAGAGCCCGTCACTCACCTGAGGCAGGCCAGCCTGCCATGCTCAGCACCGGAGAGTGGTCTCTGCCCTCCCTGCTGTTCCTCGCCGCCCAGGGCAGGCGTGGCAGGACCCAGGCACCAACCACCCTTAGACTCTTTCCTGTTCCCTTTTCCTCCATTTCCTGCATTTTCTTCCATTCTGATTTTCCAATCTAAAATGATCAGTAATGAATTGAAACCACACCCCGTCCCCCAGAAGTTTATTTGAATTGCCCGGTAACAGTGATCATAAATTGCTCTTGAATTAAATTCTTTGGCTTCAGTCCAGAATAATTTATTAATCATGAGGGCAATTAGTAGCATAGCTACTCCCATGCATGGGTATTCTTAGCACACTGCTGTTTTAAGTGTTTCATTCTTAATGTGTCCCCACGAGGGACATGCCTGCTCCCTGGGCTGGTCGCCCTCAGAGAACTCGATTCTCCAGACCGTGTGGACAAGCGCAGTGAACCGTGTCTTAGGACTGCAGACCCCTCTTTTTCGACAAGCCTGCAGCCCAAATATCCCTAGGCACTGAAGTGGTTAAGGAGTGTGGCCAACTTAGGTCAGACCACCAACAAGGGATCTTGTTCCTGCCTGACTCCCTAGCCTGTGCTCCCCTCTGACTTATCCAGTCAGGTTGGCCAGAGGTATGGAGGCGGGAGGGGGATGGCCGGATGGAGTCTGCACAAGACTCACAGTCTGTGAGGGGGTAGAGCAGGGTGCAGCTGTGGACGACGTGGGAAGGCAAAGGTGTGGTGTGAACGTGATCAGCCAGCTAAACAGGGCTCTTGATCAATGCGCCCCTTGATCTTCTCATCCTCAAGTTCGCTCATTGGGTGAGCACCCGACCACGTCAACTGGAGACCAAGGATAGTGAGGAAAGGCTGCTGTCGCCGCCCTCAGGGAGCTCACATTCTGATGGGGAGGCACACGGGTAAATAGGAACCCACCGGAAGGCTTGCTAGGTGCTGGGACAGAAAGAGCCCAAGGTGCTCTGGGAAAGCCACCTGGGATCCTGTTATCTTAACGTGTCTACATATGCAGAGTTTTCACACAATTAGCAACGTGCCGCCTGAATTTACCCCACCCCCCAGTCCTCTGTTTTTTAACCTGCTTTTTTATGTTTGTGCCGTTGTCATAGACATAGATGTGAATGGCACCGTGTTCGTTCATGGAGACGATGAAAGAAGTCCCTGCCTGTTTCCAGACCCAAGTTATGCTCGGTTTTTCTCATAAACAGTGCCAGGCACAGAGCTTCATGCTGCGAATCCATCATGCCCAAATGATGGATCCCAGAGGCTATCCTGGGCTGGGAGATGGACATAGGTGGTTCCTGAGTGTGCTGCCCCGTGGCCCTCCAAGGACGCACCCCTGTTTCTGGTGCTAGTGTTGTGCCCCGGGACCTGTTTTTCTACGGCATGTAGTGCATGAGCCCCAGTTACACACCACCCATGCTTGTCCACGTGCACGCGCATACACACATAGCTATGTCTGTGGACGTCAGTCGACAGTGTGCACTGTGGCTGGGGGTACTCTGTGATTGAGTAAAGGAGGGAGCAGATTGCCAACTGAGGCTCATTAACAGCGTTCTGGTAGCAAGTGGAGGTGGGGAGGCCAGCCTCTAGGGAGGCCACTGCAGCAGCAGCAGTCCAGGTAGGCCAGGACAAAGGGAAGTGGGTCACTGCAGACATGAGACTTAAGTGACTTAAGTCAGCCCGTCTTGATGTGTGGGGTTAGATGTGAGCTAAGAGGGGTGGGGTGGGGCATTGCAGGTATCCCAAGGGTTTCTGGCACAAGGGATTTGGGGTGAGTGGACCTCAGGAAGGTCACAGAACTGGTGCGCTTGGTGCTAGGAGGGCATGTGTACTATGCCTGGCGTCCATCCTGTGGGAGTCATTCAGGAGACGCCTGGGAGGCAAGAAAGCAGGTGAGGCGCAAGAGCAGAGCTGGGGGTCAGCCTCACCTGGAGGCGCCCCAGGAAGAAACTTTGTGCGGACTGAGGGATAAAGATACTGACCAGCAAATCGATCAGAATACCCCCATTGATCATTGTCTATACAGCCGTATGCTGCTTGGTGAACTTTCTCGTTTGTTGCAAGTGGTTTGCACTCAGCTAAAGGCTGGCCGTCCAAACCCACCTAGCAGTGCCCTGAAAGAAAGGCCTGTTGATCTGAGTCTGTCAACTTGCAGCCAGCGGAGGGGCCATCAAAGCCACTCAATGGCTGCTGGTTTGGGTATCTTCTTTAGGGACTACTTGGCGTCCTTTAGGGAGCCTGGGTGGCTCAAGGCTAGGCATTGAGCCATAGGTGTGGCGGTCAAACTCACCAGCTGTTCCTCGGGAGAAAGATGGCACTGCTTACTCCTGAAGGGATTTAGTCTTGGACATCCAAAAGGGCAGTGCTAGTGTGTCCGATGGGCTTGCTCTGAGTCAGACTTGACTATGGCAGTGATTTGAGTTTCATACCTTTTGGCAGCCTATTAAGGTAGGGGTTTTGTTTGTTTTATTTAAAGATCATTTTACTGGGGGCCCTTACAGCTCTTAGAACAATCCATACATCAATGATATCAAGCATATCTGTACCTATGTTGCCATCATTGTTTTCTAAACATCTACTTCCTATTTGAGCCCTTGGTATCAGCTCTTTTCTCCCTCCCTCCCCCATATGACCCCTTGATAAATTATAAATTATTCTTATTTTCATATCTTATACCAACCACTGTCTCCCTTCCCCCATGGTTTCTGTTGTCCACCCCCCTCCCAGGTTGGGGAGGGGGGTGTTATATGTCAATCATTGCAATCGGTTCCCCCTTCCTCCCCACCTCTCTCTACCTTCTCCCTCCCCTCCTGGTATCGCTACTCCCATTCCTGATCCTGGATTCTGTGTGTTGTGAGCGCTTATCTTTTATCTGTACCTGTGTACAGGCTCCAGTCTAGCCTGCAGTGAAAGGCAGGCCAGGGATCATGATAGTGGGGAGTGAGGAAGCCTCAAGGAACCAGAGGAATATTGTGTTTCATCGATGCTATATTGCACCCTGGTTGACTCATCCCTTCCTTGTGACCCTTCTGTAAGGGGATGTCACATTGCCTACAGATGGGTTTTGGGTCTCTGCTCTGATCCCCTCGTTCTCAATAATATGGGTTTGTTTGTTTGTTTGTGGTCTTCTGATGCCGGTTTACCTGATCCCGTGGGCACCTCATGATTGCACAGGTTAGTGTGCTTCTTGCATGTGGGCTTGTTGCTCCTGAGCTAGATGGCCGCTTGTTTAACTTCAAGCCTTTAAGACCCCAGACGCTATATCTTTTGATAGCCAGACACCATTTGCTTTTGAGATCGTTAAGGTTTATTGTGCCAACCTGGTTGGTAAGCACATGTGGGGTTAATTGAAGGGCAGAGGGATAAATGGCTCGGTGAGCCTTGCCTTTCTAGTTCTCGGGTCTCTTGCTCTCTGATGGTCAGATCAGGGTGCAGCTGCCTTAGCCAGTTCCCTGCTTCAGTTGGCAAGGCTCACTTCCTGCAAGACATCCCTGAGGAGAAGCCACATGGACCTACCCCAATGCGGTCTGGGTGCTGGAGGAGATGTGTGGAGACCCCTGCCAGTGCTGAGATGCTTACACACTCACTGACGCGGCTTTCCTCCTGCAGTTGGTGTCATCGTGTGTGTTGTGTAAGATGGAGGAGGACTTTGTAGATTGGTGTTGGACATATGGGTTAATGTTGGGCTTGGACAGCATTGGGTTGGGATGCTTTCTTAAAGTACACTTACCCTTTATATAAAACTCTCTCTTATACATATGAGTTTCTGTGGATTTGTTTCTCTAATTTACCCACACTAACACAGCTTTCTTCACCACATTTGCTTATGCACCCATTTTGTCTTCAGCGAATGTGCCAGGAGTGTGAGCCTCACAGAATGTCACATTGTTAGAACAAAGTGTTCTTGCTTTGAGACAGGGCTTGAGCAGAGGTCCAAAGTCCATCGAGTACCTTAGTGTATTTCCATATAAATCTATGTACATAGACCCATACCTCTATTTTTATGAATTAATGTATTAACATATGTACACACCTATGTTTATACCTCTATCCGGAGCTTTACTTTCCTAGATTTTTTACCTTCCTCCTGCCCCATAGGATAGGTTTCTTTAAAAGCATTTTCAAGCATTTTGCTGGAGCAGAATCTAATATATATTTGTATTATATACCGGATATAATAACTATATCTGATATGTAATTAAAGTTGCCCTCTTGAAAGTTCCTTAATGTACTTTTAAAAATAATATTTTATGATGTCCTAAGTCAAAGTTTACACATAAAATCCAGTTCCTCATTAGCAAGTTTTATAGAAATGGTTCTGTTACAATTTTTATAATGTATTAGCCTTCTCATTATTTCCATTCTGTTTGCATTGATCTAGCTTCCCTTCCCCTCCTTGCCTTTGGTTTTGGTAAATATTCACTGTCTGGTCTATATAATTAGTTGTTCAAGGTCATTACTCACCAATCGGTTATTTGGCTGAAAGGTGGCCTACAGAAATACCTTCACTTCCACGGTCAAAGGTTATCTTAGGGTGGCATCAGAGTTTCTTCTGGTCTCTGTTGGTTCAGTAGATCTGGCCTTATTTAGGAATTGGAGTTTTATTCTACTTTTTCTGCTATTCTATCTAGGACCTTCTGCCATGTCCTTGGTCAGAATGGTTCGAAGTGGTTGGGCACCATCTAGTGCTTCTGGCCTCATGTTAGAAGAGGCTGTGGTTCATGTGGGCTCTTAGCCCTGTGGATTAGTTTCTTCTTTGAACCTCTGATTTCTTCATTCCCTTTTGCACCATAGGAGTAGAGACCAATAGTTGTATCTTAGATATCTACTTGAAAGCTTTTAAGACACTGCTCACCAAGTTAGCAGAGGAACCTGGAAACCCAGGGTTTCCAGAGCCAGGCTAGTTGGAGTGAGTGGACCTCAGGAAGGTTACAACATTACTTATAATTTTTGTGAACTAAGTTGTCCCCCAAGAATTTGGACCCAAGCCTTTTATTCCTATAATTCAATCCTTCAAGTTGTTTAGAGCTGTCAAAAAACCTCCAAGGAGGAGCCCTACTGGTGCTGCCAGGTGAGCACTGCAAGGTTGGTGGTTCAAACCTACCTGCTGCTCTGTGGGAGAAGGACGAGGCTGTCTGCTCCCAGAAAGACTTAGAGCCTCAGAAACCCTGTATGTGTTTCCCATGGGTCAGAACTGACTCGATGGCGGTTTTTGGAGTAGGAAGCCTCCATAACTTTACTCCTATGAGGTTTGTTACCTATGTGGATGTACATGACTGCCCCAGGCTCCCAAGGTGCCCAAGGCTACTCTGTCCTCACCTTCCTCAATGCCATCTTTCAGCTTCCTGAGTCCCTGGTACTCAGAGCATCTGGTGAAATCTCCACTGTTGGATTTACCTTTGCACATATAAACCCTTAAAAACATTGCCTGTGTGTCTGGCTATAAACATTTCCCCAAAGCATTCAGATGATTCTCCACTCAATCCCATGTAAACCCCACCACCACCCCCTTTTTTTTCTTCCCTCATGAGGCCTCAGAGGGCCCAGGAAGCAACTTGGAGCATGGTTCAGAATGTGGCCTCTGAGTTTAGTCAGAGCAGGCCAGTACCAAGCCAGGTGACCCTGAACAAGTCATGGCTTCTCTGTGAGGGTTAGAGAAGAAAGTGTAGGCAATGTAGACAAAGATGCAGCCTAAGTGCTTGCTGTTCAGCTCACAGTCCGCCACCGACAGCTAGCTATTTTAAAACCATGGTCCAGCATGGTTGGTTCAATGCCTTATACCCCCTGGGCCAGTCAATCTAACACAATTGCTAAGGATTACTTCTCTCGATGGAAGAAGTACTAACTAGTTGCTTCAAAGCCCTGTGCCCAGCGTAGCCTTCCGAGTCTCTTATATGCTAGAATAGGAGCTGCTTTCTGAATGTTGAGCCCCCTAAGTTGGTAAGACTGAACTCCATTTCAGGAAACTGCGTTTGCCAGACCCCCTTGGTGGAGTTGCTCAGCACTGGGTAGGGCTCCCTTGGGGGGCTGGGACAGTGACTCCAGCCCAGGGGGCTGAGTCTCAGACATAGCCGGAAGCTACTGTGTGCTCCTGCCAAGGGAGGGGAAAGCAGAATGCAGGAGGTCATAACCCTCACAGAGCCTGTGGTGGGGGCTGCTTGGGCTCAGACCACTGAGCCAATAGTGATGGTCTGGTGTCCACGTGGGCAGCCTGTCTCTGGCTTTCGTTTTTGCCGGTAGACTGTGAAGTGCACGAGTTGAAGCAGGATGCTGATGGGAGGTTCTCTGAGAACCCACAGAATGTGTGGGGCTTGGTGGGTGCATGGGGCTGGGGGCGGGTTATGAGAAGGGAAGGGGCTCTGAGGGGGCAGCCTCCAGGGCACCCTTACCAGCAGAGCAGATTTGGGGTCTGAGCACTGGGAAGATGGAGCTTCCCCCAGGGTGGTGGTGGTGGTGGTGTGTATAATGTGGGGGAAGAGAAGGCCTCGGGGGATTCATGCATTCAGAGATCCCACGCAGAAGCCAGGCAGCTCGGTGGACAGGGAATGTGGGGCAGAGAAAGACGGGCACCCCAGCTGCTGTGCAGCTGGGTGGCTGCAGCATCCAGGGAATTCCACTTCCCGGGGCCCTGCCTGTTGCCTTTCAACCTGACGGTGGACAGGTGGCTGCAGGTGGCTTGGACACAGGTGCACCACCCGCCACAGCAGAGTCAGTGGGTGACCTGGTCTCGGGTGGCGACC
>NW_022103926.1:5769845-5776692 GCF_000313985.2 Echinops telfairi
CCCCACCCTCGTTTCTTCTGGCTGCTTTCCCGGGGTGCCCCTCCTGGAATCTTCGCTTGGGGGCAAGTGGCCTCCCTGTCACCCCCCTCGCTGCGCCTCTGCCTCTGATGTCACAGCTGCTTCTTTGCGTGGGGTGTGCGAGGGGGCTCCCGGATCCTGGGTCTCTGCATCCCTCCCACCCTGCGTGTGCGTCTTCCCAGACCAGGCATCGTGGAGAGGGGGCCCAATGTAGTTTAACTTAAACCAGAGCTTTCTGGAGAGAAGGGGAAGCAGCTGGCCTTGTTTAAGGCATCCTCACTCTCTAGCACCCACCCTCCACCACTCACCCCTCAGCACCCCCTGCCCCCCACCTCCCTCGATTCCCCAGACTCTGGCAAAGAACAACCAAGGCTGAACCACCCATTGGGTGCACGGCCACTCCCCACCTTCTCAACCCCCCATTTGAACCTTGTGAAACAGTCCTGCCCTGAAATTCCTGACCACCCCAACCCCCACCCCACCCTCACCACCACCACCACCACCCAGGGATGGTGTCCTGAGGACAGCCCTAAGGTGTGTGAGCGCTGGAGCCCGCAGGGCAGGCTGCACAGGGGACTTCTTATTTATCAGCTTTCTACCTGCACATCCTTCCTTCCTGAGACTTGACACCTTCACGGCAGCGTCTTCGTGAGTGAAACCAGCTGTGTTTATTCTGATGAGTGTATCTTGTCTTGTGTGAAACGGGGTGAAAGTATGGCTCTGACCTTGTGGCCGTGCATCCATTTAACAGAGAGACAGTGCCTGGCAGAACCGTACTCCCGCTCACCTGAAAGGACCGCCCATGGATCTGGAATGACCCTGCTCATAAAAGTCCTGGTGCGCTCCCGACTCCGTGTGGCCCGGGGCAGCCCGGACAGCACTGAAGGCACAGCCCCAGGTGGCCCATTTCAGGGAAACCACGGGCTCCCTGAAAACACCAGCTGAAGTCTTACCGTGTTTTCCGTTGTGAACACTTTGTTTCATTAGGAGCCGTCGTGCTCAATGCCTTTGAGCTGATGCCCACGCCCATCCTACAGGACAGGGTGGCACTGCTCTGGTGGGGTTCTTCACTGGTGGTTTCAAACGGCTGCCCATGCTGCTCCAGCCCAGCGGGTAACCCAGAGCTGCTAGGGCTCCACTTTTAGGTATCCTCCAAGGACATTTGCAAGTAAAACGTGGTCAAAGACTGTTTTCTGGTTTTAGATGAGGCTTGATTCCAGTTTTTATTTTGGGGTATAGTGCCATTTATACAGCAGTTATAAATGCTTTGTGCGGGGGTTTTTATGCGCTTTCTGTTGTCAGTTTTGGTCGATTCATTCTGAGGGTGAATTGTGGATTTCGTGAAAGAAGAAACGGAAAGGAACTGCCTCTTAGTGAAGAGGTTCGGTGGGCCCAGCTGGTGGGTTTCTTGATTGCCCTTCTCCAGAAGTCTCGCCACCAGGTTTGCTCTGTGAGCTACTTACTTTCTGCCGTGTGGTGGGAGGGACGCTTCCCTCCGTATGGTATCAGGGTGTGTGTATTTCTCCCTCAAAATGTAAGACCCTCTTCTTTTTGGTTTTGGCTGTTAATAATCGTGAGATCGACCACCAGAGTTGGAATTAAAAGACTTTTTATTTACTGAGGCCAGTGACTGCCTCAGCCCCATGCAGGGGCTTGAGACAGCAGCTCCTTGCACTCCACTAGGGATGGGTACTTGTGCTTTTACAATCTACCGTTTTACCCGCGGCGGTTACTCAAGCATTTCCAGCCCTGGTGTGTTGTGAAGGGGTTTACTCCCCTCACATTCTTGTTATCAGTTCTTGACTTCAGTCTTAGCTCAGCATGGCTGGAGCTGTGCAGGACGTCAGGGGTCATGCTGAGCCATTCTGTTCTCTTAGCAGGACTTGCCTTTCATGTGGTCATTTAAGGGCTCACCTAATACAATCGAATGTTTACAGAGGCAATATAGTGTTAGCTTGGCTTAGATTGGACTCTTAAAAATGGACTCCTCTAAGCCAGGCCTTCGCAACGCTTTCCATCAGGGACGTGTTCTGCACAGTAGTTGGGAGGTAAGGGAACTGAGGCTCAGGAGGTTGAGTGCGGGCAAGCTGGGACGGGTGGGCTCCTTGGTGCCTTTGAATGTGGGCCTAGCAAAGCCAGAACAGAGGGATTTCTGTTTGGAGAAACCATAAATCTCCCAGTTTTTAAAAAACCAAAACCAACCTCACTGCCATCGAGCTGGTTCCAACTCATAACAACCCTGTAGGGCAGGGTAGAACTGCCTCTGTGTTTCTAAGACTGCACCTCTTTATGGGAGCAGAAATCCCCGTCTTTCTCCTGTGGGGTGGCCAGTGGGTTCTAACTGCTGACCTTGCGGTTAGCCCAACGCATAAACACTTTGCTGCCAGGGCTCATCTCCCCAGTTCTTAAGTATTCACCCCAAACAAAACATGTCGAGAATACCATGTGAGTTTGAGTGGCACCTTTCTGTAGGCTGGGTAATCTCTCTGAGAACTGGCTTGAGGTCTCTACCTTGCAGCACAAGAACTAGAGAGAGGTAGGTGAGGCTGCAGGAGGCTTAGACAGGTCAGCTCTGTAGTGTCACAGATTTAGGCATGGGACCCTTGTCCCCAGCATGCAAATGGGGTGAGGCTAGCAAGTGCCTCTCAGGCATATTGACCAATATTGAATTGAATGGTCAGTCTAGACAAATTTCTCCATTTTTCTAGATTCCCATTGAAATTGCACCGCACACCTGAGCCCAACTTTGTACAAGTTGGCAAGTTTGTATCTCTAGACCCTGTGTGCAGGCAGCAAGCCAGCAAGTCTGCTGACTCATAGCGACCCTATAGGGCAGGGTAGAACTGCCCCGTGAGTTTCCAAGACTTAACTGTTTACGAGGTAGAAAGCCCTGTCCTTCTTCTTCAGAGAGGCTAATGGATTCAAACTTCGGACCATGAGGATGGCAGCCCAACGTGTAATCACTACACTCCCAGGGCTCCCTAACGATCCAGGAGGCGCCCGTATTTCAGCAGCAGGGCAGTACCTGGGCTTGTGGAGACTCTTCACATGGGCTGCTGCATGGGAGAGCCCCACAACAGGAGCTTCGGGGTGCTGGTCCTGACGCTTTGCTAACCCCAGGTTGTGTGATCCTGGGTGAATCCCTGTCCTTCTCTGGGCCTTGGTGGGCCCCTCCCCTGCTGTCAAGGAAAGTAGGAGTGGCTTAAAAGAGGTTCTGGGAGAAGGGCTGGCCTCCTCCTGACTCTTCCCCCTGGCACTTGACAAGGAGCCTTGGGAGCCTGTGAGGGGGTGGGGGGGGTATGAAGGATGGGAGAGGCTTAGCCCCCCTCTTTCCTCCCCCCACCCCCCCACTGCTTGGTTAGCCTGCAGCTGGCTCTGTGGCCCTTTTGCCTCTCAATTTCCTCATCTAAATGATGACATTAAACCCCCTTACCTGACAAGGTTGCCGGAGGTAGAAACAAGAGTAGGCATGGATGAAGGAGACCTAGTTGCATTGTTGGGTATGTGGTGGGCTGCTAACTACAGCATCAGTAGTTCCAACCCACCAGCTGCTCTGCTGGAGAAAGATGAGGCTGTGCGCTACCTTAAAGATTTACAGCCTCCGAAAAGCCTGTACAGGGTCTCTGCTCAGTCAGGATCCATTGGATGACAGTGGGTTTGGTTACACTGTTAATAAGGAGCCCTGATGGCGAAGTGGGTTACTCACTGAGCTACTCACCGCCATGTCACTGGTTCAATCCCCAGAATGACAAGGTTAGCTACTCCTGTAAGGATTTTTAAAAGACCCAGAAACCCAAAGGGGCTGTTTGGGGCAGTTCTACCCGGCTTTATAGGGCCACTATGAGTCACTTTGGTCTTTGTCATTCAGTTTATTGATCTGGTCTCTGTCTCTGCGTCTTTGGGCTCTTGTCCCTTGGCGGTGTGTGCACACGCATACATACAGATGAGGGGCAGGGCGGGGCATGTGGGCACAAATGTGAACTGGGGCATCTTTTGGGCAGTGGAAGCTGGGCTATGCCATACATTGGGAGTGTTACCAAATAGGGGTCCACCACCCCGCTGGGGCTCTCTGCAGACTCAGATTTAATGATCAAAGCACAGGCAGATTTATTTTTGCTTGCAAACTGGCGGAGGGGTGTCAGTGAAGATTGTTCCTTGGAAAAGAAACCGCCTTCCCTCCAACAGGTGGGGAAGGGATTGTTACCGGAAAGTTAACAACAGCAGTCATACATACTCATAAGGCTTGAGGGGAACGTATGCATTCTTCATGCATGGGCGGGGCGATCATTCAGGCAGCGCGGGGCTAGATCTGTGGGAGAATATGGTCAGATGGCATCCGGTATGATGTATTCCGGCAAATTATCGTTCCCTGATACGAGTTCCAGCATGTCTAGAGTCAGTTGGAGGACAAGCTGACCATCCTTGAAAGCCAGCTTCTTAAAGGGGGCTAATTGCTCTGAATAACGTGTCTGTTATTCACTGAAGCAGGGGGATGTCGTCACGGTACAGTGAAAGTTGTTTCCAAGCAATTTTACTTGCGTACATGGGCCTCAGCTTAAATGAGGTGTCTTTTTTGTAAGGGCGGGGCTGCTAACCCAAAGGTCTGAGGTTCAAAACCACCAACCATCCACAGAGAGAGATGTGGCAGGTTGCATCCTCGAACAATTGCAGCTTGGAAACAGCATGGGGGAAGTTCTGCCCTGGCTTCTAGAGCCAGTAGGGGTCAACATCACATCCATGGCCTCAGGCGTGGTTTTGTCTTTATGCTGTCATCCGTCATTCTGTGTGGGTCCAGCCTCTGGCTCCGGTGCGGAGTCCTGGTGGCATAGTGGTCATGCAAATAGGATGACCACGGGCCGTGTGTCATTATGCCTTTGGGGAAGCTGACACCCAGGGAGGACAGGTGACTTCCCCAGAACCACCCGGCTTACCCACAGCTAAGGTGACCGGACGTCCGGCTTTGGGCGGGACAGTCCCAATTTTTAACAATTTTTCCCGGTCCCGTGGCATTTTATAAAAGTCCCAATTTTTGGAAAGAATGCACGACAAGCTAGGGTAGATGGTTTTCGGCTGCCATGTGGCTATTTCGCCAGGATATGAGTTTTATCAGTGGTGTCCCGCTTTTGTCTCACTTTACCAATGTTAAAATCTGGTCCCCTTGCCCATGGGTGAAAGTGAGGCCGGTGCGCACATGGGCCGCTCTTCCCCCGTGGCTGAATGGGAGTCAAGGGGCAGAGGAAGACCAGCTCTGGGCTTGGGAGTGGTCTGACCTGAGGGAGGCCATAGTGGGTGTGGACAGACCCTCCGAGCCTGGGCCATGTAGAGTGTGGGGTGTGTAGGGAACCCTTGATTCTAGAAAGAGACTCGATATCAGGGGAGTTCCGATGTTCGGACATGTTTCTGCCCAAAGGAAAAGCAGTAAATGATCAGCAAAGGGTGGAGAGACAAGAGCCCTGGAGAGGGAAACGTGGGGAGGTGCTCACCTCGTCAAAGCAGCGCTCTTGCTATTCCATTGGCCGGAAAGTAGAAGGGAGACACCCAGCTACACTGTCTGGTGAGAATGACGCCCCCTAGGCTTGTGCTACAGCTCTGTTCACAGCCGTGAGCATAACACATGGACCTCCATCACTGCAGACAAAACTAGAGAGAGGGGTGCCGGGTGAAGACACAGGACCCCAAGGAACCGGGCCCAGGCCAGAGTGGGAACAAGGCTTGGAGAGGCCCTGGGAGGCTGGGAGGGAAAGACCTCAGGATGGTGACCAAAATGGGAACGAGCGGCCCTCTGAGTCCCCCACCCCCACCCCGGGGCCTTTGCTCCACAAGCAGGTGCCAGGCCTGCCCTCTGCAGACTTGACCCCTTGCCCGGACACCTGGTGTTCCTGCAAAGTGCTAGTCAGCTCCAACGGACAGCGGCATCTGAGCAGTAGATGAGCCATATGAATAAAGATGAAGCTCTGGGCTCCAGGCTGCCAGAGATAAATTTCCTTTTATGTCCTGCTGTCTCTGACGTGTGGGGAGAGGGGGGGAGGGGGGTAGCATCTCCTGACGCACATCTTCAGAATTGGCAGCTGCTCCTTGCAGGGGGCAGTGTGTTGAGGCGGGACGAGGCCACGAACTTAGATCCAGGGCCACCTGGGCAGTGCTCTTGGACTGCCCATGTCCTGGCCCGGCGTGCCCAACCCATAGCCAGGGATGGACTCAAGGACAAACGGTGCAACTGCAAGGCGCAGCAGGGCCGGAGATGGCCTCTGGGGAGCATCCTTGGGGGGGCGGCCCCCGTTCTGTGTACAGAGCTGGAGCTGCAGCCCAGGAGTTGCTCCCATGAATGGTTACGAGTGTGGAGCTCCCTGCAATGGCCCCTGAAATAGCCCGACTTGGCTCCTGCTGTCATGAGAAATATGGCCTCAAAGCTGTGTCGCCCCCCCACCACCACCACCAAGTTTCCAAAGCCTGAGCCAGGAAGATGTTGACATGAGAGTTCTCACCCTGGGTCGAGAAGGACTTTTACCCACATGGAGGAAAACCAAGCCAACAGAGACCCAGATTATCTGAATCAAGCGGAATCTGGCAGGCACTGAGACCACTGCTGTGGAGTCCGTTCCACCTCGGGTCACTGTTTCACCCCCGGGTGGGGCGGGCCGGGCGGGCTTTCGTTCTGTTACACACGGGGTTGCCGCGAGTCAGATCAAACTCGTCAGGAACCACCACGAACCAGTGCATCCAGCACGTGGCGACCTCGTGGTTTTCGGCGCCCCGGGCTTTCTTGGTTGTCATCTTGATGGCTGGCAACCACCGGCCTTTCTTCTGTGGCACTGCTGGGTGGGTTCAA
>NW_022103926.1:5778124-5788181 GCF_000313985.2 Echinops telfairi
CAGTTGATGCGCATTGGAGGACATTCGGGAGAGGACAGCGTTAGAAGGAAAGAAAATTCACCATAATTCCATTCCCCAGGGATAGCCACAGATAGTGATGGCTGTGTGGTGTGTTGGCATGTGGTAGCTCCATGGGAGGAAGAGGGGGCTGTGTGCTTCTGTAAAATGTAAAGTCTCAGAAACCCAATGAGGCAGATCTACTCTGTTGTCTAGGGTCCCTATGAAGGTGTTGCTGGTTTTATGGTATGTTGAGAATCCAAGTCATACACCACACAGGACAGGTGCATTCAACATGCCAACCCCTTGAATTGCGCTTGGTTTGAGGTTCCTCTCCTTCATTTTCAGGAGCCCTGTTGGCACTGTGGAGTAAGTGTTGGGCTACTAACTGTAAGGTCAGCAGTTCAACCCCACCGCCCACTCCTAGGGGAAAAGATGAGGCTCTCTGTCCCCGTAAAGATTGACAGCCTCGGAAGCCCCATGCAGAGTTGCTATGTGTCAGAATCACCTGGATGGCAGAGTTAGTGGCTCTCCCATTTTATAGGTGTTGGAGCTGAGACCGAACGGGGCTTGTCTGGTCACATAGCCCGCTGCGCAAGTGGACTTCACGCCAGCCTCTAACTTCACGGTACATTTTGCTTGGATTTGTTAGCATTTGAAAACATGTGGTTTGAGAGCTCAAATCGTATGTTGTTATTCAATGGTACACCCCCTGACATCTAATCGGGTTGAATGTTCATCTGGTAACCTTGCAGGTTTGTGACATCTTGCCATGTGCTGGTGTCGTCTGGTCTGGCATCTGAGTCACACAGATACGATCATTTTAGTTGTAACATGTGTTTTCTGTCAGGTCTTCCTTTAGCACTGTCCCCCTCCCCTGCCTCAGCACATTACATTATGAAAATCTTCAAAGCTATAGAGAAAAAAATGTACAGTCAGCGCTTGTGTACTCAGCACCGAGACCAGCCATTAACGTTTTACTGAATTGACTTTGTCACCTTTTGAGACTCTTGTCCATGCCCCTGTCATATGCTTCTAATGTACCTCAACCTCAGCTTCAGCTGGAGATCTCTGCACTGGTCCCCACACACTTCAGCAGATAGATCATTCAAAGTTGACATTTTAAGGTCAAATTGTCCTTTTATAAATGGCACAAATGTACATCGTGCCTTTCTTTGAATTCTAACAAAGGTGGCACCCATGTAA
Source organism: Echinops telfairi (assembly GCF_000313985.2). Classification (NCBI taxonomy): domain Eukaryota; kingdom Metazoa; phylum Chordata; class Mammalia; order Afrosoricida; family Tenrecidae; genus Echinops; species Echinops telfairi. The sequence continues at coordinate 5,779,328 of NW_022103926.1, forward strand.
CCTGTACTGTCAAGACACAGGACTTAGCTATCACCGTATGGAATCTCTTCATGCCAGCCAACTCCAGAGCTCTGGTTTACTTCACCCTAGATTTGCCTCGCCTATTCTAGACCGTCATCTAATGGAATCATACAGCATGTACTCTTTCATGTAGAGCTTCATTCACTTCGCCTGCTTTTGAGGCTCATCCTTTTTTTTTTTTTTTTGAGTTTATTTTATTTTTATTTTTTTAACATTTTATTAGGGGCTCATACAACTGTTATCCCAATCCATACACACATCAACTGTGCAAAGCGCATTTGCACATCGTTTCTCAAAACATTTTCTCTCCATCCAAACCCCCGACATTAGGTCCTCATTTTTCCCCTCCCTCCCCGCTCCCCCGAGGCTCATCCTTATGTGCACAAGAAACGTCCTTCTTTTTCCCATTGCCGAGTAATAGTTCATTATATGACTAAACGCCAGTCTATCCATTCTGTACCAGAGCTGTGTCCAATTTTTTTGGCTGTTACGAACTTCGATGAAAACTCTCCAACGAGTCTTTTTGGTTGACATTTCTTCATTTGCTGAGTTAGGTTGGATAGTATGTTTACTTTTATAAGAAAGCATCAAACAGTTCCCCAATGTGGTAGCTATATAATCTCATGTCAACTTGAGGATGTTAAGAGAGAAGGAGTGGAGTCTCACTGTCAATCAGGTCAGAGCTTGATGATGCCTCTTAGTGGGCATGGCCTTCTCATGAGGATTCTGGGAATTTCCTCTCTTGATTCTGCCCTCAGAAGAGGTGAGACACTCTCTCTGCTTCACCTTCCTGTTGAGACACACTCAGGAGCTGGAGAAGCCTTGTGGAGATGCTTCCACCACCACTGGATCCACAAGACTTTCCCCCACCGGCCTGTCATCTTCCTGCATTCAGCATCATTGTATGTGCTGTGTGACTCTGAAGAGGAATTTTATGGACTAGTATCAGACATATGGGCTAATATCAGACTTATGGACTTGATCTGGGCTGGTCTGGGATGTTTTCTCAATAGACAATTGCTCTTTGATATAAAGTTCTTCCTTTTTTTTAGTAATTTTATTGGGAGCTCATGCAACTCTTATCACAATCCATACTAAAGTTCTTTCTTATATGTATATGAGTATCTCGATTTGTTTCTCTAGTCAGCCTGGATTGACACACCCAGGTGTTTTTGTTTATTTGTTTTATCATTTTATGTTCCCCCATGCTGTTGGAGAGTTCAGGTTGCTCCATATCCTCATCAAAATGTGATGTCTTCTATTTTATTTTAGGCAATCAAATGGGTATGTAGTAGCATCTCATTGTCATTTATTGTTCTACTTTTTGTCAAAGCTGCTCTTGCCTGTGAGTTAAAAGCAAAACAAAACACCTCGTTAGCCTATGTCGTTTTTATAACTAATATTTGATATTATGTTATAGAGTTAAAAAAGAAGATCTAGTTGTCAGATTGTTAAAGCCCACAATGGGGAAAATCCACTTGAATTTGACGACATGTTTTGAGGCTTAACCATTGGAAAGTCTTTCAAATGGGTACACAGATACACTGGGGGACTCTACCTGAGACAAATTCTGGTACCGAATGTAGAAATGTATTCAGTGAGATTGAGCACCATCTCCACCAGGAGAGGACACACACGAGAGAAGGCGTGCCTGTGACAAATGTTGTCTACAGGGCATGAAGATGAACAAACCAGTGAGCCCGCTGCCCAACTCAGGAGCTAACTAGAATATTGCCACGAGCGGCCATAGATTTAAGTATGCTCTCCCTCTCCACATCTGTCTTTCCTCCTCCAGGCAACTGCTACCCTACATTTTGTGTTTATCATGCAATCCCTGTTCTAAAAATATACGTATATTAATATAGTTCCATTTAGAGAGTATATTGTTCATGCTTTTTTTTTCTCTCTCTTGGCTCAAATGCAAATCAGACCATATGTATCTTTTAAACCAACTTTTGTAAGATGTATTCAAGTTATTGGATGGAGCTGTTCGTCTCTACTGCTTCTATGATTCTTCTGAGTAATGACATAAAACGTCGCTGTCCATTGTCTGGGGATTAGTGTGGAGTAGTCATGCACTTTGCCCCTGTGAACATGGCTGTTGTGCACATGTCTGGGGCACGTGCCGAAGTGTGCCTTGGGCCTAAGTAGGAGGAGATTGCTAGGTCTTCTCTAGGTACCAGTGAGTACGTTCCAACTGTAGCGACCTCTATGTGCAGCAGAATAAAACACTGCCCACCCGCCTCAGTCGTTCCTGTGTTTGAGCCCATTGTGACAGCCGTGGTGTCCATATGACCCCTTGAGGGCCTTCCTCGTTTTCTCTGCCCCTCCGCTTGACCAAGCACGATGGCCTGCCCCAGGGACTGGCCTCTCCTGAAAATGGCACCGTCCTTGCCTCTGAGGAGCACTCAGGCCTTTCTTCTTCGGGGAAAGATCCGTTTGTCCTCTCCATTTACCATGGTGTTACAACCTATGGGTCCACTGGCGAGGATCTTAGTCTTGTTTAGATGAGTTGTGATCCATGCTGAAGGCCGCAGGCCTTGATCTTCAGCAGCAAGGGCTTCAAGCTCAGGTATTAGACATGATCCTGTAGATCCCGTTGATCAGGCGTCGTGGAGATTTGAAGATTCTTTGCGTAACTCCTTATTCCTGCTTCATTTGTCAGTTGCTGGGAGGGACAGTGACAGGCCTCGCTATCATTGTGCATTTGTGTGTTTCCACAGTTTCATTCCCACAGATTTTTGTGTTTGTCATCATACATTCTGGCATTAGATGCATAGACAAGGGGGCTTCGAAAAGGGGATGGGAAAATTCCATTATCTCCCCATTCCATTTTTCCCAGCCACATTTTGAAGAATACTCACCCCCACCCATCCATCCAGACAGGAGTTTGTAGCTTTGTGTTTTAGTAACCCTTTCCTCATAAAATTTCCCTTTGTCTTCAAGTCTATTTTATGGTCCTGAGAAAGTTGGTCCAGCCAGCCTCTTGTAAATGCCATTTGCCTGGTGTGTTTCTTTTCTTTCTTTCTCCTCCCTACCCCCACCCCCCACCCCAACCATTTACTTTGAGACCATATATTTAACCCTTGCAAAGTTGCATCGTCCCTGCTTTACGTTTTTGGTTGGAACTATGTATTTTCAAAATTGAAGGCATTTTAAATGGGGATTTCTTCTGGTTGACATTGAAGTAGTATGGATAATGATACAGGTAGTGAGGCACCCTTGTCCAAAAGGGTCTCTTGCTGGGGTTGATGCTGGGGTAGGTGTTTCTCCAGATCAACGCTATTATGCAGCCGCCACCAAGATGGCAGCACACACTAAATGTGGGTTAAGAGCTTCCCACTAAACCCCAGAGGTAGAAAATGGAAGAAAGCATTATAGGTCTCATGAGTCAAGGAAGGGTTAAAGTGTGTTTCTTGGGGGAGGGGGGAGTGTATGGTTAATTGTTTCATCTCTGCTTTGATATTTAAAGGGACTGTGCTGTGGATCTTATCAGAGGCAGCATGTGATTTAGTTGTGCTCTGTAATCGAGTCTGCTGATCTCCGACCCATTGGCGTGTTGAGACCATTTTAAATTAATGTGATATTTGCTATGGTTAGGTTTATTAGCTTTCCATTTTTCTATGTGGTTTGACTGCCTCATCTGGTTTTTGTTCTTTTCTCACCTGATCTGTTAATTTTAGAATTCCGCATTCTTTCTTCCCCTTATGACCTTAGCTAATCGGCCCTGCCTCTCTGTTGTGAATGGTTGCCTCGGGTTTACATTATGCATGTAACTTACTGTAATCTTCGTCTGTAAGAACCTGTCCAGGTGGGTGTACTTCATCTGCACTTCATCACCCCACCCTTCGTGCTTTAAACTTACAGTGGACTTGTTTTGTTGGGGCGGGGGCGGGGGCAGGGGGTGGTGGTGGCTTTTGCTTCAAGAGATTCAAACCAAAGCCAATTTGCCACCCCTGAGTCATCCCAACTTCTAGAATGGAGAAGCGCCCCTGTGGGTCTCTGAGACTGTGAATCTCTACGGGAACAGGAAGCTCCTCCTTAGGAGCTGCTAGCGGTTTCCAACTGCTCACCTTGGCAGGTAACCGCCCGGGGTGTAACCCACTCTACCACCAGGACTTTGCTTTCGGTGACATTTAAAACCGAGAGAAGCTTGAATCTTGATATCCATGCTCACACGTCTCTGTAGCCCCCTCTCCTTCCCTCTCTGGATCTGAGTGTCCACCCGAGGCCGCGTCCTTTCAGCGTCAAGCCCGCCCTGTAGCCTTGCTCTTTGTGCCCGACCGTCATCAGCGAGCAGCAAGCCCTTTCCGCTTTTATCCTCCGGAAGCATTTCTGTTTCAGGACAGGTAACAAACAGGTCAGCAGGTTTCTCATCTGCACCTTTGTCTTCCCTGCTCACGGCCCGAGGCCCTGGTGGGTCAGCCCAGGGAACAAACGCGTGAGAGCTTTTGGCCTGGGCATCAGCCACACCCAGGGCCCGGGTGAAGTCTGCATCGCTCAGTGGGGTGGGGAAGGGCGGGAGGGCGGCCTAGGGCCTGGGATTGGCCTTAGAAACCCCAACGTCAAGGACATTCATCAGCAGGGCTGGTAAAGGGGGCCAGTAGGAGAGCCTGCAACCCAGGAGGAAGGTGACACCGGGCAGAGTGCTCAGTAAACCGTGAAGGGACTTCACGTGGTGAAGACGGTGGCTGCGGCTGGCCTCCCAGACCCGGGACTCTCAGAAAAGGATCCCTTTCGTAGGACGCAGCCAGTCTGAGGTCCAGGATCTTCTGGTCCTAAGTGACCTGAAAATCCTCATCACAGCCCTCAACAGCTACCCCCGCCCCCCATGCTTCCTGCCCGCTCCAGCGCAGGGTGGGCCTGGGGCCAGGATGCCAGCTGGTTCTCAGCCACAGGGTGACCTACTAAAGAGAGTTCCTCCCACCACCCCCCAGGCCAGCCTGGGCTCCACGGAGCTCATTGGAAATGGGTCATGGTGGAAACTTGGCCCAAAGATGTCAGATCTCCGCGGCCGGGCTGGTTGTAATTCAAGGGGACCGGGCTTGGCGGCTCTGCTGCCCGACTGTGGGGTTGGCCAGATCGTGTTTGGGTGGCCTCACAGTGCCCTGTGAGGTGTCCGTCCTCGGGGGATGCGCCCAGGTTTCTTCCTATGCCCGTTGGCCTGTAGCGACATGAAGTGTCCAGTGACCGGCGCCCTGGTCCCCAGAGCAGGGTGGAGGGCATGCTGGCACTGCTGTACCCTGCGATGAGGGTCTTCCCTTCCACCCCTCCGCCGAGCTCACTGTGCATCTTACCACCCTTCCCACTCATCCAGCCCAGAAGAGGCCTAACTTGCAATTTCCTGCCCGGGCACCAGCTCCCAGTCGCCAGGTCTTGGCAGTTGGGAGTAGCACCCTTCATCTTTTTAGGGACAATGAGTCAGTCGCCTTTTACTTCCCAATGAGTGATTGATACAAAGAAACCTAACAGCCAGGACCCCGAGGATGAGGTAGCTGGCTCCATGCGCCTGCTTCTCCCCCAGAGGGTGCTGGTCGCACCCATCACCCTCACTGCTCCAGGGAAGGAGCTGCCCAAGGCCTGCTTGCTTCCCCTTTGGCAGCTCCCATCCTGGATGTGGACTTCCGGCACCTCTTTATTGTGGGCGGGACACTCCTGCTCAGCTGGCTTTGCCCAGAGTGAGTCTCTGTGGCGCTCGGGCCTGTGTGGGACCTGGGGGGCGGCGGGGCACCGTCTTCCCAGAAGTGGCTTCCTGAGGAAGGGGTAGTGTGGGGGTGGAGTGGGCCCCCGGGGAAGGACACCCCTGGCCAGGTGTTCACCTGTCTTGCTGCAGATGGGGACCTGCAGCATCTGATGCTGATAACTACACACGGTGTCAGGGAGGACGGGGGAGGGAATGGCTTGGGCAGTGGCCCTGCTGTCCCCTTCATCCTTTGGAGATACTTCCCTGCCTGCCTCCCACCCTGAGCAGGATGCGAGGTTCTCCCACAGACCACGGCTCCCTGCCCAGGGCCTCCCCACCAAGCTCAGCCTGCGGTCAATGCCCACTGCTCACTGGCACCCGTGTGCGGCCACCCTGCAGCCAGAGGGGCTGAGGGCTCTCTGAGGGACCACCACGGACTGAGGGCTGGCCAGGGGAGCAGATCACAGGATAATAGGGCTGTGAGTCACTGTATATATGTATATATAGTGAGTCACTATACACACACACACACACACACCCGCTTTGATTGGAACATGTCCACAGCAGAGCATACAGCTTCCACTCGTACAGTTCAGTGACAAGGCCGACATCCTTCAAGTTGAATGACCGTTCTTGCCTTCCTCCTCCGTGAGCCGAACCCATTGCCCCGTGAGCTCCTGCCTGAACTTTACCACTGAGCCCCGGCAGGTAGCTCTGAAAATAGAGCACCAGACAGGCAGTCTTTGCCTAATTAGGCTAAACGGCAATGGTTGTAAAGGGGGCTTCAGGGACACAGAGACAGAGTTGTACAAAGGAGAGCCAGAAGCCAGACACCCCAGCCTTCATCCCGAGTACCCCAGACGCCTGCTGTGGAATGGGGCCCCGTGATCTGCCCTGCAGGGGCTCCCACCCAAAGACGGGCCTAAAACGGACAGTTGTAGGTTGCCCACCCACACAGCTGGGGCAGAGGGTGGACGGCCAGCCCCAGCCCCAGCCCCACCCCACCCAGGCCTCTGGCCCCAGCTCGGGGCAGCCAGAGGCTGGCACGTCTCCTTCAGTGACACCAGGAAGCGGAGTACATGGAAAGTCCACGGAGTGGTGACGTGGGCACCTGGCGGTTTCCGAGGAGAAGCAGCGTGGCTGTCTTCATGCCAGGAAAATGTCAACCCAGAGTGTCCAGTGACCCGCTCTGAAGCCAGCGCCGGCGTGGCCCAAAATGTCCAGTCATCCTCACGGTGGGCCGCCCCACCCCTGCGGCAGCGTGTAGCCCCTCTCGCATCTAGACCTTGAGACGTGTTGAAAGGAAACCCCTCGACAGGAGGGGCTCCTCAAAGGAGCCTTCTCATTGGCCAGGGCCTGCAGCTCCCACCATCCCCAGCCAGGTGACCAAGGGCGCTAGAGAGAGGGAGCATGCCACCCGTGGCCATGTGGCCTGGTGGCCGTATGGACAAACCCCTCAGCCACCCCCGACCCGTGTCTGCCAGGTGAGAGCCATGTTCGCTGGGGTCCTCAGGGACTGCTTGGGGCCCTTCCTCTAGGTCGACCACAGCCTTTTGGTAGCAGCCAAGCATGTGGGGGATGCTGGGGCTCCAGGGGTCTGCACCTCTGGCCCGGTGGTCCGTGCCCTGCCTGCAGCGTCACCCCTCTTGGAGAGCCTTGTTACTGATTCCCTCCTGCCCAGAGTCACCGAACCGCCCCCTTGGCCCAGTGGCCAGGTAGTCAGGTGGGTTCAGAGGCCCACAGTGGTGACAGTACGCTGCCCATCTGAGACAGGGCTCACTGCTGCACGAGGTGGGGGCTCGCAGACACCAACCTGGGGGCGTCACTGCTCCGGGGGACACACCATACGTGCTGAGGTACAAGCAGGCTCCGGCTCATCTGGGGAGCAGGGGAGTGGGCTGCGGCGGCACAGCCTTCTGCCAGGTCCTAAGCCCCTGCCTCAAGAATGTGGGGGGTGGGTCTGGGCTTGGAGCAGGACTCACACCTGGACAGGTGGGGGGCAGAGTTCCTCGGGCACTAGATCCAGGACTCGGCACAAACCCTGGTGGCGGCGGGTGCCCTGTGGGCAGCAGGCTTCCTGTGGCAGCACAGCTGACACACGCCACCATCCCGGCGCTCCTGCCTCCACACCTGTGTCCATTTCCCTGAAGCGGGACTGGCTGCCCAGGACGCCCTCATCCAGCCCCCTCCCACCCTTGTTGCTGCACCCCCTCCCTGCCAAGTCCTTGGGGCCCCAGAACCCTCCCATGCCCTCCTTCCCCCTGCTCTGTGCTTTCCCTGCCAGCCCACGGGTCCCAGTGACCCCAGGAAGAGGGAAATGTCAGCCTCCCCAGTCCCAGCTTTGAGATGGAGGTCCCCACCTCCCTGACCTATAGCCACCCTCCCCCGTCCCCAACCCGGCCTTGCAAATTGCTGGCTCTGGTGGGGTTAATCCCGGAGGGGGTTCAGAGCCGCTGTGGACAGCCCTGCCCTGGTCTGGCCCAGCTCCAGGATATGCCCTTGCAGCCCTGTGCTGATGACCGCAGGGACAGCAGGCTGGATGGGCCCACAGGGCGGCTGTGAGGGTCATGAGGACAGGCTGCGGGTTTTCACCATGTATTATTCATGGTCACCCGATTTTCCATCAGATTAGCTTCAGATATAGCTTCTGGTGTCTTCAGTGCCCGGCTTCTCCACTCTTCAACCTCCTTGCCCTCGTCCCCACAGGGTTAGTTGCATTCCCAGGGATCAGCCTAGGAGGGGCCAGTGGCTGGGGAGATACTCCCTGTGCTGGGGTGCAGGTGGCCCCAGGTGTGCTCCGCACCCTGCAGGACTGGTGTCCAGGGGGTGTGGGGGCTCAAGACGGGAGGGCAGGCCACACCCAGGGGCTTGCTCCTCCAGCCCCGAGGTGTCCCCACCCTCTCTCACTGTGCCTCAGGCCTGGCCCACCTGCCCCGCAGCATCTGCACCTCTCTCACTGGGGTGCTCTCAGTGTCCCATGGCCCCCGCCATGCTCGCCACCCTGCAGGGTATCCCTGCCTTTCCCCAGGAGCCGTCTCAGGACCCCACACCCCAACTGTGGGAAACAGAAGGATTTCTCCCAAGTTGTCTCCCCCAAATAGATGCCAAACTTAGCTGCTTGCGAATGACTATACACTTGGAGGTCATCAG
>NW_022103926.1:5801713-5806281 GCF_000313985.2 Echinops telfairi
ACCAGTGAGCCGAGAGTCTCCCGCCACCCGAGGAACGTGGGAAGCCCAGTTCTTTAAATCTGTGTTGTGAGCTAGGTGGGGGGTTGGCATTTCAGATCTTTCATTTTGTACCCAATCGTTTAAACTCCTTATCAAGCACCCCCCAAGGGCTTACCCTCACTCCTTGGATTCCTCTCCCCCCTCTTGTGGGTTGCTGACTTCTCAAGGGAGCATCTGTCACCTCTAACCTGCCGCCTCCTCGTCTCTCCGTCTCTCCCTTGTCCTGTCTGCATCCCACACACCCACAACCTTGGCAACCTCCAAAGTCTGTCCCCTCTGGTATGGAAGTCATGTAAAAGGACGGTTTTTTCAGAGTCTTCAAACTGGGGAAAGGGTGTCCGAATCATAAGCTTTGGGTGCCAGGCTCGCGGTGACCGAGGGCAGGGAGGAACTCCAAAGTGCCCAGGAGCCACGTGAGTGGTGCCAGCCCGTGCTGCACACTGGGCCCCTCTCCTCTCCAGAATAGGCCCTGGGCCCTCGAGGGCGGGGGTCTGCTCTGTGCAGAGGCTGCTCTCAGAATAGGGGGCTCGGAGCCACACCACCGTGCTCACTCGCTCTCTGTCCCATCCCCATCCTCCAGGGGCGGGCCAGGTCCCCGTTATCCCCGAAACTCCCACAGCATCACCTTGCCCAAGAGAACTCCCCCACCCGAGCCCACGTGTAGTGTCAGCCCCTCCCCAGGCTCTGTGCCACCTGAGGTTACCTTGGGTGCTCCCAGGGCAGCCCATGGGCCTCGCCTTGATGAAAACAGTGCCCCAGGAAGGCCACCACACATTTGTGGGTTCCATTCGTCAGCCTGTAAAGCAGAGGCTCTGGCCAGTGCCCCCCTCCGCACCCCTGGGAGACAGCCCTCCCTCTGGAATCGGGCCTGTTGTTCCCACAGCACCATGCTGGGCACTCCCTTCCTGCCTCTTAGGACAGTTTAGCTGGCAGCCATGGGTCAGGTCTCAGGCACTGCTCCAAAGGCCTGGGCACCCCTTTATAAAGCTGGGTGGCATCTGGGCAGGGAGGCAGCCCACTGCTGGTCAGGGAGTGAAGTGTCAGGAAGTCTTGCCCGACTGGAATCCAGCCCCAGGCCTGCTGCTGGTGGCTGGTGGCGAGGACTCCTAGGACAGGCAGGTGTGGCCCTGGGACGCTCATATACATGAGGTCTCGCTGTTTTCCATAGCACAGCCTTCGTGAGGGGTCTCTGCATAGCCCTCTGACGGGCATGTCTGTGGGGGGCCCGGAAGGTTCTCGGGCAGCCAGGGCCACCTGACCCCAGGAGTGAAGCCCTCTGTCAGGGCGTATCACGCGAGGCCAGCAGAGTCAGCATGGTGGACTCACACCAGGCCTGGGAGAGTAGAAGGGGTCTCCACAGGTGGCATGTGGTGGCCACGTATGGGCTGCTTATCAGACACCAACCCCTGAGCTGGGAAAGCCAGTGCGGGCATACCCACCCGGCTTCCCTTCTCTGTGGACTCCTGGGGCAGAGCCTGATTGTTGGACAATGCTGGCCCCACGGCCTACAACTTGGCAAGGACTAAGGACAAGGCCAGGCTGGCTCTGAGGCTTCAGTCCTCCTCCCCTAGCCTGGCCTCATCTCCCCTCCCTGGTCCCAAGAGCAACCTGATAGGAAGCCCCCTGCCAGCCAGGGGTCCCAGACCCCTTCCCACCTGTCAACACCCCAGAGGGATTGTTGCCTCTCTGTCAAGCTCCCCCCTGCCTACAGCTGCTTCCAGGCCCCTTCCCATAGCCCCACCTCGCTGGAGTCAGCTCTGTGACCCAGCCCTTCCTGCCTGGGGCCTGGGTTGTGAGTGAGACCCCTCCCAGAGGGGAGCTGAGGCAGGGAGGGGCGTGAGTTTTGCAGGCCTTAGGCGCTGGCCAGGTGCTGTCGGCAGCCCCTTGGGCAGGCCACTTGTTGAACACCGGGCCCCTGAGACACTTGCTTAGGTCACACAGCTGCCAGTCCTGGTCCAGAGCCCTGGCAGAGAATGAGGCAGCCCCTCTTGACTGGAGCCGGGCCATCAGGATAGCTCTGGCTACTGGGCTGCGGGTCTACCTTCTTAGGGACTTTTCCACAGAAGCATCTTCTTGACCTTCCTCCTTGCAGGCAGGGCACGCTCCCCTGCAGGCCTATAACCCTGCAGCCTTCATGCCAGGCACATGGGAGACCAAACCAGAGAGAGATTGAGAGCCAGGAAAGAACACTGGGCCCACAGGATGAACCCTGAGTGTCTGGCAGCGTCCCCTCCGGGGGGATTTTCTGACTCTGATACAATCCAGCCCCACAGTCTCCTGCTAGAGTTGTTGTTTTGTGTAACTGGGAATTAGCCTGCCGTCTAGAATGGCTCCCAGCACACTATTAAATGAGACTCTTTTTTAAAACGGGTCTTCAGCCACCGTGTGCCTGTGTCCAGGTGCTGGCCAGAGCCAGTGCAGGGATGGGAGAGCCAACACCCACCCCTATACTGTGCCCTTCCTGGGAACCAGGGTGAGCCTGTTGTAGCACCAATCATTTGTCAATGTACAGGCAGCATAGCGGAATTAATTAACGTATGTTCATATATTTCAGTGGAACCCTGGTGGTGCTGTCTGATAAGTGTTGGCTTGCGAGGCAAACACAAGGTTGGCAGTTCTAACCCACCAGCTGCTCCATGGGTGGAAGCCGAGACTGGTAGTTCTGTAAAGGGTTGCAGCCTGGGAAACCTTATCCAGGGTCTCTGTGAATCGGAGTGGATCCAGGGCCAGTGGGTTTGGGGCTTGGTAGCACATGTTCAGAGTAATCTTGGTGGTGCCGTCAGGTAAGGGTTGGGCCTCCGACTGGGCCAGGGATGCTTGAGCTGGCCGAGCTTCCTCTGATGCGTCCCGTCTGAGGGGTGGGGCAGGCTAGTACCTGAGCCAGTACATAAGTGGCAGTGTGCTCCCAGCAGGCATCACGGCAGGCCCCTCTGGGGAGGAGGGGTGGGGCTCCTTTCTCCCTGTGGGACCTTTCCCGTCAGTGTCTCCTTGAGAACGTCCACTGAGCAGTGTGACGGCAGGGTCTCCCACGCTGAGCACTGCCCCCCAACCCTGGGCCCCAGCACCTTCCTGACTCTGCGCATCCCAACCTGGCCAACCTCCTGGGCACGGGCATGGTATACTGGTTCCCAGGGGGTGCTTCCTGCCCCTGCCATGCCCCAGAGGCCTCTCTCAACCAGGTCCCAGCCAGGGGAGGACGTCAGCCAGACAGGTGGCCAGGTGGGGCTGTGTGCACAGTGATCCTGTAACCTGCTCCGGAGCCAGACTGACCTAAGTCTCTGTACACCCTGTCCGGTCACCACGTGGCAGGCACTTTGAGTTTGGGCTTCTTCCCCTAAAAGGGGAGCTGGCTTGCTGCTTCCTCAGCGGAAAGGGGACGAGACCCTGGGGGACCTGGCAGGAGAGGCTCACGGATATACCCGTTCCCTCCTTGTTGCCACATTTTAGGGTCCTCATGACAATGTGTGAGGACAGGGTGTGTGTGGGGGGGTATGGTGAGCAGGCAGCCCCAGCCCCCGGCGAAGAGCCCTGGATCCCAAGCACAGGGACAGGGGACAGGACAGACGCATGGCAGTCAGACGTCTGGGGGACCTGGCCCGGCTGCAACAGAAATAGCCCTTTCCCCCTCCGACCCTGCCTGGAGCACAGGGCCCCTCCCCAACCCCTCCTGGATGCTCAGTCTTTGCTGCTCCAGCCGTGGCCCATCAGCACCTCCCTCCCCCTGGGTCAGAGGGCAGTGTCGGGACACCTGGTGGCTCCTTGCAGCCTGTGAGGCCAGGCTGGGTTGGACGCCAGCTCTACAGACGTCTAGAAAGCTCAGGGCAGTGCCCTGGACCGAGCAGTGAGGTTGCCAGAGGCAGGATGGGAGCAGCAGGAATGACTCATGCCAGTCATCCTGGGCATCACTGGCACTGCGAGGACCACCACTTGGAGCGGGGTTGCCTACTGTGCAGTGCACGGCCCTGGCCCCCAACACAGTTCCCCTGGGCAGGCCGCCTGCCAGTGGCTCCTCCCTGCAGAGTCTGCCAACTGCCAACTCCCCAGCCTTGCCAAGCAGGACAGCCTCTTCCATCCTGGCTCTGTTCAGCAGCCCTACCCCTCAACTCCTGTCCCCTGCCCCCTCCCTCCCAGGCACGCCTCTCCTCACCCCTAGAGAGCAGAGGTGCTCCAGACGGGTGCCCACGCTCTGTCCTGAGCTCACAGGACCAGGGGGCCTGTAAGGAGGCCTCGGGCTGGCCTTTCCATCCCACGACCACGGCACCCCGAGGCGAGAGGTAGGAGGGGACTCAGCTCCCAGCTGGGCTCCTCACGCTGCCTGTGGGGTCAGGGCACTCTGGCTTCCATCTCATGGACAGGCAGAGCTGTGCCCAGGGTGGGATGTGGCCCAGCTTAGGCTCTGGTTCAATCAGCGCCCCTCCTTTGCCCTCCTGGGCCTCAGAGCCCCCCTGCCTGCCCAGGCCTAATCCAGCTTAGCCCTCGATGATCCACAGCCCAGATCAGCATGCCAGGGCAGCAGGGCCAGGCCGGGC
>NW_022103926.1:5808776-5810755 GCF_000313985.2 Echinops telfairi
GGCAACCGGATCCAGGCTGGAATGCGGCAGGAATGGGCTTCGAGGCCACAGTGCGTGGGATGAAAAGCAGGCACCGTCCACAGAGAGTTAAACACTTGCAAATGTGCAGTCCCAGCTGGGGCTTCCATGGGGGCGCTAGGTGGTGGGGAGGGTGTTGGACAGGCTCTAGCGGGTGGAGGCGGCAAGGCAGCAGTAAGGACAAGAGCTCCCTCTGCCAGACACTCTGCGCCCCGTCTCCCCCGTCGTCCTCACAGCAGCCCGCAGGGTGGTCCTGCCATGAGCCATCGGTCATAAGGAGGGCCTGTGCTGGTCTCCCACTCACGAGCAGCTGAACCGTGGGCTTCTGTGGAGGCCTGCTAGGCGTCCAGGTTAGCTGGGGCAGTAGGGTGGGAGGGAAGGAGCCGCCAGAGACCGCTGCTGCAAGCATGAGTCCCTTCCCACCGGCATCCAGAGCCAGAGAGGACATGCTGGCTTAGATCTGACAGTTGGCCAGGGGTGGCTGAGGCTGGCCCTTCCCACGGTGGTAGAGGTGGACCGGACAGACCCCACTTCCCACCCACAGACCTGGGCCGCTGCAAAGAATCTGGTCATCCTAGCAGGCCACAGCTGGGAGAGGAGGGGGGCTGAGGAGAGAGGACGACGTGGCAGAGGGAGGGTCCCAGTCCAGTCCTCCGCCAGACGATGCCCTCTGAGCCCAGGAGGGGGCTTTTGTTTCTTGAGTACCAGAACCAGGACTGACCCTGGCTGCTAGTGGCCAGACATGAGCCAGTGACAAGACCTCAGGCCGGGGACACCATGAGGAGGGGGCCGCCAGCAGGCCTCTGGCTCAGGGCTACTGCTGGGAAGGCAGTGAGTGGCCTCGGCCCCGGGTTTTGTGCTCCCCCAAAACAGCACGCTGCTGGCCCCGGTGCGTGCGGGCCTCTGACTCAGGTCCTCCCAGACCCGCTTCTGGCCACCTGGAGGGGGCTGGGGAGGCTGTCGGGTGTTGGGACAGTGGCCCTCAGGGCAGCCCTCCCCACCCCAGGCCTGCAGGGACTTCCTGGAACTAGCGGAGACACACAGCCGGAAGTGGCAGCGAGCTCTGCAGTATGAGCATGCGCAGCGCCTCCACCTGGAGGAGACCATCGAGCAGCTAGCCAAGCAGCACAACAGCCTGGAGCGGGCCTTCCGCAACAGCACCGCCGGGCGGCCCGCCAACCCCACCAAGAGCTTCAGCGAGGGTGAGTGGAGCCGGGCAGCCCCAGCTCCCAGGGCAGACCGCCGTCTCTCTGCCTGGGTTCAGACCCTCAGAAGAAAGGTTTGGTGAGCCCAGGCAGCTGGGCTGTGGGCCCCATTAGGAATGGACTAGACACTGGCCGACCGGCCAAGGAAGTCATGGAGAAATCCGGGAAGGCTTCCCAGAGGAGGCCTCCAAGCCAGAGCCACAGCTGTGCATAGGCTGCCGCTGCTGTGGGCCCGGTGCAGGAGCAGGGAGAGGAATGGGGTAGGGTGGGGACAGTATGGAGAGGGACAGGGGGGGCTCCAGGCGTCCTCGGATGAGCGAGACACACGTGCCGAGTGACAAACCCCGTGTGTCCCCAGGAAGCTTCTTGACTTCCAAAGGAGAGGACAGTGAGGAAGATGAAGATACCGAGTACTTCGATGCCATGGAAGATTCCACGTCCTTCATCACCGTGATCACTGAGTCCAGGGAGTCCAGGTGGGTGGCTCGGCGCTCGGCGTTCGGCGCTCCGAGTGGATGGCAAGCTTGCTCGGAGTCCCCAACCACAGCCGGCTGTTTCCGCCGGCCCTGTCTTCCCACCGCCAGCACGACCCTCGGGGTTTTCTCTCACGCACACCTGGCTCCAGGCGGCGTGCTTGCTCAGCTGGATCCTGCTCCTCCTGAAGCCGACAGCGTCAGCCATCAGACGTATCATAGAGTTCCACCGAGAAGGAGAGAGGGGCCTCCTTGGCAGGATAGCCTCAGTTCCAGCTTGGGC
>NW_022103926.1:5811482-5813278 GCF_000313985.2 Echinops telfairi
CGAGGCTTCACCACCCATTTATCCCTCCGCCTTTCAACCAGCACCACATGTGATTATCGGCCAGGCTGGCACAATTAACTAACTCAGGTGGGAAGGGAGCAAGAGCCAGATCCTGGGGGCCATAGGGATGTCTCCACAAAATGGGACAAAAGTAGAAGTTCACTCCTGCTTGAGAACTTTTCAGATTGCCAGCTAACAGAACAGTTGGTGAGGGATGCCACGTGGAGGGGCCTTGAGTTGGGGAGATGGGCAGCTGCTACTCCGAGTTCCAGGGAAAGGCAGTGTGACATCGCTGACTCAAGTCAGCACAGCCTGCCATGTCCCCACCAGGGTCCCTGCATGAGGCCGGGCAGGGCCCCCGGCCTCCACAGACATGCAGCTATAACTCCCAGCAACCAGGGCCCCAGCCTAAGTCTGCCCACTTGGGGTACACCCAGAGCCTGGTCTGTACATACCCACATCTGCCCCTCTGCCCACCCGCAATGCCCGCTGCCTTCATACACGTGGCTGAGGGCAGCGAGGGTGTCCCAGTCAGTGCGAGACCATTCAGGATTGGGCACCTCCCTTCCTCCTTTCCCCAGTGACTTCAAGGAGAGGCAGCCATCCTCCCGCCAGGCCCCGCCAGCAGTGTGCAAGTAGCCCCCTGACTCCAGCGTCCAGTAGCACTGGACACTGGACACTCGAGGTGAACATGCTCCACACTGGGCTCTCCTTCCGTCTTGGAACCCAGCGTCCCCGCCCACTGGGCCCTTGCCTCCAGCTCTGCCTATCGAGCGGCCCCTGGCTCCCCGCACCAAGATAGGGGCCTGGCATACTTCCTGCCCCTCTTCCTACCTGAGGGTCCTCGCAGGTGGCCCTCATCACTCATCCCGTGACACTTGGCATGGTCCCCGGGGCCTCTTCTCCCCAGGCCCCTCTGTGTACAGCTTCACTGGGCACCTGGGCCGATGCTATCCTGCCCTGTGCCTCCCCCCTGCTGACCCGGCTGCAGTGCCCACCCCCAGTCGGCTTAGTGACCCGGATGACTCTTCATCCCTGAAGTCCTGGCTGCCCCGCTTCCCTCATGCCCTGGGTAGCAGGGCCCCTCAGACAGGGTACCTCCCGCTGGCCTGCCCACTGTTCTGCACAGAGGTATGTCCAGTCCAGGGACAGGTCGGGTCCACGTGGGCCCTCTAGGAGGCCATTTCAAGGGAAGCAGACCTACAGACAGGAAGGACACAGCGGGCTCTGCTGCATGTCCACCCGTGGGCTCAGCCGGGGCTAGGCAGTCCCCGGGGCCCATGTGCACAGACCCCAGATGACGACGACATGGGTGGGAGCACCTCCAGTCGCTGCCCTGGCAGAGCCCTCAGACTCTGCCTGGGATCTCCCAAAGTCTATGAGCTTCCTCCCCCACTTTGAGGAGTGCTCAGGAGAGAAGGGGGGCGGGGAATGGGACTCGGGCGTTTCTCATGAACAGGTCCCTCTCTCCGCAGGAAAGCCGAGGATGACACAGAATCCGTCTCTGCGGACGACTGGACCGCCACGGACAATGTGAGTGTCCCAGGGCGGGGAGCCCTGGGTCTCCACTCAGCCCTGGGCCAGGCTGGTCAGGAGCGTAGGCAGGGCCTGGGGGCCTGCTGACAACTGCACCGGCTCCTCCTCCGGCAGGTGTTGGATGGTACCTCGTCTGAGCCCCAAGCTCCACCCACAGTCAAGAGGAGATCCCGCATCCCCGACAAGCCCAACTACAGCCTTAACCTCTGGAGCATCATGAAGAACTGCATTGGCCGGGAGCTCTCCAAGATCCCCATGCC
>NW_022103926.1:5814082-5816835 GCF_000313985.2 Echinops telfairi
GCTGTGCCACCAACAGTAGCAGGGAGGTGAGGTTTGGGGGTGGGGGTGGGCTGCAGTTTTAGGATCTCCAGGGTGTCATCTGGGCAGGATGTCCTTCAACCCATGGGAGAAGCATTGCTGCTGGACTGACCCCAGGGCCCATGCTGGACAGTGTCTTATGGGCCTCCTCCGTGGCTGCCCAGGCACCACCGCCTAATCGCCCCGCCCCGCTCCCCCGCAGGTGAACTTTAATGAGCCCCTGTCCATGCTCCAGCGGCTGACGGAGGACCTGGAATACCACCACCTGCTGGACAAGGCGGTCAGCTGCACCAGCTCCGTGGAGCAGATGTGCCTGGTGGCCGCCTTCTCCGTGTCCTCCTACTCCACCACCGTGCACCGCATCGCCAAGCCCTTCAACCCCATGCTGGGCGAGACCTTCGAGCTGGACCGCCTGGATGACATGGGTCTGCGCTCCCTCTGCGAGCAGGTGTGCTCTGGGGCCAGGGCTGCCGCCAAGCCGTCCCCCAGGCACCAGGGACAGAGTGAGGTCAACAGGTTGTGGCCTCTGCCCTTGCTCAAGGGATCGACAGGGAGTCTGTCTGCTCCAGTGGCCGGGCCAGCTAGGGCAGGGACAGGGAGGGCGTGTGGAGGAGCAGAGGAGGCAGGCGTTTGCAAGGGCTGCTGGGAGTCCGCTGAAGCAGGCAAGTGTGGATCCAGAGGATTTGGCTGGATCAGTGAGTGCAGATCTGGGACTCGGAGGGAGGGAGGGAGGGAGGGAGGGAAGGGGTGCTGATGCTGTGGATGTGGATGTGGGGTGACGGGGGAGACGTTCCTAGCCTGACCCACTGTGTTAGTCCGGGTAGACTAAAGAAACAAATTCATGAGCACACATATGTGTATAAGGGAGAGTTTTATATAAAGGGTAACTGTACATTAAGAAAGCTTCCCAACCCAGCCCAGTCCAAGCCCTAAGTCCACTATTAGCCCATGTGTCCGATACCAATCTATAAAGTCCTCTTCAGACTCACGAAACACATGCAGTGATGCTGAATGCAGGGAATGGGACCTAGGTGGGCAGTGGTGTCTGTGGGGGCCTCGCTGTGGTGGGCCCTGTGTGGTGGCCAGATAAGGCCCCCCTCGGCCCGAGGCAGGGCACACAGTCAGCCACTCTGGAGCCCGGCTGGACTCGCTGGAGGCGTTACCCCGAGCAGGGCTCATCCAGGTCTCGGTAGCCCATGGTTAGAGATGTCTCCCTCTGCCGGCTGTGAAGATTACACAGGAAAAGGATCACTGCAGTGAAAGCATTCTTCCATCACGGGCGGCCTGAGGGACCAGGCCCTCCCATCACCCCACTGCACAGCCCAGAGCCAGGAGGTCAAACACATCAGACCTACCCTGTTTCCCCGAAAGTAAGACATCCCCTGAAAATAAGACCTACTTACAGTTTTGCCTCTCGCTGAAATATAAGGCATCCCCCTGAAAATAAGACACCCCCCAAAATAAGGCCCCCTGAAGCTACCGTAACTCTGGACTCGACCGTAGTGGCAGGCGCCACCGCGCAGCTCACTGTTGGCCACATTGCAGGCGGAGCAGACAGGAAGTGCGCGGTCTTTTTTAATAAAATAATAATAAATGTGTATCGTATTCTTCATGGAAAAATAAGACATCCCCTGAAAATAAGACCTAGCGCATCTTTGGGAGCAAAAATTATTTTTTCAGGCAAACAGGGTCGTTGTCCCACAGCAGCCAGGCAGGTCAGGACAGCCAGCTGGGCTGTAGGGCCCATGCCGGCTGGGCTTGTGGATGCGGGTGGACCATGGCCCCTGGGGGCTTCTAGGCCTGAGAGCTGAGCAGGGAGAAGGTACTGGGCAGGCCGTCTCACCTGGCCCAGGCCAGGTACCTGGTACTGCCGACGCTCACGAGGTTCCTGGGTCTGACCTAGGTGAGCCACCACCCACCGTCGGCGGCGCACCACGTCTCCTCCAAGCACGGCTGGAGCCTCTGGCAGGAAATCACCATCGCCAGCAAGTTCCGAGGGAAGTACCTCTCCATCATGCCCTTAGGTGAGCAGACTGAGGCGCTCCCGACGGACATCCTGAGAAGGGGAGACTGCCCCGACCCAGGAGCCAGCGGGGGGCCTCCAGCACCCCTGTGATGTTCCCCAGGGCCCCCCACCCCAGTCCCTATGAAGACAGGGCAGACTGTCCAGCACGCCACTCCAGGACCCTGGGCCGTGGCCTGACTTCCCACCTCCGCCAGGTGCCATCCACCTGGAATTCCAGGCCAGCGGGAACCACTACGTGTGGAGGAAGAGCACCTCGACCGTGCACAACATCATCGTGGGCAAGCTCTGGATCGACCAGGTCAGGGCCCCGCTGGGAGTGGGCCGGTGGGGGCGGCCACCAACCGGCCACCGACCGCCACCTCTCTCCGCAGACGGGAGACATTGAGATTGTGAACCATAAGACCAGGGACCGGTGCCAGCTGAAGTTCCTGCCCTATAGCTACTTCTCCAAGGAGGCAGCCCGGAAGGTAAGCGGGGCCTGCCGCCGCCTCGGAGCCTGGGCACCCAGGGTGGTTGCGGGTGCCAGTGCTGGTCCTGCCATGTGCCCAGGTGACAGGAGTGGTGAGTGACAGCCAGGGCAAGGCCCACTACGTGCTGTCCGGCTCGTGGGACGAGCAGATGGAGTGCTCCAAGGTGGTGCAGAGCGGCCCCAGCAGCCCCACGCTGGACGGGAAGCAGAAGACGATTTACCAGACGCTGCCGGCCAAGC
>NW_022103926.1:5816935-5827773 GCF_000313985.2 Echinops telfairi
GCCCCACGCTGGACGGGAAGCAGAAGACGATTTACCAGACGCTGCCGGCCAAGCTGCTGTGGAAGAAGTACCCACTGCCGTGAGTGGGGCCGGCGGGGCGGCCAGGGGCCGGAAGGACAGAGTGGAGGAGAGCAGAAGGGGGTACACGAGCTGGAGGAGTGGGGCGCGGAAGGCCGGGCTGGGTTCATTCCCGGGCTGGGTTGCAGGACCTGGCAAGCTCTGTGCCTGTGGGCAGCGGGCATTCCGTAGCAGGTAGTACGATGCGTGCAGTGCGACTGGGTGGCACTGGGAGACTGAAAGAAAAGCAAACGGGAAGGTGGCAGCATCTAAAGAGAACCGAGTGGAAACCCGACAAAGAAAGATAAGCCCACTGCAGTGAAGCAGAGAGGACACCATCCGCTGAGTGTGGGTCAGGAAGAGGAACCCCGGGAAAGGGCAGTAAGGAGTATGGGCTCCTGGGGGCCCCATCTGAGGGCTTTCATCTCTTTCAAGCAGTTTTCAATGGACTGAAGGATGGTGGTTCAAATCCACCCAGCAGGGCTGTGGAAGAAAGGCCTGGCAGTGTGCTTTCACTAAGAGTTCACTCGAGGAAAACCCTGCCGGTAGCTCCTTTCCAACCCACGGGTCACCATGTGTTGGGATCAACTTGATGGCAACTTTTTTTGGGGGGGGAAGCTATATTCTGGGAAATATATTTGTATTTTTCCTTTCCTCTTGGGACTCTACTTAAGTGCATTATTTTCATAGTTACTTTAGAAATTACAAAGTGTGTACCTCACCATGCCTGGAATCTCCACCCCCACGGGACTCGTCTTAATAGGGAGTTCGAGAACAGGGTCTAGCCTACCTCTAGTCCCAAGAAGAAAGACTGTATCTGTGTTTGTCTGGGTGGACTAGAGGAGCACATTCATAGACACTCATGTCTAAGAAGGAGCTTTCTATAAAGAGCAATTGTGTATTGAGAAAACATCCCAGCCCAGTCCAGATCAAGTCCGTAAGTCCGATATTAGCCTATATGTCCGATACCAGTTCATAAATTCCTCTTTAGACTCATGCAGCACATGCAATGATGCCGAATGCAGGAAGATCACAGGCCAGTAGATGGAAGGTCTTGTGGATCCAGTGGCAGTGGAAGCATCTCAGCACTGGCACCGGTCTCTACATGTCTCCTCCGGCTCTCTTGAGTGTCTCAACAGCAGGAAAGGAAAGGCAGAGAGACTGGGTCTGGCCTCCCGTGAGCTATTTATCTCCCTCGTACCTCTAAATGGGGTCATCAAGCCATGAACTGATTGACAGGCTAAACTCCACCCCTTCGCTCAAGTTGACAGGAGATTATGTCTGCCTCCGTATCTGAAGAGACGTGGCGGAGAGCTTTCCACATCTAAATTTAACAGTGACTGAGTGCGACTGCTGAAAACTCAATGAAAGGTAAAATATTAAGCAACCAGATTTGAAAAGACATCATTCAGAGACTTAACAACAGGCTGTCAAGAAGACAGTTGAAAGATAACCTTCCACGCACCACAGGAATCCCAGCGAGCCCCTCGCTCTGGACCCAGGGAACGTTGCACAGAGAACCACACTGACAGATGTTTCCAACGTCGCGGCCAGTCTCACACTAGCAGACCGGCACCAGTGGGCATCCTTCAGGAAGAAGGAAACTGATTCCCGAGGGAAACTCCGGGTGTCTGACCACATGCATGGGGCACACACCAATGTGAACCCAAGAAAACACTGTGTGTGCAGGCATGCCAATATCGTCGGAGATTTCGGATCTCAACGATACAGTTATCACATGACCACATGATCCGCTCCGTCAGAACGGGAGTAAATGGAGGGCAACTGCTCTCCAGTCTGTCCCGCAGGAGATGGAGGGCCGATTCACTTTTCTTTGAATTGAGTACTTGTATTTACATACATGCACACGGATACATTCATATGGTGTGTACATGTATGCACACGCACTTGATGGAGCGTCAGAGTTTGTGGGGGGAAAATGGAATTAAATGATAATGGAACTTTTCTAGAAACATTTTAAAACCCCTAGGTATGCACACATGTATAAACATACAGAGGAAGCAGGACCCTCCAGAGGGCTCTGCTGGCAACCCAAAGGTCAGATGCTCAAGTCCTCCCACAGGCATCCCAGAAAAATCCATCCCTGAGAAACCCTGGGGCGCACAGGGCAACACCAGTGAGGGCACCAGGCGTCCATTCTACACAAGGGCAGCTGTTGTGGTTTTATTTACACGTACACATAAATACGCATATTTACATAGACTTAATATATACCTTATATGCTACCTATAATGTTTATGTGTATGCATACTTACACATAAATATGTATTTATAATATGAATAATATATATAAATACATATGATATATATATAGGTATTTATATTTAGATAGCATTTTATATACATTAGGTATTAAATGTATAAATATATAAAACATGTATATGCTATATATTTACTATGTATTAAACATATGAATAGAAATATGCAGATATATTTCCAAATATATTCATATACTTAATATATAATGATATATACCTATATACACACATGCATAATTTTATATATATATATATATACTCATGTCTTGTGTTATTTTAAGTATTCTTAAGAGAGTTAAGCTTCTAAGATTTTAAAAAATCCAAGATTCATCAGCCCTCATAACATTTAAAGTGCTATTTCGTGGCATCCCAGTGAGTGCAGCAATCCCTAGAACTAGAACAGTGAAAGGCATTCATGTAGCTCAATATGCCAGCCTCAGTGAAGGCGCTCCAGTAGACTGAAGAATCAAATCATGGGGATCACTTAAATCACTGAAACAAACTAGCCAGTCCTCTCCCCGTTACTGCATCGCTGACGCAGTCGCTAAAGCTTGAGCTCAGGAGGTCACTCAGAGTGGGGATGAGCAGCCTTCTGCCCTAAACTGTCAGTAATGCCGCTTGCAACAGATACATTTAAATAGGAAGACAAAGACGGACTGAAGCGAAAGTTTAGAAAGCGATCCTCCATAAATATGCTCAGCATAAATATGCGGTGGCTGTATTCATTAATATCACCAAACAGGCTTTGGGGCTAAAAGGAATGCTGAGGGTAAGAGGGAAGTTCATGATCACTGTTCCATTCACTAAGAAGATGAGCTTTATATTTGAGTGTACCCGTGCATATTAACATAATCTCACAATATAGCCAAACACGTTTAACAGAACCACGAGCATGGTACCGTGGGAAGTGGGAGCACACCTGTTTCACACTGCATTCAGTCGCTGCGGGGAGAACACACTCCGGGGGCACATGGGACATTTGTAAAAGTTAACCATGTAGGAAATGCCCACCACTGGCCTGTCAGTCTGTCATACTGTGGTGGCTTGTGTGTTGCTAGGATGCCGGAAGCTATATCACTGGTATTTCAAATGCCAGCAGGGTCACCCAAAGTGAACGGGTTTCTGCGGACTTCCAGACTCAGGACAGACAGCAAAGGAGGACTCCGCTCCCCACAGTGGAGGGAGGAGCCGCCGAAAACCTTCTGCAGAGCTTCAAAACATTGTCAGGTACAGAGGGCCCGATGGATGGAAGTATAGGACAGGCCCTTGAAAAGAAGCTGCTTTCTCGGAGTGTAGCCAGCGATGGTGACGTGAGTCGGGTAAAGCCTGTGGAGTCTTCGGGCGCTTCGTTGGCTGGTGGGGCACAACCCACCTAAGGAGAAACAGCTGCAGAAATCTGGTGATTGGAACGTGGAATGTGCGAAGTATGAATCTAGGAAGTTGGAAGCGATCAGACATGAAATGGAACACATAAAGATGGATGTCCTAAGCATGTGTGAGCTGAAATGGACTGATACTGCCCATTTTGAATCAGAAAATAACATGATTTACTGTGCTGGGAATGACACAATTGAGATAAGTAATGTGGCATTTGTTGTCAAATCAATCATACAGTACAGTGCTGTCTGTTATAGTATTATATGAGGGGGTACAAGAAAAAAAAAACCAATGGAACACTACACTGGGCAGAGCTTTCATAGTACGCATTTTCCCCACCAGGCAAGCATCAAGCAACTCTCTCTGAGTTAGCGCACCCAGTGGTGTCACCTGGGAAGGTTCTCTCTGGCCACAGTGAATTTTTTCGTAAAAGCAGGTTCGCTTGGACCTCGTTTTTTGTGATGGCCGATTTAAGAGAACAGTGTGTGGCTGTGAAATTTTGTTTCCTGCTCAGGAAAAATGCCACAGAAACTATTGTGATGTTGAACACAGCTTACAAGGACAGCGCTATGGGAAAAACTTAAGTGTACAAATGGTTTTCTCATTTCAAAAATGGTGAATTGTTGACTGATGATAAACCTCAATTTGGATGTCTGTCAACTTCCGAATGGACGAAAATGTCAACTTGTAGTGTATTTGAAGTTCGTTCCACTGGGTCAGACTTGTCAATCAACCTTTCTATTTAGAGGTTGTGTTAGACAGGGTTCTCTAGAGAGATAAAACCAAATTGCTGATAATTTAATATATTTATTTATAAAGATAAGTAGATATATAACAAGGAATGAACTGTTAAATCATATACAGTTAAATATATAATACAAGAAAGAAAAAGTTAAATTATAAAACACTACAAATGGCTCAATTCAACTCACTGCCATGAGAGAGATGTTAGAGACTAGCAGTCCTTCCAGTCCGATCTGCTGCCAGAGCTTCCTCTATTTATAGAGAGAGCTAAGCTATGTCAGCACAGCAGCCAATCAGAAGGCAGGTCACCAACTGCCAGCCAGGTCACCAACTGCCAGTCCCCAGCTCCAGCGATGTCTTAAAGGGACCTCAACGTACAGCGACACAGTCCACAGGCTAGGGGTCCCACAGGTAGTGTAGCCTTTAAATTGAGGCACAGGACAAGCAAGGCAACCGCACACTGGTCCGATGATCAAAGAGCGAGAGACAAGAAAGGCGAGACTCACCAAGGCATTTATCTCTCTGCCCTTCAGTTAATCCCACTTGTGTTTATCGGCCAGGCTGGCACAATAAACTATTTCAGAGGTTCTGAAAAGATTGTGTAACAGTGTGCAACAAAAAGCCTGATTTGTGGCAGATGGGGGACTGATTTTGCCATCACAATAATGTACCAGCTCACACAGCCATCTCAGTGCACCAGTTTTGGGCAAAAAAAACCCCAACCCAGCATGCCTCCCTTGCTCCACACACCTTACTCACCTGACCTCACTCTGAGAGACTTCTTTTTTGTTTCCGTGAATTAAGAGGGACATGAAAAGGACAGTGATTTGACGACGTAGAAGAAGAGGTGAAGGAAAACCAAGGGAGGTGCTGTCAGCCATCCAAAGAGATGAGTTTGAAACATGTTTCCAAGAATGGAGTCAAAGATATGACAAATGTATTTAGTGTAATGAAGAGACTTTGAAGGTCACAAGGTTGTTTTATTTAAAAAATTAAATACATACCTTTGAAAAAAAGATTCTGTTTTTTGTTGGTTACCCCCTCATATATATGCCCCTTCAAGGAAACCCAATCAGTACTATTATTCAAATTTGTGCACCAACCAAAAAAGTTAGTGATGAAGAAATTAAAGAATTCTACCAATGACCTGTCTGAAATTGATAAAATAGACAGTCAAAAGGCATTGATACATAGTGATGATTAGAATGCAAAAGTTGGAAATAAAGAGGAAGGAACAGTAGGAAAATGCGAGCTTCATGATAGAAACAAAGCTGGAAATCACGCGACAGAATTTTACAAAACCAATGACTTGTTCCTAGCAAATACCTTTTTTTCAACAACATGGAGTTCCCCAGATGGAATACACAAAAATCAAATTGACTACATCTGTGGAAAGAGATGCCGGAGAAGCTCAATATCAGCAGCTAAGACCAGCCCAGGGACTGGCTGTGGAACGGACCATCAATTGCTCGTATGTATGTTCAAGACAAAGCTGAAAGAAATGAAAACAAGCCCATGAGAACCCAAACACGGCCTTGAGTCCATCCCCCTGAATCTCAAGAACATGTCAAGAACAGACGTCATGCCCCGAACACTAATGGCAAAAGGCCTGATGAGCTGTAGGAGGGCATCAGGAATATCGCTCATGAAGAAAGCAACAGGTCATTAAGAAGACAGGAAAGAAAGAAAAGATCAAAATTATTGCCAGAAGAGATTCTGAAACTTGCTCTTCATCATAGAGTAGCTAAGGCAAATGGAAGAAATGATGACATCAAGGAGCTGAACAGAAAATTTCAAAGGGCAGTTCAAGACAAAGGCAAATATAATGAAATGTGCAAAGCCCTAGAGTTAGAAAACAAAAAAATAAGAACACATTCAGCATCTCTTAAAACTCAAGAAAAAAATTTAAGCCTCGAGTTACAATATTGATTCTGTGAGCAAAATAAGGAATGATACAGGAAACATCAAAAGAAGATGGGGGAAAAATACACAGACTCACTATGCCAGAAAGAACTAGTCGACATTGCACCATTGTAGGAGGAAGCATATGAGCAAGTAGGCATTTGCCACAAACAAGGCTCCCGGAGTTGATGGAATACTAATTGAAATGCTATAACAAGCTGGTGAAGCACTGGAAGCACTCGGTCCTCTATGCCAGGAAATCGGGAAGAAAGCCACTTGACCAACTGACTGGAAGAAAGGTGACCCAACAGAATGTTATAGAACAATACCCTTGATAACACATGCAAGTAAAATTTTGCTGAAGATCATCCAGCAGCAATGGTTGCAGCACTACATTCACAGGGAGCTGCCAGAGGTGCGGGCTGGATTCAGAAGAGGACAGGGAACAAGAAATAGCATTGCTGATGTCAGATGGATCTTGGCTGAAAGCAGAGGATAACAGAAATATGCTTACTTGGGTTTTATTGACTATGCCAAGGCATTCAACTAGGTGGATCATAACCAACCATGGATGACTGAGGAGAATGGGAATTCCAGAACATTTCATTGTGCTCATGTGGAACTTGCACATGGATCAAGCTGCAGTTTTATGAACAGAACAAGGGACGACTATGGTTTCCAATCAGGAAAGGCGTGTGCCGAGGTTGTATTCTTTCACCATACTTATTTAATTTATGCTGATCAAAGAATCAGATAAGGTGGATTATATAAAGAAGAATGCAGTATCAGGATTGGAAGGAAAGCTTATTAATAACCTGCAGTATTCATGTGACAAGACACAACTTTGGTTGCTGAAAGTGAGGAGGACTTGAAGCACTTGCTGATGAAGATCAAGGGTTGCAGAAGGAATTACAACCCAATAAGATCAATATCCTCACAACTGAACCAGTAAGTAAAAGGAGAAAAGATTGCTGCTGTCGGGATTTCTGTCTTGATTAGATCCACATTCAATGCTCATGGAAGCAGCAGTAAAGAGGTCAAAATACTCATTGCATTAAGTCAATCTGCTGCACAAATCTCTTTAGAGCGTCGAAAAGCAAGAATGTCACTTTGAGGACTAAGGTGCGCCTGACCCAAGCCACGATATTTTCCATGGCCTCCTATGTGTGTGACGGTTGGACATTGGATAAGGAAGACTGAGGAAGAATCACTGCGTCTGGACTGTGGTTGCTAGAGAAGAAGATTAAAAGCACCGTGTACTAAGAGGACAAACGGATCTGTCTTGGAAGAAGCATGGCCAGAGTGCTCCTTAGAGCAGTGGTGCTCCACCTTCCTCATGCCGCGGCCCTTTCAGACAGTTCCTCATGTGGTGGTGACCCCACCCCCAACCACAAAACTATTTTCGTTGCTACTTCATCACTGTCATTTTGCTACTATTATGAATCGTAATGTAAATATCTGATATGCGGGATGTAGTTTTATTGTTACAAATTGAACATAATTAAAGCATAGTGATTCATCACAAAAACAATATGTAATTCTATATTGCGAACTATTTATTTCTAATTACAAATAAATGAAATATTCTCTTGAAGCATGGTGTAGCATGGCTAACAGTCTTAATATGATAACAGTAAACGACATGGCTACATTTTGTGACAGTATGCCTAGAAAGACCATGTCAGTGCGAAGGTTGAGACAGCTTCTTTCTCAGCAGATCAGAAGTTCTCGGGGCAGTCTTTGCAAGAGCACAGCGAAGATCATCTTCCACAACAAGTCTACTTCTGTATTTAGACTCGATAACCAACAAGGTGGAAAACCTTGTTTCACAAAGATATGCTGTTGGAAATGGAAGAAGAAGGCGCAACACAGTCTCAGACAGAACAGGATATGACTGCAAATACGTCATCCAAAATTTCGTAACTGGCATTGTAGAGAAATCAGTTCTCGCTGCATCGCTATTGTGTTAGTGTGGGTATTTTAGAGAACCAAATCCGCAGACACTCATGTATAAGAGAGAGATACATTTAAAGGGTAAGTGCACATCAAGAAAACATCCCTACCCAGTGCTGCCCAAGCCCACAAGTTCAACATTAACCCATATGTCCAACACGAATGCACAAAGTCCTCGTCCATCTCACAAAACAGACACTATGACGCCAACTGCAGGAGGAAAGCTGAATCAGTGAGCATGTAAGCATCTCAGCGCTTCAGCACCCAGGGCTGCATCGGGATAGGTCCATGTGGAAGGGCATCAGGAATATCGCATGTACAAGTAAGCCTTGCCATCACAAAGCAAGAGACCCCTGCCCTTCAATTAACTCCACATGTGTTTATCGGCCAGGCTGGCACAATAAACTTTAACTCCCTCAGCTATTAATAAGTTCAATGAACTCCTCTTGTGCTGTCTCAGGAACCTCTTCAACTTTGACTGTGAACGGGCTTCTCGCAAGTGCAAATGGGGTGTCAGTAGATTTGGAAAGTATGATAAAATTTTGTCTTCAAGCATATGCAAGTGTTCTTTCACAGATGTCATCATCATAATCCTTTTGTCTGGTTCAATGTCATGTTCCTCAAAGAAAGCAGATAAGATAGGCAACATGTAAATTTTATTTTCATCCAATTTTTTTTTTTTTTGCCAAAGCTGAAGTTTCATTTGGAATGATCGGATCTTTTCAGACAAATCAAAGCATGTTGCATTTGGTCCTTGCAGTGATCAATTTAACTTATTCAAGATGGCAAAGATGTCAACCAAGTTAGCCATTTTCTGCAGTTCACTTTTATCACTGAAAAATGCTTCAAACTGCGGCCTTGCTTTCTGATTAAAAAACGTGTTGACTTCATCACGAAGCTCAAAAACATGTTTTAAAACTTTTCCTCTCTGCAACCATCTCACTTCAGTGTGAAATAACAGAGCATTATTCTGTGCATCCAACTCTTGACACAGTTGCGAAAACAGTCGACTGTTTAAAGTGCTCACCTTTACAAAATTGACAGAACTTATGATGCTTTTCATTACTTCTTGTAACTCTTGTGATAGCATCTTCCATTGCTAATATTTGCCGATGAATCACACGGTGAATTCCGATGACTTTTGGTGACTCATTCAGTACCAAACGTTGAAGTCCAGATCGACATCCTAGCATAGCTGGAGCACCAACTGTGCAAACACCACAAACCCTTTCCCAAGAGATCTTATGCTCTTTCAGAATTGAACCAACTGTGTCAAATACATCACATGCAGTAGTTGTCGTTTCAAGAGGTTTGCAGAAAAAGAGTGTCATCTTTAAAGTGCCCATCATTAATATACCTCACATACACCAGTAACCGTGAATAGTTTGCAACATCTGTAGCTTTGTCAAGCTGGATGCTAAATATTGGAAGTGGAGCAGATTTAATTTCCTGGATTACCTGATCAAGAATATCAGCAGACATGTCATCTATTCTTCTGCGGACAGTGTCGTTAGATAAGGAAATCACACTCAATTTTGTCTCCGATCATAACTCAAACAATGTCTTTGGCCGCTGGCAACAGTAAATCCTCAGCAATGGTGTGAGGTTTCATAGCTTTGGCAATTCTGAGTGCGCCAAATATGAAGCTTCAATGGCTGCTACGTTTTGTTTGTGGTACTTGCCATCTGTGTCAAGTCTGGCTTTCTTGAGTCCAGCAGCTTTGCTTCTAAAATAGTTGGTACCCTTGCTGGCAAAGCTCAGATGCTTGCTATCAAAATGGCATTTTAGTTTGTTCGGCTTCATAGATTCCGCTGACAGAACTTCACAACAGATAAAACATTGTGGTTTCTCAATTCCTGATGTCATTATTGAGGTAAAACCATGCTATAAAAAATCCTCACTATGTTTTCTTTTCTCAATGTTCTTCTCTACATGATGCATTGCCATTGCTAATGAAAATAATATAAAACAATAGCTTTAATAATACAAAAGATGATCCATGGCATAGTTCAGTCAATACAGTTCATTAAAGTTTCCTATGATTTACCATTCCCTCTGTTGTTTTTTTACATACTATCACAAGGGGGCAGTAATCACATCAACCACAGCTGAATATATAAAGACGGATCAGCATCCAGATTAAGTTCCCTTTTTTTTTTGCAGTTGATGATTTTACAGTATATGATTTTACATTTACCCAGTAATTATAATTCATGAAGTATCATTTTACCTCCAATACTGCTGCTTTCAACACAATAGCTGCTTTTAACAGAATAGCTGCTTTCAACACAGCTGCTGCTTTCTACACAGTAACTGCTCTGTACACGTGTGACTGGTCCGCATAAGTACATTATGGTGCCAACCCTGTCACATATACCTGTATTTGTACCGGGTGTATATGATGGGGTTGGCATGATGATGTCATCATGCCAGGTACTTGTAGATGCATGTGGGCAGAGCCGCCTGGAGATGGATAGAGGAGAGGTATCTCAGTTCCTGAGACTATCAGAAATACAGTGAACCCTC
>NW_022103926.1:5828258-5829129 GCF_000313985.2 Echinops telfairi
GTGCTTGGTAAAGGAGAAGAGCAAGAGAAAAAGAGGAAGCCCTCAAGGGGGTGGACTGACAGTGGCTGCACCAGTGAGCTCAAGCATGGGAACAACTGAGGACGGCACAGAGACAGGCAGTGTTGCCTCCTGTTGTGCACAGGGTCGCTATGGTTTGGACCCAACTTGGTGGCACTTAACCACGACAAAAGGAAACTTCCGAGGACTAAAATTAGATCGTGCATACAGGCCGACTCCAAGACAATGATTCAAGAAAACACATAGATGATCAAATGTTCATGAAGGTACACTTCCATCTAATCCATGGGTCAAGGAAGTTAAAAAACAGAAGTTAAAAAAACATATTTAGAACTGAATGGTAATGAAAATATTTACCCAAAATTGGGAGGATGCAGTTAAAGCTGTGCCTGGAGGGAAATGCATAGCCTAAGTATGCACATATTGGGGGGAGGGGCACGCCTGAAAAGGTGAGAAAAGAGCAGCATTAACCCCCAGCGAGTGGAAGGAAAGAATCTAAAGGCCGAATCCAAGGACACAAGAATAGCACCAACAGAGCCACCCTGGATTCTCAAACAAGAACCGGCCGAACCTCAGACACACACGTTTAAAATAGAAGACGCGCAATATCAGAGACGCAGCAGCGACCTTTAAGGATGTTATGAAACAACACGATGCTGGTCACGTGTGGATGGGACGTAGTAGAGGTGCGCCGAGAAGTGGGTGGGACAGCTAGCGGCAGGTGGGCGGCGGGCACAGTGGTGGAGCCAGGGACCTGGGGCCCCGGAGGGAAGGGCGAGATGGGCGCCTGCGGACCCCCATTTGCGTGGCGGCAGGTGGCGTCTGCTGCCCCCTCTACGTGGGCAGGTGGGCG
>NW_022103926.1:5833641-5835052 GCF_000313985.2 Echinops telfairi
TTGACAACTTGTGTATTAACTTTTCATGGAAGAGTAGTTACACAGTCTTCGTCTGGGTTGACTAGAGAAGGAAATCCAGAGACACTCAGATGTGTATAAGAGTTTTATATTAAAGAACAATTGTATATTGAGAAAACATCCCAGTCCAGATCAAGTCCATAAGTGTAATCAAGTCCATATGTCCAATACTAGTTCATAAATTCCTCTTTAGACTCACGCAGCACATGCAATGACGCCGAATCAGAAAGATCACAGGCCGGA
Source organism: Echinops telfairi (assembly GCF_000313985.2). NCBI lineage: Eukaryota > Metazoa > Chordata > Mammalia > Afrosoricida > Tenrecidae > Echinops > Echinops telfairi. The sequence continues at coordinate 5,833,903 of NW_022103926.1, forward strand.
AGCATCTCAACGCTGGTGCGTGTCTCCAAGTGTCTCCTCCAGCTCTCTTGAGTGTCTCAACCACAGAAAATGGAAGGCAGAGAGAGTATGTCCCGCCTCCAGAGAGGAAGACAGGAGGAGTTCCCAGAATCCTCAGGAGAAGGCCATGCCTACACAGAGGCCTCAATGGCTATGACCTGATTGACAGGCTAGACTCCACCCCTTCACTCAAGTTGACAGATTATGTAACACACACACACACACAAGAAATCAAAAGCAATTCTAAAAATCCAGAAAAGCTGGGGGGATGTAGGGGAGTGTTAGGGTTCTCTAGAGAAACAAAACCAGGACACTAATAATTTTATATATATTTATATAGATAGATAACATAAGAAATAATCTATAAAGCAGTACAAATGGCTCAGTGCAACTCACTTCCATGAGACAGTTAGTACACTGGCAGTTCCCCATAGAGCAATTCAGGCTATCCAACCACAGGCAGCAAACAGCAAGGCAGGTCACCAACAGCCAGATGATAGGGTCTGACAGTCCCCAGCTCAAGAGATGTATATTCCAGTAGCGTGGCAAAGCAAGTCTTGAAGGAGCCTCAAACTACAGCGACAGAGTCCACGGGTTAGGTGTCCCATGGGTAGTGTAGCTTGCAAATTGAGGCACAGAACAAGCAAGGCAGCCGCACACGGGTCCGATGATCCAAGAGCAAGCAAGCGAGAGGCAAAGCTCACCAAGCCATTTATATCTCCGCCCTTCAACTAATCTCATGTGTGTTCATTGGCCCTGTTGGCACAACAAACCTACCTATCACAGGGGGTGAGACAGATGTGGACTAGACCTGTTAATAACCAAATATGCTACTAAGCTACCATGGCATGCTGATCGCCAACTGGCGTGCTACTGGTTTTACTAACGACTTGGTCGCCTGTCTCCTCTCCGTCTCACCCTGAATGGACTGCCTGTGCAATGAAGACTTGCTGGCTCGATGGATGCCAGGCCAGGAAGCCAGCTAGAGGAGGAGATCAGAGGACAGGTCCTGGGTCCAACGTGGGCTGTGGATGCAGCATCAGTTGTAAGGGGCCCCAGAGGAGGAATTGGGGGTGGGGGTGGGGGGACTGGGCCTCTCTCGCTTCCACCAAACCCACTGCCATCAAGTCTC
>NW_022103926.1:5837010-5839266 GCF_000313985.2 Echinops telfairi
ACTGTACTTAGAAAACGCATAGCATTAAAAGCTCATACTGCAAAAGAAGAAAAAGGGCTAAAAATAAAACACCAATTTGAGTAAGAAAATATTAGACTAAATTGCTTAAAAGTACAAGGAAGAAAGTAAGAGCAGAAATAAATAGGAAACAAAGAAGACCAAGATCGCTTAGGATGGTTCTTTGAAAAACAGATGGGTCGATTTCTGATGTTACTTATGAGGGAGAGAGAATGAAAGGGCTGGGGAGAGGAAGAGGAGGAGGAGGGAGACAAGGAGGCCACCAAGGAACTAAAAGAACAATATTTGGGATGAAAAGGGGTCATAAGCACAAATGCTGCCAACATTTCAAACTGAGACTATTACCAACCATAACAGTAAATATGAAAATGCAAAGAAAAAGTAAATTCCTAGAAAACGGAATTTATTGAAACTTCCTTTAAAAAAAAGAAATAGGAAAATGTGGAGTACTATAACCATTTTTTAAATTAAGTCAGTTAATTTTAACTTTTCCCACACACACACATCCACACAACTCCAGACACAGATTACCAGGGTACAATTCCAATCTTACCAAAGCTATTCCAAAAGAAGAGGGTGCACCCCCCAACTCCTGTATTGGAACTAACTTAACGTGGTCACTCAAATGAGACATGAAAAGTTAGAAAAAGGGAAAATTACAAATCGTGTCACTCATACAGTGGTAAAATTTGAAACAACATATTAACAACCTAGTAATATAGAGCAATGTACATCATTAGCCCAGAAATGCAAGGTTGGTTTACTGCAACAAACACTAATGAATATAATGAGCCAGATTTACAAAACAGAGGAGAGTATTTACATGGTCACCTCGATGGCTGTGGAAACACCCTTTGATAGAATTCAACATTCAGGATAGTTACGAGGTGTTTGGGCAGGTTTACCAATAGGAATGGAAGGAAACTTCCTTCAACTGATAGATCTCTATAAAAACAAAACGTGAAACTCCTCTGCAGGGAACATCACACTCTATGAAAAACACTGAAACCTTTCCCTATGAAACAGGGAGTAGAGCGCAGACACAGTATTAACGATGAACAAAATAATCTGCAGATAAAGTATTAAAATAGGTAATAGATACAAATATATTTTATATCCTAGCAGTAAACAAAATAAGTATTTCCAATGATCACAGCATAGAAATACTCCAGTACCTAGGATACATCTAACAAAAGACATACACCCAAAATAAAACGCTATGGAGTAGATGCTAATGCATATCAAACCAATACAGGGTTTCTACAATGGTAACCCTCTACAGGAGCAGCTGGTGGATTTGAAATGCCCATCTCAGGAAAGAATCAGCATAAGAGGGTGGACAGGAGAGGCATCCCAAGACAGATCTCAAAGTGGAACACAGTGAGCAGTAGGGCGAGAGGTGAGTCCAGTGCTGTTTCACCGGCTCTCTCTGCTATGAAGCTGCCGCCGGCATCCCTTCAACAACACCCCGATCGGGAGGACCCTAAACACCAAACGCAGACATTCCCAAACAGTATCATTCCTATCCCAAAGTGTTGCTGAAGATCATTCAAAACAGACCAGGGAGCCGTCAGAAATTCAAGCTGGAATCAGAAGAGGCTGTGAAATGAGGGACATCCTGGCTGATGGAGGACGGATCTTGGCCGAAAGCAAAATACCAGAGAGGTGCTTGCTTGTGTTTTTATTGACTGTGGAGAGGTGGACTTCCCAGAGAAACATGGGACGTCAAGATTATAGGAAGGCTCATTAACAACCTTCAGTATGCAGACGACACACCTTTGCTTGCTGAAAGCCGAGTACAGACTTAAGGCCTTGATGAAGACCAAGGGCTGTAGTTAACAGCACGGATCATGCTCAGCGTAACGATCACAAAAAAAGCATCGCAATGGACCAGGAGATTGATCCACTTGGATCCAGCACAGTCAAGGAAGCTGAAGTCACCGTGACAGTGCATTGGGCTAATCTGCTGCCCAAGTTTGAAAAGCAGAGTTCACTTTGAGGACTGAGGTGCACCTGACCACAACCATTTTCCATTGCCTCGCACGCATGCGAAGGCTAGACCATCAGGGAGCACCAGGGGAAAGTTGCAGCACTATGGTGCTGATGAAGAATCTGCAAAGCGCCATGGACTGTGTCTTGGAAGAAGCACGGCCAGGGGCTCCCGAGAAGCAAGAATCACAAGACTTTGTCTCTCATACTTTGGACTTATTTTCAGGAAAGAGCCAGCCCCTAGGAAAG
>NW_022103926.1:5839366-5842206 GCF_000313985.2 Echinops telfairi
GAGGCTCACTGAGCCATTTATCTCTCCGCCCTTCAATTAGCCCCACATGTGTTTATCGGTCAGGTTGGCACAATAAACTAACTAACTCAGTTTTTAAAGAGCGCATAAAGATTTTAATTAATGGAGAAGAATACTGACCTCATGATTTGGAGGACTTATCTAGAGGAATTGATAGTCCTCTAAAATCGGTAATTGTTAAAATCAATTCCAATGGAAATCCCTACTGGTTTTCTTAGGAGCTTGATAAGATGATTCTAAAATTTACACGAAAACACAAAGAACGCAGAATAGTCCAGACATTTTTGAAGTAGAAATAGTAAGAAGACTGGCTCTGTTTGATATAAAAACAGTATAAAACTATAATAAATCAGTGTAATATCAGCATACAGAAAGACAATGAACAGTTAACAAATGTAACAATTCAGAAACGTTCAAATATATATGAACAATGAACATATGAGGGGGCTTCAAAAAGTTAATGGCCAATTTTTCAAAAATCATTTTATTGGGGGCTCATACAACTCATCACAATCCATACATACATCAATTGTGTCAAGCACATTTATCCATTTGTTGCCCTCATCATTCTCAAAATTCGCTTTCCACTTGGGTTCCCGGAATTAGCTCCTCATTTTGTTAATGGCAAATTTGTATTATCTTTTCTTTTCCTTTCCTCCATGAAGTTCTAAAGCTCTTTCATATAAGATCAATGAAGAAAGGTCAGGATTTTTAATGAGGGGTGCTGAGATAATTGAGCATCCATATATAAAAAGAGAGAGAGCATGGGTTGGAGTTCAGCCTCACACCATACATCCAACTGAATTCCAGGAGAACTAAAGATCCATGTGAGAAAGTCAAAAGTATAAAGGTCTCAGAATATGTCCTCATGACTTCTGGGTAGGAAAGAATTTCTCAATCAAAGTACAAGAAATGAAAACATAAAGAAAAAAGATTGGTAAACTAGTCTACATGAAAACTAAGGGTTTTTATTCACCCAAAGACCTTATAAAGAGTGAAAAAGAATGTCAAATAATAGGAGACTAAATCCTCAAAACAATTTACAAAGAATGTGAATCCAGAACATACAAAAATACAAATCAAAGGATGAGAGGAAAGAATAGAAAATGGGCCAAAATGTTTAGCAAGTTCTTCCTTAAGAAAGTTGAATGGTAAGTAAATATATGAGAAGATATTCAATCATATTAGAAATTAGAGAAATGCAAATTAAAACGGCAATGAAAAACGTGTACCTATCCATGTGACTGGGAGAAAGACGGAGCTTTCTACTCCAGGTAAACCGTTCCAGTCTCAGAAACTCCCAGAGAACATTCTACCCCATCCCTGAGGGGCTCTGGGTGTCGGCACTGACTCCGTGGCAGTGAGACCCATCTGATTGGGGAAAAAAGAAATCAGGCTATCAAGGACAATTATAGACAAGAGAGTGGAGGAATGAAGCACTTCATACGCCAGTGGGTGTATCAATTAATAACCACCTCAGAAGATAACTTGGCGTTATCTAATGAAGTTCAAATGGGCAGGACGGAGGAGCAACACATATCATGGTTTAAACTTTAGCGAGAGCAGCCCCTCTGTTCCAGGAACGCCCACAGCAGCACTCACAACAATAACCAAACAGCCCACGGGCCAGTCGCACAGACGTGGTTTCCAAAAAAAGAAGGGATATGTTGTACTGCAGATATAATTCATTTATTTTCATTGCTATATAGCATTCAGCAGTGATGGAACGCTAACCAATAGTAAAAGGGAATGAGTGATCGACGCATGGCCCCCCCTCCCAGGGGTACGGACAGCAGAAACGTGGATGAAAGGAGCCAGCAGTTGGTGTTAAGACATGGGGGAAAAAGAGAATAATTTATAAGTTATCAAGGGGCCATGGGGAAGGGAGAGTGGGAGGGAGGGGAAAATGAGGAGCTGATGCCAGGGGTTCAAGTAGAAAGAAAATGTTTGGAAAAAGATGATGACAACATATGCACAGATGTGTGTGACACGATGGATAGATGTGTAGATTGTGATACGAGCTGTAAGAGCCCCCAATAAAATACAATAAAACAAGGGAATGCATCACAGTTAGGTCTGACAATATGGATGTATTTCTGGAACCCTACATTGGAAAGCAAGCTACCAAGCAGTAAATAAAATCTATCTGTTGAGGTTCAAAGCCAGGCAAAACAGAACAACTATCTAGGACTGCACATCAAGGTGTAAACTTATAAAGAGCAAAGAAAAGAGTTGAATGCGGAATTCATGATGGCAGTTGTCTTGGAGCAGGGAGGGAAAGTGAGCAGCTTATGAACTCATTAGCTTTTGCTTAAAGTAGGCAATAGCTAGGACATGGGTATTTATTATGAGCGCTTTGGGTCGTGTGGGAAACAGGATTTATCTCAAGTTGGCTCCCCCAAATATATGCCAGACTTAGCTGCTTGAGAATGAGTATACATTTGGAGGTCATCAGGAGTGGATTGGGCTCATTCTCCCTGAGAGTTATCAGCTGTCTAGACCAAGCAGACACCACTGTTTATCCCACAACAAATAGGGCCCACTCCCTTCTGATAAGGATAGTAGTTGTCTGTTTCCTTGTAGGAGACCCCAGAGAGGTCAAACCCGCCCAAGGATGACCAAGGTTAGGCTGCCATCATGAGTCTAGGGTCCACCCATCTTGTCACATGTATACCCCTAGACCTTCCCATTCCTATGTGCACACCCCTAGCTCATCCCCTTCCTGTTACGCTTATGCCTATCATACATCCCCTTCCTACGATGTGTATGCCTATTGTACTGCCCCTTCCTGTGACATGTGATTCTGTAATCATGTCCCCCTA
>NW_022103926.1:5842362-5844782 GCF_000313985.2 Echinops telfairi
TGAGCATGCTACCATGAATTGTGTCTGACTCCATTATTCCAATCTCTCCTCTACCTCTCCTGCTCTCTATGGCTTTACTATAATCCTTACTTATTATCGCTGTACAATTGCGCCTACTGGACCTCTGATGATTTGTGGGGGACCCCTCTCCCCTTTAACCCCACAGGGTTGAACAATTATTATTTTTTAACATGGCATTCTTTTGTAGCTGCTCAGTGTATGCCAACAATAATCGTTACAGCCCCAGCTTAATGGAGAGAACCCGCCCAAGGTTTATCCACAGGTGTCGAAAAGATGCTAGATGAATGCATGAGGGTGCCCCACTCTGGGGACTGGTGCCCCTGCCGCCCCAATTGGGCAGGGCTCACAGCCACAGCTCAGCTGCACAGGGCTCCAGGTTAAAGCAAGCCCGCTGCTCCTCTCTGCCTGTGGAAGCATCCTTGGGATCCCACCCCGCCCCCCAGCCCCCATGGCCGGCATGTCTAAGTCAGACGCCCCCAAAGAACCCTAACAGCTGCAGGAACTCGTCATCCGAGAGCTGTGCTCTGAGACAACGGACAAGAGCCTGCGGAGCCGCTTTGAGCAACGGGTCACTTAGGGAGCATGTGGCAATGGGCGATGCAAACACCAGGCACTCCAGGGGCTTCTCTGTTGCAAAGGGGCTGCATAGATGGAAGAATTGTGGCGCCTATGCCAGCTGTCTCAGGAGAAGGCTCGCGCAGACCAGGTGCCCACGCAACTGGGCATCAGGCCTTTGTCGGTGGCGTTGAAGTTGACGCTGACGAGGACCACCAGAAGATTATTTTGAGGAATATGGGAAAATCGAACGGAAATCATGACTGATCGAGGCAGTGGCAAGAAGAAGGGCTTTGCTTTTGTGACTTTTGACAACCATGACTTTGTAGATCAGATTGTCACTCAGAAATACTGTGCTGTGAACGGCCACAACTGTGAAGCACGGAAAGCCCTGTCGAAGCAAGAGATGGCCAATGCCTCTCCCAGCCAAAGAAGTCCAAGCGCTCCTGGAAACTGGTGGTGGCCATGGCGGTGGCTTTGGTGGAATGCCCATTTGGGTCGGGGTGGAAACTGCAGTGGCCACGTGGTGGCAGTGGGGGGTATGGCGGCAGTGGGGATGGTTAGAATGGATTTGGGAGGGATGGTGGTTATGGGGGAAGTGGTTACTCCGGTTACTCTGGAGGAAGCAGAGGCGGTGGAAGTGGTGCACAGAGTTATGGACGCCAGGGCAGTGGCTATAGGGGGGGAGGGGTGGTGGCTCCTTTGGCGGCGGCAGTGGAAGCAATTTTGGAGGTGGTGGAAGCTACAATGATTATGGCAATTACAACAACCAATCTTCCAATTTTGGACCAATGAGGGGCAGAAACTTTGGAGGCAGAAACTCTGGCCCACGTGGTGGTGGAGGTCAATACTTTGCCAAACCACGAAACCACGGTGGCTGTCGTGGCTCTAGCAGTAGCAGTTGCTGTGGCAGGGGCAGATTTGAATGACTCCCAGCAGACAAAGCTTAGCAGGAGAGGGGAGCCAGAGAAGTGACAGGGAACCTACAGGTGAGTTCAGTCAAGCACCGTGGTCGGGTGGCAGGGCTTAGCTGCTACAAAGCAGACGTGTCTTGGACAATGCCTGTGGGCACAGACAAAGAACTTAAGGACTGCATTTGTGACTAAGTATAATAGGTCATTTTAGTTTCTGTTCTGTGCAATGTGTAAAGACTCCAACAAAGGGTTCTTCGTGTGTCTATTTTTTTCTTTTTTGCACCCATGATGTTGATTGCCAAATGTAATAGTCTGCTCATGCCGCTGCTGAATAAATGTCTTTTAAAATGTGCTGCATTGTGGGGTACCAGCCTCCACAATGGAAAGGATCCAAGAGGCGATTGTGTAATTGAGAGGTAAAATTAAAGAGACATCAGGCAAGATAAAGCATGCGAGTGCTCACCTCCGGGACCCCAGGACTTCAGGAGCCAGGTCCGCACAGAGAGAGAATGTATTTCCAACCAAGGCTTGTATACACTCGGGAGGCATGCAAGCCCCCTAACTGCAGGTAACTACATACTTAACAGGAAGGGGTGGTACAATAGGCATGTGCAACAGGAAGGGGATGAGCTAGGGGTGTACGTGCAATAGGAAGGGGAGGCACTAGGGGCATACATGTGACAATAAGGCACAAATGTAACAAGATGGGCGGGCTCTAGAGTTAAGATGGCAGCCGAACCTTGGTCGTCCCTGAGTTGGCTTGACCATAGGTGTCTTTGGGCTCTCCTTTAGGGGAACATATGATGAGAGCACCATAAAACTTCCTTGCAAGACGTTGAACTACCTTGTAAGATGTTGAACTACAAGACATTGAACTACCTTGCAAGACGTTGAGCCCCATCAAAGAAACAAACACAAGAAACTCCACTT
>NW_022103926.1:5846025-5848140 GCF_000313985.2 Echinops telfairi
ATGGTTGTTGGAACCTCCTGTGCAATCTATCTAAACTGAATAATGGTAGCAGCTAAAATTATTGATGGCATTGGAATTTGTATCATTCATTATCGTGTGTAATCAATAAACAATTTAATCTTGAAAGAAATAAATTCCACCAAAACGCAATTCTAACTCATAGCAACCCTTAAGGGGACACCATCACTTGTCTGCCAATTTGCTGTGGTGGCTTGTGTGTTGCTGTGATGCTGGAAGCTATGTCACTGGTACTTCACATGCCAGCAGGGTCACTCAAAGAGAACGGGTTTCAGTGGAGCTTCCAGACTAAGAACAGACTACAAAGAATTTAGTTGCCCAGTTCAGGGAAGGCGCCACTGAAAACCTATGCATAGCATGGAAGTATGGTCAGATGAGAGGCCAAAGGCCTAATGAATGGAAGCTGAACCTTGGCAGAGGATGGGCCCCTCAGGCGGGAAGGCACTTGACTGTGACTGGGGAGGCGCTGGTCTCCACGTGGAGCCCACCAGCCTGTGGGACTGCAGCCCTGGGGTTCTTCATTGGCGATGGAGCACAACTCAGAGGGGGAAGACACAGATGCAAAAATCTAATCCTTGGAATTTGGAATGGACCAAGTATGAATCCAGGACATTTGGAGGCTGTCAAATGAAATGGAACCCTGAACGAGCGGTATTCTCCTCTAGGCATCGGTGGCCATTTTTGATCAGAAAATTATCTGGTTTACAATGCTGGGAGTGGCACGATCCAGAGGAATAGCGTTGCATTTGTTGTCAAAAAAAAAAAAAAGACATTTTAAGATCTATCTTGAAAGGATTATATGCATCTGCTTTCAAGGACATCTAATCACTCTTTGAACATGTATGTTTGATCCATTTCAGACCAAATTTCAGACCGAGTTCTACCAAATTCTTGGTAGAACTTCAATTTCTTCAACATTCGCTTTCATGGTTGCTGCATAAATTTGATTAACAGTTGGAGTGATTAGAGTTAAGAAATGTACATTTGTGATTTCAACATTGGGTAGCTGCCCAGCCACTCGCCTTAGAGCAGTGGATCTCAACCTTCCTAAGATCGAGACCCTGTTATACAGTGCCTCATGTGGTGTTGACCCCCCACCCACAAAATTATTTTCGTTGCCACTTCATCACTGTCATTTTGCTACTGTTATGAATCGGGTGACCCCTCCAGAGCCCTGGAAATGTGTCCCCGCCACTGAATGCACAAGACTTTGTATCCGCCGGCTGGTGATGTTCCTGCATTTTGCACCATTGCATGTGGCTTCGTGAGTCTGAAGAGGGACTTACGGACTTGAGTTGGACTGGACTGTTTTCTCAATAATTCTTGATATAAAGCTCTTTCTTACACATTATTACTAAATGTCTCGCTAGTCAACCTGGCCTAACATAAATACTTACATAGAACCCAAGAGGAGAATATGCCCAGTACTATGTTCCTAATTGGATACTGTGGTAGTCACCTAATCTGGTGTCAATTTAAGGATTAACAGTGTAGGGGTGGAGTCTAGGCTGTCAATCTGGAGATAGCCAATGAGACATCTGTGTGGGCATGGTCTTCTCCTGAGAATTCTGGTACTTCCTTCCTGGAGGCAGGAGAGACACTCTCTCTCTACTACTCCCTGGGAGACAGTGCAGCTGACAAGGCCTCTGAAGAGCCACGGAGAGCCCTGCCAGCGTCGAGATGCTTGCAATGCACGGGATCCACAGACTTTCTACCCACTGGCTTGTGATCATCCTGCTTCATTGCATGTTTCGTGAGTCTGAAGAGGACTTTATAGATTGGTATCGGAAATATGGGCTAATCTCAGACTTATGGACTTGATCTGGACTGGGCTGGGATGTTTTCTCAATGTTCGATTGCTCTTGCATGTAAATCTTTCTTATACACGTGTGTCCATGGATTTGTTTCTCTAGTCTACCCAGACTAACACACTTTTTGATATTTTTTATTAAGATATAATTCACATATCATACTTTCATAGTTGTCATATTTAAAGAGTTCTGGGTGCATCCTCCCTTCTATATTATTTGCTCCCCAATTATTCCTTTCAACCTCCCCTCCCCGTGTCCCCAGTAAGTCATTACATCAATTATTGTG
>NW_022103926.1:5848428-5849690 GCF_000313985.2 Echinops telfairi
TCATACTTTCATAGTTGTCATATTTAAAGAGTTCTGGGTGCATCCTCCCTTCTATATTATTTGCTCCCCAATTATTCCTTTCAACCTCCCTTCCCCGTGTCCCCAGTAAGTCATTACATCAATTATTGTCTGTCTCTAAAGGCACCTCCTCTGTACTTCATAAACTAGGAAACAAAGAAAAACAAAACAAACAGCAGTAAACATATATTAAAAAGAACACTAGCAATATTAAAAGAGGTTAAAAAACCTTTGTCAAAAAAGAAATAGTTAAAACCAGAACAAATCCAGAATGGATCAAGAGGGAGATCAAATGACCAGGTGTCATATTAAACCACAGTTCCATCCACCATAATCAATTTTATGATGATTGTTGTCCCTTAACTGTGGTCAGAGGGGTTCTACCAGAGGTTTAATCCATGTAGGTACCCTACAGATGAATTTCAGGCTCCCACTGTCATCAGAAAGCCTACTGCAAATTGAGTATTTGGAGGCAGGTGTTAAGACCCCAGACATTTTAATGTTTCTGATAGCTGGGCACCATGTTTCCTTCACCACCCTTTGCTGTAGCACCCCAAGCTTCAGTGATTTCTTCTAAGGGTGAGTAGTGAGCAGGGCCATGTCATAACAACTAATGTTCTTGGATTGGGGCTAAAATCAAGTGGGAGCCCGGAATCCGTCCCCGTGTCCATGGGCTTGTAGTAGTCTGGTTCACTTTATTCGTGTCATCCTCACTTAATGACAAAAAACATCAATTAATGATGGCCTCCTCTGGCATAGGGCAATTCTGTTGAATTTATTAATTTATCCAATGGCACAGAATGTATCCTACTGTAGAGAAAAGGGGGTTATCCAAGTAAAGCCCAGATTGAATTGTTAAATAACTGAGCTTTGTTTACACTGACCATGTGCTAGGGGAATTTTCCAGTAAATTACTTACCTTGCCTGTCAGATTAATACATCAGATTAAATCGAGGAGGACATTAAAATAGTAAACATATGGTAGTTCTGGGCCACCTTTCATTGGACACCTGCAAAGCCAGATACTGTAGCCAAGGCACAATGACCACCAGTACCATAGCCTTGGGGTGGCCATCACTTGGTTTTCTCACACCAGGGACCTTGCTCTAAGTCTGTAGGCTGTAAGTCTTAAGGCTACAGGGGTGGTTCATTCGAGTCCTTCAGGCGTAGCCTGAGGGATGCCATGTTCCAAGAAAAGGAAGGATTCTAAGGTCATCACAGTACACAGCACTGGCGTGGTTCAC
>NW_022103926.1:5850150-5894985 GCF_000313985.2 Echinops telfairi
CCAGGCAGTACGGCCGCTTCAAAGGCAGCTCCTCAGAGATTTCAAAGGCCAGAACCTGCCTGTGGAATTCTAAGTTTGGGCACTCTGGTGACCACCAGCGGGTCCCGTACAGCCAGACCCAGCTTCAGAGCTGGTACCATCCACGAGGGACAGCTAATCCATGGATCTGTAGGTCACACAGGTCAGGCCTTGTGGCCAAAGGGAAGAGCAAAGTAGAGGACTCAGGACTCCTCAAGCTCAAGATTTATGGGTCCTTAAGAGCGGTGATTCTGTAGCCAACACTGCTTGACCCATAGGTCCGGCAGCTCCCAAGAGGCAGGGCGCTGGACCAGCAAGATGCAGAAAGCTTGGCTCAGACTGGTCAAGTCTGTTACGTATCTGCTTTCCTTCAGTATATACAAATGTTCTACCTCCCCAGGAGTTAGGTGTCCCCTAAGATAGCACTTACCTTTGTTAAAGTGGGGCTTTGCATCTCCATTCCATGGGATACCTAGGATTGTATACAGTGAACCTGTGTTGCTGTTGAGGACTTAGCCTTTTCCCACCCAATCTACAAGAGGGTCCCTACCTCAAAACAAGGTCAGAGCCATAGCCCTCCACCAGAAGGGAGACCCAGTGAACTGTCCAGGTTTCTTCTCATGTGGTGATATTGAAAAATTCACATTTTACCTTCTAGATGAGTAGACAATTAATAGTACCTCTTGGGGAATTATCTGGAGGAAATGCGGAGGGGGGAGTGAAATCTGAGGTCTTTCCTTGGAAGGTGGCGTAGGGCTGTGATACTTTAGAATGCTTAGTGCGCCACCCTCAGACATAACCATTGCCTTTCTTTCTTTTGAATGTAGGCTCTCTATGCAGATCCAAATTATGAATAAATACACACGCGCTTTCTACCGTTATTTTGCATAATGAAACATTATAACTCAAATGTTTAATACCCAAATAAACAACACCTGTTGCTCTCTTGTTAACCCCCCGAGGGACAGAGTACAGTTGCCCAACAGGGTCCCCAGGGTTGGGATCTTCCCAGAAACGGATGCTCACACTGTCCTCTGAGGAAGCGACCGCTGGGTTCAAACCATCGACTTTTAAGTTAGCAGATGAGCACTTGGCCATCGGTCCTGTCGTGCTCAGCAAGGGTTCACTGCATGTCAAGTTGGTTCTGACTCATGATGGCCCTGTGTTCAACAGCTCACCGGCATCATCCCCACCGTCGTCGTCGCAGCCATTGTTACCAATCCATCCTGTCGAGTCTTGCCCCTTTCCAGTGGACCAGCATGATGTCCTTCTGCAGGGACAAGACGGTCTTGCCATCTTTGTTTCTAAGGAACCTTCTGACTGTACTTCCCAAATGTTCTTCTGGCAGCCCGAGATAGACATAAACACACTTCACCCATGGCCCAGGCTCCACTTCTGCGGCCGCTCTTTGCACCGTCTAGCCTTTGCATGCATAGGAGGCTGACGGCACTGGGGCTTGGATCACGCGCACCTTAATCTTCAAAACATCGTTGCTTTTAATACTTTAAAAAGAGGCCTTTTACAGCGGATATGCCCAATGGGATTTCTTGACTACTGCTTCCATGGGCCTTGATGATGGATCCAAGTAAACTTAATAGTTATAAAGGACGGGAGATCCAAGACAATGATTTACCAAGTGGCTCAAGAAGAATGACATGGACCCACACGGGCTGCTCTGAAACTGATTCCAAGAGACACCTAGAGGGAAAGAGAGCAGTGTGGATGTGCTTGCCCTGAGAGCAGACGCTCCTCGGGGAGAACGCGGGCCGGCGTGGCAGGACAGAGGCTCGCTGTGCGTGGTCCAGCCTTTTGTGCTGTCTAGCGGTTCACTGCGGCACGGGTCACTGAAAAACCGAAGGAGAGCATCGGACCGACTCCTAAGTACAAGGCTTGTCATAGTCGCTCGCTTTCTTGGCAGCCTTGCATTCAGAACCCTCTCCGTGGTCAGTGTCACCCTTCCCAGCAGGAGTAAGGTCCCAGGATAGAGAGGGGGAAGGGGCGCCTACCTGTCACCTTTCCCCAGATGGCAGGGTGTCTGGAAAACATGCCGCATCAGCACTGCAGAGACTGGGTGGTGCAAACTGCAGAGTGGGCACATTCAGAGGCTGAAGCAAAAGCATTTTTTTAAAAAACGTGTTTTTTTTGGTTTTTTGGGGTGGTTGTTTCTGAGCCCATTAAGGGAGGTGGAGGCAGAGAACAATGCAGATGGTGGGAAAGGAAACAAAGGTGAAGACAAAGCCGCGGTGACAGAGGTTTACACCTATATTACAGAAAGAGTGAAGAGAAGGAGGGGGCTGATTCTCACGAGAGAAGACAGAGTTCGGGAGCTTCCCTAGTGGTAAAAGCCTACAATGATGACCCACTGCCATCAAGTCTAATTCATAGCGACCCAGGCTGAAAATCATCTTTCTCCTCAGAGGGACGGGTCCAACAGATGACTTTCAGGCGACAGCCCAACACAGAACCCACTACAGCAGCAGGGCTCCTTGCATCTGGATGACAGGTGTATCACCCTTTGGTAAAAATGTATCACCAACTTCCTGTGTGGTTATCACGGTTTAGATAGAAATGGACCGCCTAACAAGGAGTGCTGGCTGGAGGAGGGTTACCAGTCCGAGGAAACCACGGTGACCTCCGGAGGAAGAGGGCAGGGTCGAAGAATTACTTCCCCACACGGCCCTCTCCCAGGGAGGTGATTGGGGAAGCCCAGAGTTCACGGTCATGGGTGCCCTGGACACATGCGTTAAGTAAGGGAAGGACTTCTGATGCCAGTAGGGCCTGCTTCCCCTCACCTATGCTGCCAATCTTACAGACTTCAGAGTGGCACTGTGGGCCACTGATGACCCGGGTCAAGTAGATGCCAGAGAAACCCCAAGAAGCTTAAAAGTCGCAGACCAAGGGTCCAAGGCCATCCTTCTTGTGTCTTCAGATAATCCAAAGGGCCCCAAACTGTCGAGAGAGTTGGGAGGAAATTACACCGGAATTCTCCCCATGGTCAGGAAAGAGGATGCTGCAACTCTTGCCTTTGACTTTGGCCCTGAGACAACTTGCTGAGGGGCACGGCGGTGGGAGGCTCTGAGCGAGCCAGGGCAGCCCTCCCATGGAAAGGGGTGGTGCGCTTCCTGCAGAGCTGCCTCTGGAATCCCCATCGCCCATTCACTGGCTTTCCTTTCTGTCCCAATGCAGGGACCATGACCGGCAGATGTGGCGGGAAACAATGGCAGCAGGCTCTGGATGAGTGAGTCCCCACCATCGGAGGAAGTGACTTGTTCTAAGACCAGCCCCACCCACAGACGGCCGGCCTTGTCCACCTTAGCACCAGCAGCCGCTCACACTCACGGCCCTTTCCCAAAAGAATCCTTTGGAATGCAAATATTCAGAGTGCTGCGAGGTCACAGGATGGGCCAGCACTACATTGGTCTGCCCTTCACCACGTGGATTCTTGTGGAGGCGGCGCGTCATGCTACAAGGTTAAACCAGCAGAAGATGACTGCTTCAGATGGAACTGGGTGGTAGACAAGGGAAGATCTTTCTCCCTGAGCTGGTTTGGAGATGGACTCTGACATCCCTGCGGAGGGAAAGCTGTGAGACACACAGCCCTTTGGATCTCAACCCCGAGCAGGAACACCCCTCCTGGGGAGATTCTCCATTCCCATCCCCCAGACCCCAGCACCACTCCCCCTGGAGGGCAGAAACCAGCCTGCCCTGGAGCCTCGCTGGTTCCCGGATCGCCCCGGGCGCCTCTAACTCTAAGGGGCCAGAGGCAGAGTGTCCCCTCAGGCTGGCACCTGGCGTGGCCAGGATGCATGGTCTTGCAGCAGGCACAGTATCTTGTTTCTTTTTAAAAATAAATATTTATAAACTTAGGGAGGCAGATTTGAAGAATTGAGTATTTTCCCCTCCAAAAGCACAAATGTCCCATTATAAGTCAAGCCAAGGTAAGTCCGTCAACCCTTGAACAAAACACTACCCCAGGAAGGTGCTGCCTCGGGGCAGGTGGGCCAGGGGGTGATGCCTTGCCCCTTAGTCCCCCTTGGTGATGAGGTCTTCAATGTAGGCATCCAACTCGTCATCGGTGTTGATATCTATGTCCTAGAACAGAGCAGGACAGGGGTCAGACGAGTGCCGGAGGCGGGAGGCGGCTCTATCCATCTTGCTCTCTGACCCCTTCCTTCCCCCTCACTGTCCACTATGTCTGGATGAGGCCATAGTTCTGGCTCCAGCCCTGCCTCTGCCCTAGGCTCCCAGCTGCCTTAAGGGTTACAGGCTTCTCCCAAGATGCTCCTATCTCAATACAGGGTACCACCTTCCTTCCTCTCAGCTCCACACCCTGGATTCCAAGCCCCCCCCCCCCATCCTTTTTCATGTCATCATCCAGGGTCCTCACCACGTGTCTCCCCGAGACTATGAACTAGAAGTGCCTCCTCCCTGGACGCATGCCTTCCTTGGCCCCTCTAGGCCTCCCCCAGAAATGACCAACCAGATGGCAAGTCAGTCAGTCACTCCCATGACTCTTAGCATCAAATCCTAACTCACTCAGGACATGGCCATATGGCCTGGCACTTGTCCTCCTACTGCCCACAACTCCTCACACGTCAGGCCATAGGCCCTGCGGGACTGCCTCACTTTGTACACAGCGTCTTTCTAGTCAGCTCATACCTCCTACCCCCCGCCACCCCCCCCACCCCCCCGTTTTGGATAGTATTTTGTAGCACTTGCCACCTTGGCATCTACGGCAGAGCAGGAACCTCCCCGCGCTGTCCTGTTCCCTGTACCCACGGGACACACAGAGCAGGCCCTTGGTGCTGACTACCTGGGTGAAGGGCAGAGACCCTATGCAACCCTGCGCACTCCTAGGCTTCCAAGCTCATCTCGCATCCTCTTAGGAAAGGGAGAACTGCCCTGTTTATGGTTTGGAGGGTTCTCGGCCTCGCTGTGCATCCGAATCACTTACATGGGGAAAATTCGGATTCTGTGGGTTTGGCTGGGGTGAGACCGGGCGCTGCATGGGACGCTGTGAGCCACAGCATCCTGGGAGTGAGAAGAAGGGAGCACGAGGGGCCCAAGCCCCCTCCCTGGGGCACCAGGTAGCCCCGCTGCCTGGCTCACCTCCTGCACCTTCTGCAGAAGCGCCACGATGTTGGTCCTCAGCTTCTGCAGCTTCTCCTCGGTTTCGCGGAGCTTCTTCTCGGCGCTGCGCAGGCTCTCCTCGGAGGCCTTGGCACGCGAGTCGGCCCGGCTCTGGTAGGAGTTGCAGAGGCTCTGCAGGCCCACCTCATACTGTTTGAAGTAGTCTTTCTGTCAGGAGGGGCCACACCGTGCCTGTGAGCTCACCGGGGCCCAGGGACCTCCCCGACAGACCCCGATGGCCGGGCCGGCTCCAGAGCAAAAAGACCTGGGATTTGTGAATCATGTGTGGCATTGCACGCGTCACTCGATGCCAAACTGAGAAAGCAGGCTGTGGGAGGAGGAAGGGGTCACATGTGTAGGAACACTTGGTGGCCAGCTTGTGCAGACAACCGGCCGTCAGTGACGCCAGAATGTCCCCCTTCTGGGTAGCACACGGGACGGTTGACAGTCACTCAACTGGCTCTATCTCACCCTCCTCTGGAGCCTAGGAAAGGCAGCCCAGGCATCCATTTCTGTCACTCGCACCAACGTCAGGCCTGAGCAATTTTTCTTGCACAAAGACATAACAACCCCCCCACCCCACCCCAATAAAAGAGCCACAACTCAACTCCCTGCCATGGAGTCGAGTAACCTGACAGGACCGAGAACGGCCTCCGTGGGCTTCCGAGACTGTAACTCTTCAGGGCTGCAGAAAGCCTCTTTTCCTGCGGAGTAACGAGCTGGTGGGTTTGAACTGTTGACCTCGAGGTCAGCAGCCGCATGCACAACCACTCTGTCACCAGGGGGCCCCAAAGGTCTACGGAGCACCTCAGACTCCAGGTTGCACTGCGAACATGTTTGCCATTCTCAGGACCCCTTCCTGCCCTCCTGAGCACTGGGCACTGCGGAGAGGCAGGCACAGAGCTAGCCAGCAGGCCCTCCAGCCAGTCACCCTAAACAAGAGTCTTTTCCAGCTTCTCTCCACCTTTTAAGATGGCAGAGCCCGTCGTACACATGAACGCTACGCGAGACATCGCCATAGCGCCTCTTCCCGTACTCATGATCCAAGCGAATGGAGAGGGCGTCTGATGACCAATGACCCACAATCCTGCTGTCCAGGCTGAGTGGCCACCGACCTCTGTCCACAGGTGCCATGTGAGCAATTCCTGCTTTTGACAACTCTCACTGGCAAAAACTGAAGCCTTACGTGAACTGCCAGGCATGCTGTACCCTCTGAGATTTCCCACCTGGAGGTTTAGTGGGAGGCTCCCGTCTCCTCTTTAGTGCATGCTGTCACCTGGTGGGGGCTTCATTACTGAGTCAGTACGAAGGAATGAGCACCCCCCCCACGCACACCAGTACCAGTGTTGAGCCCCCATGGCACATGGACCCCACTAATTGTACCAAAAATCTATGACCTCAAAAAGACTTTCCCCCCTATTTCACTTAAAACGCATCCCATTACTAAAAGCACATGGTTTCTACAGAAAATCAAAGCCGAAACCAGGCTTTCCCTCTGGTTAACCGTGGCACTCATGCTCGAGGTACCACCCCACACAATGAACACGGCAGGAGAAGCTTCCTATTGTGTGTGCGCGCGCGCGCGGGGACACACACACATGCACGCACACACTATAGGTTTCAAGTAGGCTCTAAAGCAGCGGTGCGCAAACCTGTGGGTCGTGACCCCTTTGGGGATTGAACAGCCCTTTCACAGGGGTTGATTCCTAACAGTAGCAACATGGCAGTGATGAAGTAGCCATGAAAATAACGTTATGGCTGGGGGTCCCCACCACACGAGGCGCTGTATGAAAGGGTCTCGGCATTCGGAAGGTGGAGAACCACTGCTCTAAGGTGTTTAAGTTCTGTATAGGACATCTTGACTATGATTGTGGTTTATATTATATGTGTGCAATGCATAGCATCGCTTTGGGCAGCTTCTGGACAATGTCTGGGGAGCAGGGAGGGGCAGTTGGGCAGTACCAAATTGCTACACTGTGCCAATGGCTTGGCTCCCGTAGACTGGCGGGGGTCTTCCACTAGCAGGCCCAGGACCCCTTGTCCCTTACCCTCCCCAAGGCTGCAGTTGCAACTCCAGAGCCTGTGGCTGGCTGTGCCCTGTCCAGCCACTGGGCTGTGGCTGCTGACCAGCTCACAGAGCTTCGGGCTCCCCTCAGCTGTCCAACCTGACCCCAGTGCTGTCAAGGCCATCCCCACTCAGAGTGACCCTGTAGGACAGCGGAGAAGTGCCCCACCTGGTCTCCAAGACTGTACCTCCTTAGGGAAGCAGACTGCCTCATCTTTCTCTCATGGAGCAGCTCGGGGGTTCAAGCCACTAACTTTGTGCTTAGAAGCCCAACCCTTAGTCCTCTGCGCCACTAGGGACCTTTGCTATATGCCCTGAGGCAGCCAGTGGCAGGTGTGAGTTTGCGAAACCCAAAGTTTGAGGCACTAAAGGAAAGCCAGAGTAGTCTGGCACAAGGGTCCCTTGGATATGTGTGTACTGGACATGTATAAACATACAAAGTAATCGAGATCACTTAACGTCCACAGAACGTATCATGAGGGTTGAGTAACGCATAGCTCCTATTTTGTGTGCGAATGTTTTAACTTATTTTGAGAGGGTGATAAGATGTGCTAAACAATGAAGCACATGTGCTTAACTTTACAATGACATATAAACCTTCATTCCCAGGGTCCTGTGAGCTTTGTGGAGCAAAAGGAAATGAACAATTACATAGAGACGGACAAGGACGTACCCGGACGCTTAACAAATAAAAATGTGAGTTATTTTAGACGCTGCACTTGGGATGACAAAGTCACTGCACTGGAATTAAATCTCTTTTTGGAGAAACAAGCTAGTCTGCTATTCATAGCCTCAGACGCTCGCTCACACTGCTTGCGTCTCTAGGGCCCAGCCCACTGCCGAGGCCCCACTGCCCCCAGCTGTTGCTCTGCGTTTGGCAACAACCTGGAGCCAAAAGCAACGCATCTGGGACTGCGGAGATGGCAGGCAGACCAGCCCTCCTGGGACCTGCAGGGCGCTCCGTGAAGCCTAAACAAGGGCACAAGTTGAAACGTGGCACTTTCTCGTGAAGGAGCTGGGCCGAGTTCTAAGCTCCCGAGCCCTGCCCTTTGGTCCACTCCTCTTACAGGACAGGACAGGGGCACCAGGAGAACCTGCCCTTTGTCCTAAGAGTGCCTGGATTCAAAAACTTGGGACTCTGACACTCGGCACCTGAGATGCTTCGCCTCACTGAGCCTTGCTTTTTCCACTATTAAGCCTCGTTTCACTTTTAAGCACAGAAAGCTCTGTCTCAGGCAAGCTATAACCCGGCTACCTCATTGTGCATATGCCTGCCTACCAAAAGAGGGCCCATGCCCTTCTCCTGGACTTTCTACTCCAGTGCTCTGCTCTAGAAGCGCTTCCTGGGAAACCCAAATTTTCCCTCCAGACCCCACACCCCACTACTTATAGCTCAGACCTCCTGTTCTCCCTCCCCACTCTCCTTCCCCCAGCAGAAAGGTGCTGCCAGGGCATCCCTATCCACCTGGACTCTTCTTCCACCTGCTCTCGCTCCCAGTGAACAGCTTCAGCAGCAGCCGACAACACCCACCCCAAGACACAGGAAGAATGTGCCCGCTGCAGCCTCCCGGCACTGGCCTACCATCAGAGACCAGCCCTGCCTACGCCCTCCCTGCTGGCAGCCGTTCCCCTTCCCTCCTCGGGCCTCTTCCAACTGGCCCGGTCTCCTTGCCTCGGTCTCTTTCATCTGCCCCTCCCACCCACAGACACTGCTACCAAAATTACAAAGGGTGGCCTATGGACCAAGTCCATTCGCTGCTTTTTGTCAGTCAAGCACTACTGGAACAGAGCCTCATCTGGAAGACTGTGCTTACACTCTGCTAGTTAACTCAGCAGTTGCCAGAAAGACCGTAGAGCAAAAGCCCTTTGCAGCAAAAGCTTCTTTGACCCAGTCCTGAGAACCAGCATGGATTGCCAATTCTCTCAGCTCAGGGTCACCTGCTGGCCTCCGCTGCATACCGAGCGGAAGCCACTTCACCTTAGACTAGGCCGGCAATGCCACACGCCCTTCTCTTTGGCCCTTTCTGCCGCACAGCCTGCTGGCTGACCCCTAGACCCCTAGTCCTTCCATCTCTGGGCCATGGGCCACAAGTTCCCCATCTCTCACCCACACAAAAGAACCCACATTTTCTTCCTTAAACTGAGTCCTGTCTCTGCCTCCCCCTTCTCCCTGCTCTCCGTTCTCCAGTGTCCCGCCCAGCTGGAAGACACCAGCCCCTCCTGGCTGCTCACTGGAGGCCCGCAGGCAGCCATCAGGGCGGCAGCACACCACCGATGGCTGGGGGAGGAAGGCCCAGGGACTTGTCACGACTGCCCTTTGAGCCTAACCTCGTCACTTTGCTTAGGGTGGCCTTTCACAGCCAGGTCCAAGCAGGTTTGCTGCCCCCACTGACGCCTCGACCAGCTTTCTGCACACCAGCCGGACCACCCTGCAGTTCCCTAGCCGAAGGCTCCTTCCCCTTCTCGCAGCAGTCTGCCCGCAACGACACATCTCACTCCGGCAGGGGACAGAGGGAGGGCACAAGCGCCAAGGGCGGAGATACGGCGGAGTGCCGGCTCCAAGGGCCCGGCCAGACTTACCAGTGGGAAGGAGATGAGCTCCTCTGAACTCATAGCACTGAGCTCCTTCTTGGAGATTGGGAAACTTGGAGGCAGGAAATACCGTAAACAATTCCTAAGCAGGAAAGAAGGCAGGGTCAGGCCCCGAGGGCTGCGTGGGGGTGGGTGCAGAGCTGCCAGCGGCCGAAGGGGCCAACACACCCACCGGAGGATCTGGACGAGCAGGTCAATGGTCTCAGGGTTGGTGCTGGGGGCAGTGGTGTCTGGCTCAATGCGGACACATTCCGAGGTGGAGGGCTCTGCCAGGGCTACGGCTTGTGGGGCCACGGTCACCACCTCCTCCTCCTCCTCCCCACCTTCCTGCTGTGTGTCGGGGCTCGGATACTCCGGCGAAGGGGGCTTCATGAGCCGCACGTCCTCACTGCCTTTCTCTACCCTGCAGAGAACACAGCCCTCCAGTCATGGGGGTGTGTGGAGGTGTGCCCCCAGGCTCCCGGAAGGGCTGCCTGCAGGGAGCGGGGAGACCTTCTACCAGAATCACATGCGCCCGCCCGCCCCCGCCCACCCTGTCTCCCAGAAGCGGCTTTACCAGCGGTCTCTAGGTGTCGTGTCTGTGGGTACGTAGTCAAACTTCACTTTCCACCGCACCACGTGCTTGCCTGCCTCCACAGCTGTGACGCGGCCTGTGTACCACTCTCTGTTCACTCGGACCTCCACATGCAGCCCTTTGTCTGGGGGTGGGGGGCACAGGGTATGGGTCGGCTGGAACCGAGCCCCTCAGCCAGGCCCACTTTGAGAGGGTCCTGAATGCTGTGCTGGAGACACCAAGCCCAGCCGCCCCGGCTTCCCGCCCGTTGCAGGGGGCCAAGAAGCAGCAGGCTGAGTGAGCCCCAGAGGCCAGTGCCAAGGAACTGGTGCTAGAAAAACGCACCAGTGGGCACCGTGCTGAGAATTCTTCTTGGGACTAAGGCTTGGCACTCCCGTGGCATGAGATCCAGACCCAGACCGTGCAGAGGCGCCACGATAAAGCCATTGCTTGCTTTTCCATTTCCCATTCCCACCAGGAGTACTGGGAAAACCCCCTCGCCCCACCCCCCACCCCCACCCCCAGCTCACCTTTTTGAGCCCTCTTCTGTTCAGCTGGCTCCTCTTCTCCGGCACTGTCAGAAAGCTGCAAGAAGAGTCCATCAGAGGGGCCCCCCCAGGGCCCTCCGCCAGCTGGCCATGTCTTCGATGCTGCTGTTTAGTTGCCAGAGCGCAAAGAGGGATCCTCTCTAAAATCACTACCCTGGCCATTTGCCCTCAGCTGCCCCTTTAAAGCCGACAGCAGGCAAGGGGCAGAACGGGGCAGACGTGAGGAAGGAAACTGCTTCCCAGCCCAGCGCCCCATGTGACTTCTGCCATGGGCTGGACTGCTCACCCCCAGAGGGCCTGTGATCCGAGCTAGAACCAAGTGGGACAGCTCTACTTGTGACGAGACACCAGGTCTCCTTGTCATCCACATGGCTTGCGTTCTTCAGAGAGATGAACTACGCTTCCAGAAGGCTCCATCACAGAACCCAAACACGGTGGTTGGGACTGGTGGGGAGGATGGGCCCGAGGAGGCAGGCTCAGAGACCCTCACTTCAACCAATTACCTCATGGATCTCCTTCTTCTCCTCCTTCACAGTCAGCTTGCCCCGCTTGGACCTCTCCTTCTTCCTCTCGGCCTCTTCTTCAGCCTCGTCCTCGTCAGAGACCCCCAAACTGCGCTTTCGGCCAGGGACAGCCTTGGGCAAGGCAAAGAGTGGACACAGTCAGGGGGCCCTGCTCAGAGCTGTCGCAAGGAAGACGCTCAATTCACAGCCCCTTCGCCTGCCTGGCCAGCATCCCTGGAACACACCAAGCACTACTGTGGCTACCAACCTTGCCCGCCTCCTACACCACCATGACAAGCCGGAGAAGCCACTCAAGCTTGTGGCTGACAGCTCAGAGGCTGCAGGGACAGGCTGCCCAGGCTGGGGCACATTCTAACCAGTTACCAACGTGCTCTGGGGCCCAGACTGGTCCCTTTAGCCATCTAGGCTCCCTCTCTTCAAAGAGGCTCTTAGCCGTGGTGACCACCCTGGTTCCCTCAGTCTGCTCTCCTCTCAGGAGAGACAGGGGTGGAGGAAGAAAGGTTTCTCACCGGACAGAGTTTGCTGGGTGGCTCTGGCTTCTTGACCACGGCAGGTTTCATGGCTCGGAGGGAAGGCATCTGCGGAGCCGTCTTGGCATTTGGCAGTGGAGTTGGGGGCTGCACCAGAGGGGGAGGCTGAGGCACAACCTTGACCACAGTATTGCTGGGCTTCCGGGCAGCCCTGGGCGGTTGCAGCAGTCTGGACGTACTGGCCTCCTCTGGCGCTGCAGGCAGCTTTGGGGCACTGCTGTTCACAGGGGCCCTGCGTAGCTGGCTGGTGGGCCTAAGGACTGGTGGGGGCGGGGGTCTGCTCGGGGCATTCTTGATCACAGCAGGTAGAGGGGGTGAACGCGGACGCTGTGGTCTACGGGCAGGTTCCTGAAAAAAAATAATAAAGCCCAGAGAAGAGTAAGCAGATGGAAGCTACCACGGGACCACTGGGGGAATGTTCTCGGGGCCCTGGGCTGCCTTACCTCAGGGGTAGGCCTTGTGGTCACTTCCAAGGGTAATTTCTTCAAGTCGGCTTGGGAGCGAATGGGGGTAGTTTTCTACAGGGCAAACATGAAGATGAAGTCATTTGCATATCTGGGTACTTGCAGGTCAACTCTTTTGGGGCGCCCACCAGGTGTCTGGCCTCGAGGGCAAATAAGACCACGGGCCACGGCTCAATTCTTATGGGTCCCCTGTTCTCACAAAGACATCAGCAAATCACAGGATGCTATAGGGGTGCTATGAGATGGGAATGGCTCTATGGCCGGGGTATTTGGTTTATATAATGAAGCAAGTGATTGAGAGAATGAGAAAACGTGCAAATGGACTCAATTCCCAGAAGAGGAGGAACCAGTGGAAAAGACCTTCTGGGTGGGAGACAACTTGGACAAAGGACAGCGGGGATTTGACGGGGGCAGTGTGGAGCGGGGGTAGGAGGGCACAGAAGACAGCAGGGCACAATGGGGACGGCAAAGCACTGGCAGGAAACAAGCCAGAGAAGAAAAGCCTTTGCACTATGATCAAGAATTGAGACAACACACTGACAGAACACAAGGTATTCCTCCAGTTCTTTAATGCTTCCCCACAGCCGCTAGCATGACCCCACCCAGCTCGACCTCACAAATCTGGCTAGAATGGAGCACGTACACTGGTGCAGATAAGAGCTCTCGACACACAGAATCCAGGATGGATAAACCCCTCAGGAACAGAAATGGGAGTCGTGATACCAAGAGGATAGGGGGAAGGTGGGGGAGGAGGAGAAAAGGGGAAACTGATCACAATGATCGATGTATAACACACACCCCCAAAAGGGGAAAAACAATGTGAGTGAAGGGAGACAGCGGCTGGTATAAGACATGAAAATAATAATTGATAATTTATCAAGGGTTCACATGGGTGGGAAGGTGGGGAAAGGGGGGAAAAAAGAGGAGCTGATACCAAGGACTCAAACAGAAAGAAAATGCTTAGAAAATGATGGCAACATATGTGCAAATGTGCTTGATTCAATTGATGTATGGATTGTTATAAGAGCTGTAAGAGCACCCAATCAAATGATTTAAAAGAAAAAAAAAAAGAATTGAGATCACGAACATTTTAAAACTGACATATTGAGAAAAAACATATATATAAGCACCCCCAAAGAAATATGAGCAGCACTAAAAGAAATATTGATGGACACATAAAAGAATACCTCATCTTAAAAATATAAAAGAAATTCAAATGACCAGAGGCATATCTTTGTCTACCAAAATGGCTCAAACATTTAAAAATTACTATATTCTCACATTTTACTGGTAAAAAAATAGAAGTTAGCACATTTTCTGGAGAGTAGTAACCAGGGACTGAATGTGAAAACCCAGAGACTTGTGCAAGCCTTTGATCCTTCCAGTGAGCTCTAGTGGTACAACGGGCTCAGTGCTGGGCTCTAAGGAAGATCGGTAGTTCAAATCCACCAGCCCCTCCAGAGAGATGTGGCGGTCTACAACACCAAGATTACAGCCGCGTTTCCCCAGGCGGCAGTTCTGCTCGCTCACGCACTCTAGCAACGATTTCGTCTGTTTTGTTTACTCTCCATTTCACTTCTAAAAAATTAATCCAAGAAAATTATGTACAAAATACACACATCAACGTGCATTATGAGCTTCACATTTCTATTTAAAAACCTACACATTTGCAGATACATAGGCATGCAGCGAGGAGCGGGAAGGTACCACAAAGAAGGCTGGGTGTTCATTATCTGGCTTTTTACAAGACTCTACATGAATTGGACCACTTGTCAACACAATATGTAGTTTGCTTTTTAAAAAGAGTAAATAAGCTACACTCAAAAAACAATGTGCCCAGAACCGGAGGCAGGGGCCCCGGACCCTGAGCGGCACACATGGGCCTGAGGGAAGTGGGGCTCAGCGGAGGCTCTCGCACTGGGGTCCACGAGCAGGCTGGCCGCCCGCCCGACACACACACCTGAAGGGCCTCCAGCTTTTCCTGCTGTTGCCGAATCTTCTCCGTCAGCTGCTTCTGCTTCTCCTCCTGGGTCTTCATGTCCTTTCTGAACGTCCCCAGGGGGACCTTCTGCTTCTGCTCAGAAGCATCACACCTGTGTGAGAAACGTCTAGGAGGCCACGGCAACACACAACACGGGCCTGTGCTGGTGGGGCCGAGACCTGCTTTTCCGACCAATGCCTGAGGCTTCTTTGCTCATCTGCTAATCTACGATCTGCAGCAAGATGTCCACACACTGACTGTAGGGACAGTGACCGGAGAAAACAGGGAGAACGCTGGGGGAAGGGAAAGAGTACCCATACTTCCTTGTTGGAGAAAGTACTCACTGGTCCTGCTCAGGATCAGGATTCATGGAGCAAACCCAAGTGTCTGGGTAATCTTTTTCCACAGAACTCAGCTGGAAGGGGAGGGTCCGCCACTTCAGGCACAAATCTGAAATACAGACATCACCCCCAGAAACGTCACCCATACGCATCAGTATCATGTGTGACCGAGGCTTCTCAGATCGGCCTGCAGCAGAGATGCCCCAGACTCTCACTCTCCTCCAACTCTGCTCGTGCTGACAGAAGAACTCTTCTCGGGACCAGTGATTCCCACGAGGGAGGAAGGCTGCCCATCCCTCTTCCCTATCCAGCAGGATTGCAGCACAAATACCACTCCAAATGTAGACAATAGGGCACCCAACCCAGTGAGGCCTGGCCCTCTATATGACCGTAGCCTCATTCAGGAAGGACGAACAGAGTCTGTTACTGACCTCACAGGTCCCCCAGCCTTAATGGGGCGGAGAGTCCACGAATTTCTATCACTGTCAGGAAGCAGCACCAGGACAGAGGAGAGGGGCCAACAACGGGGAGGCCTTGAGAGGGTGTCAACCAGGCTGACTTACCACATTGGATGGTGGTTGGGATTTCCATAGCTCTCCTGCGTTTGTAGCGCAACTCGCTGGAAGGGGGCTGGTTCCAGTTGGCAGAGAGGTAGCCAAACTCATCCCAGAACTTGATGATTCCCCGCTGGGCTACAAGAGAAATACCCATATATCACATAGCCTCTCCCTCTTCTGAAATTCATCCTCCGGTACAGCATTTACACCTGAAAGTCAATGAGAATGGGCAGAGACCCATTACCAATGGCAATGTCCTTCCAGTACTGTGCCAGGTGCTCCCCCATGGCCCGCAGCAGGTGCCGGTACTCCTTGGCGTCGGCGAAGTCTTGCTTGTTGTGTGTAGGTTCCAGGACCAGGTAGGGCACATCAACAACTCCAACAACCCCGCCACATGCCCTGTATGGGGATACAGTCCACACATCTGTCACCCCTCAGGCCCAGACCCTCCCACCATCCACCTGGGGTTGGAAGCGCCCCTTGGGCAGTACTCACATGCCCCCTTCCAGCTGAGGGCCCACTTTCTCATACATCTTGATCAGGCGGCTACAGTTGTAAATAAACATGCCATCCAAGTCCCGGTGCTCAATATTGACCCCAAAAATGAAGTTCAGCTCCTTTGGCTCTTTAAGGGCTCTGAGAAGAAAGATAAAGGACTCATTCAAGCAGGTCTTTCTGTCAGCCAGACGGCAGTGTTCGAAATGTGTGAGTGTTTGTAAACATTTCGCATCTCTTTCCATGTGCCACCTCCCTCACAAGTGACCGGGACTGACACATGGTGGGGCTGCTTGTGCTGCTGTTGGGTGCTGCTAGGTTGCCTCCGACTCCTAGCGACCCGGCCTCTCACAGACCCGGCCTCTCACACGTCACGTCTGAGCCACGACTGCGGCCACCCCACCGGGTCAATCCATCTTCGTTTCTGCTGATCCTGTATGAGTGCCTTCCAAACAACCTGTTGATCTGCCAGCACTGTATGAGACGATGTTGCATTGCTATTCACACATTCTCCAGTGGCTAATTCCCTAAAAATGGACCGTTTCTTTCGTTTTCCTCGTGTGTCTTAGGAAAACTCTGGGAGCTCTGCTGAAACCTGTCCATGATGGTCAATGCGATTTGAAATACCAATGGCGTAGCTTCCCGCACCCACCACACAGCCACAAGTCTCCAGCTTAAGTTTTTGGTACCAAAACAGGGATGGGTATACACATGGACGGATGACCGTGAAGTCATGTGGTATAATAAACACAGGATGAACCTTCATACCGTCCCCCAAACCCCACTCACATAACAGTAAATTAGCAGCAAAGTCAAAAACTTGTGAGAACAATGGCACGAAGGGAAGACACACTCATAAGAACAATGTCAATCAAACCTTCAAAGCTAGCAAGTGGACAGAGACTGACTCAGAGTCAGAAGACAAAGCCTCTCACTGGGCAGGAGACAAGGAGCAGCATGCGATTCCAGCCCCGGTGCCCAGAATGGTCTAGACATGGGATAATTTAATGGCATGGGGAAAAAAAATCCCCATTTCAGGTGAAAATGCTACAAAGCTCCACCTACAAAACTTTTCCCAAATTTGCAGAGGGGGGTTAAGAAGGAGTGAAATAAAATATCGGAAATACCAAACCAAAAAACAAACTCACAGCCATCGAGGCACCAGAGGACACCAACAAGCTGGAGGAAAAATGGAATGCAAAGATAATGGACTTCCTTCTCCCCAACCCCCCCTCGCCCCCTGAGTTACAATACATGATTGATTTTTATGACATAGCTTACTTTAGAATCATTTTTACATTCATCGACAAAAGAGATGATATAAATTAATAGCAATGATAAAACTTAGAGCCCCTAGTCTTGGCATAGTCTTTGTCTAAAGGCAGCCAAAGAGAAGATCAAGATCAATAGTAGGAACTCGAGGAGCCATCAAGGCCACCGCCCTCTGCCTGCACCAAGCTCATCCCTTTCCTAAGGTCAAACACATTTCATTTCAGAAACAAGGGCCAGGAGAAAGGTGGCAGAATTCCCAACCGCACAAGGCACAGCCTTGCCCAAGCGGCAGTAGCCAGGCCCGCCTCCTCTTATAAAGGTCCCTCTACCCCAAACTCTTTGAAGCCTCCCCATAAGTAAAAAATAGTAACAGAGTAGCCATCACGAGGTGGCGGCACCCCATGGATAGTTCTATTTTGTCACTCCTTAACTGTTGTGCTTTTCCATTTTTATACAATGAGCTATTTTCTACACCCTTTAAAAAACAAAAAGGAAAAGAAACAAATGAGACATTCCCAGCGAGGAGGCTGTAACCAATGCTTGATTCCAGGTGGCGGGTGAGTTGAGCAGCCCACCCTCTCTCTCCTGCAGGGGGCATGTGACAGGTGTGTGGGACTCAGTGGTCAATGGCGCGCTCTCAGCTGGCTTCCATCTAGAATGGAGACCTGGGGGAGGGCCCCTCATACTCTCACAGGTAACTGGCAGGAGCCAGGACCCAAGCACACCCCTCTGAAGGCCAACGTGGTGTAGCCCCGGCACTCACCGCTGCTTGGCCTCCTTGATCCGCTTCTTGACGTCAGCCTCTCTGCGCAGAGTTATGGCTGTGTTCTGCACCTGCCGCAGCAGCACCTGCAAATGTTCATTAGCACCACGTGAGGGGGAGCTGCTTCTGGCCACTTCAGGCGACGCAGCAACACCCATCTCTGCACAGTCTCACTCTGATTCAGGACATGCAAAACCACACCCGGGAGTGGACTCCATTCTACCGAAGATGGCCCTCCCTGTGACCAAGTCACAGCGGTGTCTCCCTGTGCTAGGACCGCTGATGGGAAGAAGGAAACCCAGGGGCCCACCTCCAGGGGTGGCAGGGACTGTATCCAGCCCGGACGTCACTTTACTGCGTGTGACCTAGGGATCTGGAACTGAGCCTTCTGACATCTCCATTTCTCTAGCTTTACACTGGGGAGCGTAACAGCGTCCTCTGCCTATGGTAGCTGACGGGCTAAAATGATGAGCCACGAGTTTGGCGGTGTATTCACTTAATGTTACGTGATCACGTAAACATCTGAGCATCCATTTCTCAGCTTTAACAACACAACGGGTTCGCGACCAGCCTGGGGAATGCTGGCAGACTCAGGGACAGCTGCATGGGTCTGACTCCTTACCCTGGATTCTCGTGTGAGATCGCCACCCAGGCGTAGCTCTAACGTCCGAGCTTTGTTCTCTGCCTCCCGTGCCTTCTCTTCAGCTGAAACCCAGAAGCAATCATGATAAGGAAACTCAAAAGTTCAAAATTCTTTGGGTATTCCTCAGGAAGTCCTGGAGGGGTGCGAGCCCTGCTGGATCACCTTCAAGGGAAAGGGCAGCTTGGTCCTGGGGACACTGGGTCCATGAGCACTGAGAGAAACCATCAAGCCTGGACTGTAGAGTCCACTGAAGAAAAAACTTCTGGCTTCCAAAAGTCTCAAGAGGGCTCCAAGGACACCAGGCACTATTTATACCTGAGACTTGCTTGTCAAACTTTGCACATGAATCCTAACAGGTCACAAAATGGTCCAGGCAGGCCTTTGGTTTGAGTTGGATGCTAAAGAAGTCTTTAGTCAGGCTCCACTAAGCAGCCTGAGGAAGCCCAGGTCAGCATCAGAGGCAGATTTTGCCCTGGAGTCAGGAAAACCAATCTCCCACTTATTAGAGATAATGGAGCATGTGGGAATCTTTGCTCTGAACAAACCAAGTTGCTGCTACAGTTTTAAAGCAATCTCTAAAAATGGCCTAGGAGTGGGGAGTAGTCTGAAGGGAAAATGCTGAAGGGATTCACATGGGGAGGGTGACAAGGAGCACAGGAGGAAACAATGATTGAGAACAGCTCTGGGGCTGGGTACGAGCGGGAGTGGTCTGGATCCAACTCTCTGCAGACAGGGAGGGCATTACCGATGCGCGCCACATGTTCCGCTTTCTTCACCTCCTGCTCGGCACGGGTCTTGAAGCGGCTCGACGTGTACTTGTACATCCTGAAGGGGCAGACAGGGCAACCGTGGAGGACCTGAGCAGCAGTGGGGCCGGTGACGAAGCACTCTGCCTTCCTGCCACCTTCCCCGAGGCCCCTCGCGGTGAATGACAAATGCAAGTTTATTTTGGGGAAAACGATCGTGTCTTGTTCCATGTGTCATTTGTTCCCGTTGCTGTGAGTAAGCGATCTCTATTCCCAGTATTCATCACGTGGCGATCACCAGGCCTTAATCCCACAGCAGACACAAAACCAGGCCTGCGCTTTCCTGTGCAGTGTCCAAAGGCCCCTAGGCCCTGGAGCCAAGCGGCTCAGAGAGCTCACCACGCTAAGCAGGGGACCCTCGACCTTCTATGTCACAGAAGGCACTTCACTTATACTTAAGCAGGAAGCTCGACGCTTAGAGGCCCGAACAGTCAGCATTGCCAAAGCTGCTCACAAGGCATCTTCACTAGTGTCCGTGCTAGGCCCCTGGGAGCCAGTGGATGGAGGACCTACCTGGGCTTGTACAGGCAGCAGGAGAGCCTCTTGGTCTGCACCTTGTGCCCATGAATGAAGATCCTCATCCGGGGATCAATATACAGCACAGCAGCATAGGCACGGAACGAACGTCGCTCTGGCTTCCTGGAAGCAGCAAGAGCAGAGTGCTGTCAAAGGTACCTCTTGCCAGGCCTCCACTGGTCCAGCTCACATCTCTCGGCTTCTCTTGCTGCCCTGATGGGGGGCTCCCAGAACATGGGCACCAGCTCCAGTCAGGATCCCCACCACAGGTGCCTCACAGACATGGGTTATTCCTGATCTGACCCTGCCACTAACCCTCCTGTGGAATTCTGGGATATTCCTTCTTCTTCCCCAGGCCTCAATTTCTTCTTCTACCAAATCAAGGTAACCAATCGAGGACCATGTAATCATTACTCTTGTCTTTTGGCTTAGCTGTCCTGCTGTCCTTCTGCCTTGGGGCAAGAAAACACGGCCAGCTCAGCAACTTCTCCTCTCCTGTGGCCCCCGGAGGAACCAAAGGAAGTGCTTCCCCTCTCCCTGGAAGTCGCCACAGCGCTTTGACTCCCCAAGAAAATCACCTTCAGTCCCAGCCACCTGCCCTTCCCAGCCACACTCACGTGCCCTCTGGGGAGGTCTCTGCCATCTGGATGTCTCTTGGATTTGACATGATGTCTAGCTCCGGCTCTCCATTATCCGTGAGTTTGAGATTAAAGATGATCACCAATGTTCCTGGGGAACAGAAATCCTCTTTTCTTTCCAGCAGGTGACCCAAACCCCTCCCATCTCACTTGTGACTCTAAAGCTGCTGAGTTCTGGGGGCTGCAGGCTCAGCCTACTCACCGCTGTTCCCCGGGATCTTCATGAACTGTGTCATCACTTCTTCTTGACTGTGGAACGGGGAGTACTTGTAGATGAGTTCTGTCTCAGTCGCAAACTTATCCACGTTGTCTGTGATAGGCTCGTGGGTCTGGGCATTCCAGGTGGGCAAAGGGACAATCACCTGGGGAGTAAGCGCAGACACTGGGAAGGAGCCTCACAACAGTCTTTTCCCCAAATGTGCACCTATCTTCTCACCCTCCCACGGGCTCCAAAGTGCCCGGAGGTGTGGTCCAAGCACCTCAGCCTGGCGGTACCAGAGTCTCTACCCGGATTCCTACCTTTCTTAGCAAGTCTTAGTGTCTGCCCCTGCTCAAGACTCAACCTCACATCACCAGGACCTCTGGCGAGTACGCTGGTTTATGACTTGGGTCTCTGGGCAGGCAATACTTATTTGTTAGGCTTCTGGCCATCTTCTTAATTTAGTAAAAAAAAAAATCCTACTGTTAGGTGCTATCCAGTTGGCTCCCAGTCAGTGACCTCATGTGCAACATAATGAAACCCCACGGGTCCTGTGTCATCCTCACAGCTTTCCGACATTGAAGCCCATTGTCACAGCCACTGGGTCTTTCTCTTTTGTACTGACCCCTCTACCAAGAATGCTATCTTTCTCCAACGACTGTTCAGTCCTGAGGACATATCCAAAGGAGAGGCCACAGGAGAGGAGAAGTTGCTGAGCCGGCCATGTTTTCTTGCCCCAAGGCAGAAGGACAGCAGGACAGCTACCTCTTGCAACCCAAGTTTGTTTATTCTCCCGATACATTTAGTATTCTTCACTAGCACAGGTCAAAGGCACAATGCTTCTTCAGTCTTCTAACACAGTCTTCAAAGTGACATCTTTACATTAGAGATCTTTTGCAGCAGATTTGCCTACTGCAACACATTCTTTGATTTCCTGACTGCTGCTTCTATGGGTATTGAGTATGGGATTCTTTATAAAATGAAAATCTTAAGAAGTTCAATCTCTTCATTTATCATGTTATTATTTATTGGTTTACTGGTGAGGGTTTTATTTTATGTTAAGGTGTAAATCCACATGGACGGCTTTGAGCTTCCTCAATAAGGGCTTCAAATCCTCTTCCACCAGAAAGCAAGGTTGTGCCACCTGCACACTGTAGTTTGTTCAGAAGGCATCCTCCAATCCTGATGCTACATTATTTTTCATATAGTCCTGCTTCTCCTATTATTTGCTTGGCATACACACTAAGAATGGAAGGGTACAACCCTAGTATACACCTTTCCCGATTTTAAATCATGCAGCATTCCAATGCTGTATGCCTCTTGGTCCATGTACAGGTTGCCCATCAGCACAGTC
Organism: Echinops telfairi; assembly: GCF_000313985.2. Lineage (NCBI taxonomy): Eukaryota > Metazoa > Chordata > Mammalia > Afrosoricida > Tenrecidae > Echinops > Echinops telfairi. Next base: position 5,872,140 of record NW_022103926.1, read on the forward strand.
CAGTGTTCTAGAATTCCCATTTTTCACAATCTTATGCCAAGTTCGTTATGCCTCACAGAGTCGAATACTTTTGCAAAGTCAGTAAGACACAGGTAATTCTCAGCTTTCTGCCAAGATCTATTTGACATCAGCAACTTTATCCTTAATGTCTGGCAATTCCCTGTTGAATCTTTAATTTTCTTCAGCAAAATATTTTACTTGCTATGTGTTATGATATTGTTCCGATTGTTTCCATATTCTATCGTATCACCTTTGATTGGAAAGGGCATGAATTGGATGTCTTCCAGCAGTTGGCCATCTCCACATGTCTTAGTGCAGATGAGCGAGCATTTTCGACATTGCAATTCATTTGTTGAACTATCTCAATTGGTCTTCTGTCTAAGTCCTGGAGCCTTGTGTTCCACCAATGCTTTTAATGCAGCCTGAACTTCCTCCTTCAATTCCATCAGTGCTTGATCACATGCTACTCCATCCTGAAACAGCTGAAAGGTGACCATTTCATATCAAATGAAAAGCATCTTCTACAGATGCATCCTGCATCAGTCAATATTTCGCACGCAGAATACTGCAATTCATTATTACAACTCAAGACTTTAACAACTTCTCGGTATGTTCAGCTTGAGAGATAAATGACTATGTTGTTCTTCTCTTTGGGTTTTCTAACTCTGTATAATTGCATTATAAGACTTAGTCTTCTCGAGCTGTCCTTTGAAACATTCTGTGTAGCTTTTATGTCATCATCCCTCCCTTTCACTTTAGTTATTTTCCATTTAAGAGCTAGTTTCAGAGTCTCTTTTCACACCCATTTTAGTCTTTTCTTTCTTTCCTGTCTTTTAAATGACTTTTTGGTTTCTTCATGTATAATGTCTTTTTTTAAAGTAACTATTTCGTGTCCTATTAATGTAACACTCATTTTCACAAGGAATACAAATGTGTCACTATATTATGCATAAAAGGTAGCTTAGTCACTATGTTCTTACATTATTCAGAGATTGCCACAGCTTTAACTTGTACCTTCCCATTAAACAGAGTAATGTGTTTTGTATACCTATATGTATTATTCTCACCATAACCAAGTCTCTTTAGAAATTCAGGTTTGCTGCCATCCAGGGTATAATATACGGGGTATCTGCTTTCATTTCCAAAAGTGTATTCTAATCAATTTCATGTTTGGCTTGTGCAGCCTGGGGCACTCGCAGTGGTATGACACAGTCCAGGAGTCATTTTTTCTCCTGTGAATCTACAACAGTGGCCTGGTTACCACAGACGCTGTGAGCTGTGGCCCCGTGTATGTCTTTAATGTCACCTACAACTCCTTTGGTCTTTGGTCCATTAGTGTTCAATGAGTCAAATCTATTTTTGAGGTGGTCTCTAATTTCAGGTGTAATATACGCAAAGTCATATTTTAGCTCCCATGAAACTATTTTTAATTCTTTTTAGCTTCAACTTGACTTACATACAAGCAAGACTGTTTAGCACTCAGTTCCTGATCGTGTTCTGACTGATAATAAGCTTTCTCCATCATTTTCCCATAGATGTAGTTCATTTGATTCTTGTGTATTCCATGCAGAGAGGTCCACACTTCTAAGTGTCATTTATGCTGTTGAAAAAAGGTATCTCAATAAGTTGGTGGACTTGCCGAATTCTGGCACATGATCCCTGGCATCATTTCTCTCAGCAATGCCATATTTTCCAACTGCTGATCCTTCCTCTTTTCTACATTTCACATTCCAATCGCCAGCCATTATCAATTATCCTGATTGCACGTTTGATCAATTTTTGACTGAATCAATGGGTAAAAATCTTCAATTTCTTCTTCTTCGGCCTTAATAGTTGTTGCGTTCATTTGAATAATAGTCATATTGTTGGAGGTAGATGCAATGCATTGTCCTGAAATGGTTTGTTTCTGAATGAGGAAGGTGATATCTTCAATATGGACATTCCCACATAGCAGGCTACTAGCTGGTCTCCCTCAAATGGCCAGTCCATGTTAGCATCCTGATGCACTCTTGTTCATTTTGGATGCTTGCAATGTTCCTAGATTCCTACTTTGTATATCCCACATTCTTGGTTAGTAATGTTTGCAACCAGCTGTTTCTTCTCATTTGAGTCAGGCCCCACCAAGAAATGAAGGTCCCAAAGGCTTTCGACTTTGCTCCATCCATCTCATTTGGTCAACCGTGCTCTGAAGCGGCGGGTCTCTTTCCCTAGTGGTACTGTGCGCGCCGTCTAACCTGAGAGGGGGGGGTGTCATCATCAGGCAGTGTACCAGGCAGTGTTCTCGGTTATTCATAAGGGTTTCAGTGGCTCATTTTAAGACAAAGGGACTGCCTTTTTCTTCTTCCTACTGTCCTAAGCTGGAAACTGTGCTGAACCTGCCTGCTATGGGTGCTCGCTGGTATCTGTTATACTGATGGCACAGCTTCCAGCGTCACAGCCACACACACGCCATTCCAGCACTCTTATTACCGAGGAAAACATAATCCACAATTGTCCAGGGAATCTGAAGACACCATACCTTACAACTCAGCAATTCTACCTCTCAGCTTCGTAATCCCACGTAACCCTTTGGAGCCATGCTTGCACTTCTGCACCAACACCCATGTGTCAGAATGCAACAAGAGTTGTGATAGCCCAAAGTAGAACTAACCCAAATATCCTCCAGAGAGCAGGGCGATCAAACTGTGGCCTACTTACGACACAATGGAATGCTATGCAGGGATGAAGTAAATAGACTAACAGCGGATGAATCTCACAAACACAATGTTGTATGCAAGTTAAAAAAAAAAAGATGCATGAACTCATTTATGTAAATTACTAAAAGGGCAAAACCAGACTTCTTTAAGGACACATAAATTGGTGGTACAGATATAAAGAAAAATAAGACACATTCATCACAAAAGTCAGATCTGATTTCTTCAGAGGTGGGGGACGAATATCACTGGTGGCACCGGTTTCTAACATCAGTCTGTGATGCAACAGGTTTTTAAACTGGGTGGTGGCTACGTGAGTGCTGGCTTTATCGTTATTCTCTCAACTGTACATAGACTTGAATACACACTTCTGTATATGTGCTAGGTTCCTCACTTACAGTATTTTTCAAATATCCTACTTGAGACCTTATTTCCCATGCTTCTTCCGATCCCCAACATGGTCTTTTTCCTTCCCTGGAGCCAGCTGTCCCCAGGAAGCACAGAGACGGCTGACGCTGGGGTTTCCTCCCTCTGCAGACTAGAGGCACCTCAGAGGTTCTAAGCCAGTGGTCCTCAACCTTCCTAATGTCGTGACTCTTTAATACAGTTCCTCATGTGGTGGTGACCCACAACCAGAAAATTATTTCCGTTGTTACTTCATCACTGGCATTTTGCTATTGTTATGAATCGGCCAACCCCTGTGAAAGGGTTGTTCGGCCTCCAAAGGGGTCTCGACCCACAGGTTGAGAACCGCTGTTCTAGCAGATGGTCCATCTTAGGGACCCACCTTTAGGGTAGGAAACGGCTAAGGCTTCTGAAAGACTTTGCTGGAATCTGAGTGCTGTGCTGATAGTATTCAAACTCCAGGGTTGGTCTGAACATTCCTCACCAGCCAAAAATGATCTTATTTTGAAATCTTGGCTGAGTTCACACCAGAGTACAATCCAAAATAGTGACCTTCTAGCACCAAGTAAGGAAAAAATTTCAACCTAGTCTTTTCACAAGGGGAATTGAGTTCCATTTGTATTCTGTGAACTTGTACCTCCCTCTACACCTCCCTTTCCCCAGCAGCCTCAGTTGACCAAGGTACCACTTTAAAAGTGAGCTCATTCACTTGCCATTGGCACCCATCCTCTGGTCCAGACCCTTCCCGCTGAACAACAATGTCTCTATACCTTCCTGGTTTTCCTCCTAATTTTCTGGCCACTCAACTGTCTTCTTGGCCACTTTCTCTTCTCTCCAACCTTGACATACGGATGTGCAATAGGTCCTGGGTCTGTGTCTTTCTCTACACTCTTAGATGAGATCATTCGCTAACCACAACCCGTGGAGCCCAGACCTCTTCTGGGAATGTGGCATAACTTGGCATGTCCAGAACATAACTCAAACTTTCCCCTCCACACCTGCCCCTTCTTCCCCAAGTCCAAACAGGCCACCAGCTCTTACATGGCCCTTTCTTCCCTGCATCCTTCACCAAATCTGGGCTTGATATACTACAGAAACGATGGATCCGTTCTCCCAAGTTCCCTGCTGTGAGCCCAGGCCAGACCACATAGCCAACACATTGCCAGGGCCTCTCAACTGGTCCACTCCAACTCTCCACCTCTAATCTTTCTGAGTGTATCATCATATGATAATCAAACTTCATGTTCTCTAAGAAAGCCAGGAACTTCCACACTGTTGCTTAGATTCCTTTTAACGGCTGCTTCCCAGTACTCTTTTGATAAAGTCCCAGACACTCAGCTTAGCCCTGAGCTCAGGCCTGACAAGTCCCTCTCTGCTCTCCACATGCACTCCCACCTATCTTCAGGTTGGCCAGGTGTCAAAACCTCTCCCACATTCCTCACTCCACCCTCAGGGTCTTTGGACATGCTCTTGCTACTCATTGCTCACCCTTCTCCCACCATTGTCTCTCCTCTCCAGCTCTGGCCTCCATTTCTCAGGTGTGAAATGGGATGAGAGTCCAGATTGAGGCCAGGCAGGTCATAGGCTTCCCCAGATGCCCCCAAGGAGAGGCAGGGGTGGGGGTGGGGGTGAGGAGTTGGAGGGAGGTAGGTGGATATACACCTTACCAGAAGCAGGTGGGCAGATATTTGAGCCACCAAGTCACAGGAAGAATCAATTGAGCATATATATTTATTACCGTGATCGTTACAAATTGGAAAATTCTAAATTCATCAGGCGTGCCTCCAACATAGCAATAATCGGCAACTGGGTCTCAAAAGCAGCCCTGCCCCACCTCTCCAGAGGCGGCCATTAAATAAGCAGCTGACATGGATGCTTTTTATACATTTACATGCTGCACTATTTGCCTGGGCCCCATAGGTGTCTCATTCATGGCTGAAGCGCTCACAGCACAGTCCACCGAATTGCCATCCGATGGGAAAGACAGCAATGTTGTTTTTATTGCCAGCTGTGGTCTCCACGTCTAGTCAGGCATGCTCCCAAACCACCACCCCCCCACCCCCCTCAGGATAACAACTCCGCATGGTGACCACTCAGCCTGAATTCAAGTTCTAGATCTCTACATCCAACACTTGGCTCCTGTCACCCGATATGATTCATTCTCATAAAGTTAAAGCTTTTCCCAGAAGTTCTCTGAGGTTGCACTTCCTCTTACATTATGATACCTGCCTTTAACCCCCTCAACCAATTCACTCAGCCAGCTCCTCCCATAAAGAGAGCAGGAGCTCAGCTTTGCAAATGATCTGTGAATCCAGCCCGGGCAGACTCAGGAGCGCTGGATGACTCAGGCCACGAGGGTGAGACCTACCTCATCAATGCCTTCCTCTTCGTGAAAGGTGCGGGACAGGAAAAGGCAGGTCATGGTTTCTTCCTTCTTGGTGAAGAGGATAAAATCTTTCCCAATGCGCATTGAGCCCCTGAAAGGGAGGCAGAAACAGATTAGTCTCCCAGGAATCCAAACTCTCATCTGAGAAAGACTGAAAACCTTCGTCTGGACATGACTGGAAAATGCCTTGGCAGGGCTCTTGTACAGGTCTCTTAGGGTTCCAGGAACACTGATTGAGTTCCATAACCCTATTCCCTCTCTTCCCTGTGATTCCACAGTCTTTACCTGTAACACTCTTCATCACGTACCCACCATCCAGGGCTCCTGAAGCACTCTCCAAGGCACAGAGGTTCATCAATGACCACAGTCCCAAGGTCACCTCACTACCAGCCTGCTGCTGTAATATTAACATGCAATACTCCTGCCCATGAGCTCTGGGTTCATCCGATCCAAACAGGGGTGGATAGATCCTCAGCTGTGTAGCCATGAGATGCAAACGGAGCATCATCAAAGGAACCGCCCAGCAGGTACAGCCCAAGTTCTCAAAACAGTATGAACGCAAGGCTCAAACACGGGAGTCAACCATGCAAAATAGAATTCTTGACCATAGTATTTCTGGAGGCCTAGAATTAGCTCAGGAATCCTGGTGGTACAGTGGTTAAACAAATGGCTGCTAATCAAAAGGTGGGGAGTTCAAACTCACCAGCTGCTCCATAGAAAAAAGGTGTGGCAGTGTGTTTCTGGAAAGATTAGTTTGGACCACCCTATTGGAGAGTTCCACTGTACGTCAGAATCAAGGAAGCCCTGGTGGCATAGCGCTTATGTTGGGCTGCCATCCGTAAGGTCTGCAGTTCGAAACCACCAACAAAAACACCGCATCAACTTCACGGCACACAACGCCAGAATGATTGGCTTCCATCCAATTAACCACAGTCATGTTTGGTCTCAGAATTGTTTTTGCCACCTCAAGTTCATCATGACACAGGCATATGAATGCAACCGCATAACAAGTTTCTGGGAGCTGTGCCTTGGGGCTGCCTTCCACGAGGCAAAACCCTGAATAGCACCAACTGCTTCTTTCCTGTTTGGCGAGGGAAAACCACCCAAGGAGCGGGCAAGGGCAGGCCTATCCCAGGCAGCCCAGAGCAGTGTGAAGCCCTACTGGGAGGGCTGCCCACTCAACAAGTGCCTTTCTTCCAAGTGCTTCTGAGACTTTACGGCTATTATACCATTAGTCCTCATAGTACCCCAGGGACGTGCTGGAGGTGGGAAGCCCTATTCGCCTCTTCCATGTACAAATAGAAAACCAACGGGCATGCCAAGGGAACAAATGAGTATCATATGCCCAGTTCCACAAACACCCGGGACAATTCCCAGGGTGCTACTCAGAAACACCCGGGAGGCTGCCAAGTGCTGTTGCTCTTCCTCTAGTTCCTCCCCCTGGCATTAAGTCTCCCTTTCTCCCCGAAACTTAAACGCAGCAAGAAGATGCAAATGATCTTGTCTTTGAGAAAAGCTTTCCTTTTGCCCTAATTTGGCAAAAAAGAATGCTCACTTTATGCCCCTCTTTTTATCCCTCTCTGTGATCTCAGGGCAAAAATTCCAAGAACCTGAAAACGTCACCTTTCTGGTTCCCCTGCTCCTCAGACCTAGTCTGGCCAAAAAGCATTTCCACCTGGAACCCCTTTTCCACTTCTGAGTTGGTTTCAGAGCACACAGACGAGCTACTCTGAACGCTAGGTGGCTCCACCTCTTAACAGGCCCTTTACAAAAATTCTTCTGAAATATGCTAAAAACACTCCCAACTTTGGTATACATTCCCTTCCCACCTTCCAAGCACTTCGTCACTTTCCGTGTGCTTCTGAAACGAACTCTGTGAAGAAGAATGTTAAGCACAGAAACCCGTGTTTTAGATGAGGAAACACACTCAAGAGATGCGTGGCTTGCTAGAGGCCACAGAACTGAGAAAACCAGGTGGCCTACACTCCTAGAAGAAAGTAGTGCTTCTTGGAGGGAGGGGGGAAAATGAGGCGCTGATACCAAGGGCTCAAGTAGAAAGAAAATGTTTTGAGAATGATGATGGCAACAAATGTACAAATGTGCTTGACACAATGGATCAATGGATGGATTGTGGTAAGAGTTGTAAAAGCCCCCAGTAAAATGATTTTAAAAAGGAAAACATCCCACTGACTTTACAAGTTCAGCTGACCCAATAAATCAGGTTAAGCATGGGCTGACCCGTGCTTCCTTACAAATCTGTAGTGAACAAGTTCACATTTTTTCACCACATCAAAGGTTCTGCTTCTCGGTCTGGCTGGCACATTTCTCTGTCAATCCCATAGCAACTCTGTACAGAATCGAAGCCTCTTTTCCAATGGATGGCTCTTCACAAGGATGGAGCCCCAGTGAAAGTCCAGGCTGTGGGGTGCTTCTGTCGACTCGGAGGTGAACCGTTCCACAGGGGTTGTTCACTGCAGCTTCGTAACAGCTTTGTAAGCAACCCCCTCACACAGATCTGTGCCTCCCTGGCCGACGGAGGAACCTGTCCTTGACACTGAAACAGGACTGCGGTCATCGATGCAATCACACAAAGAATACAGGTCCCTAGGCCCGATCCCAGATCCCTGGATTCAGGCCAAGATCAGTCATGCAAAGACAAAAGAAGTTCAATGGCAATGAAGTATGTAGAAGTTGTTGAATTGGTGTATGTTTTTGCCACAATTGAAAAAAAAAATTACATGAATGAGTATGGGGAGAAAAGAAAATGTTCTAAAATTGACTGTGGTAAAGATTGTGCAACTCCTATGGTTGAACTACTGAACTGTATGATGTGTGGATGAAGTGCCAATACAAGTATTTTAGAAAAAGAAAAGACAAATGAATAAATCAGATTAGATGCCAGAAACTGCCAGGGCCTTCATCTTCAATCTGTCGGTCTATATTATAATCCTGAATTTACCAAGAAGCTAAGGCTTCAAGGGTGACGTGCAATTAAGTGGCTGGAGTGGAATCCAAACCTTAGTTTGTCGGATTCAAGCGAAATGGATATCAACTCGGGCATAGAAGTGAAGAACTGTTTTATATCTCAGGCTCTAAATGTATGCATTTTTATGTTTACATTTCACTCTTTCCTCGTTGGCAAATAGGAATAGCACTTACATCTGAGAGAGCTGTCTGTCATGGTTGTTAGCTGCTGTCTTTCAGGCCAATTCATGGGGACCCATGAGCCACAGAACTAAACATTCCGTTGGGGCCATCTTACTCTAGAAGTTCCACTGAAACGGATTTGGCATCATAGAACAGGTAAGCCTCCAGTGACAAACAAATGTTTGGTGGTAGCATGGAAGGTGCCCTGCCAAGAACTGGACTCAGGATTCTGTGTGCAGCAGTTCAGAATTCACCAGGGAACCACCCATTTACCCCCCAAAAACTCCTGTTGTTGTTGCTTGTAGGTGGCCTCAATTCAATTCAACTTACGAAGATTCCAGGTGACAGTGCAGAACTGCCAGAGGGCTTTCTAAGCTGTACTCTTCATGGGAGCAGATTGACGGATCGCTCTGGGAGAAGTCGAACAGCGAGCTTTCACAGTAAGCAGCTGAGCACTGTTACACTACCAGGGTTCCTTGCCCAGGGTTAGAACCAAACCACACCAAACCCAACGCCATCAAATCCTATGTGACTCACAGTGACCTTCTATAGGGTTTCAGAGACTATAACCTTCACAGACTGGATAGATTCTTATTTCTCCCATGTAGCAAGTGGAGGACTTGGACTGCTGACCTTACCTGGCAGTGACAGCACTACCGGGGATCCTTTCCAGTAGGCTTTCGTGAGGATTACATGAGATCCTGCTTGCCAAGCTTCAGCACAGTGCCTGGCACAGAGTGAATCTTCATGACATCCTTTGGGTTCCTGCCCTGAGAGAGCACTGACCAAGCCCAGGCAGCCTGATCCTGATTTCTCTTTTGCTCTTTTGTCAGGTCCTGGAAGAGCTTGGAAGGGTTCCCTTTCTTCTCCATGCAGTCTGCACATGTGGCAACGGGATGCTGCTGACTGATGGCATCACCACATCCCTCAAACCCAGCAACACGTTGCCACAACAAGACCAGAAACGTGACTCGCAATTCCATTTGCACAAACTCCAATTCCACTACATCTTACTCCATATCCAAAGGTATGTACAGCTGGAAGTCAGCAGTTCAGAAATAGAAAGCTTTCTCTTGGGGCTTCGCTGAAAACCAGAACAACACATTCCAAACACTAAACAAGTGGGAACCAAGAGCCGAGGAAGAAATCCCAGAGGATCTGAGGACATTAGGTAGGTTCCTGCTGCGGGGCCTTTTGCTCTACAATTGCACAGAGACAATATCCTCGAGCAGGGAAGGCCCGCATCTCCATCAGTCATGCCCTCCAGATGCATGGGGACCACAGCTGTGTAGAATGATGCACCCCCCCCCCCCCATCATCCCACACACAATGCAACCACTCACATCCTTCAAGCCCCAGGTAAAAACGATTTCCAGCAGGAGCAGGAGCATGTTTCTAACAGTCAGTACCAAGAGAAATGTAGCGTCCCTCCCTCCCCAACGGCTTTTAGAGATTCAAGATTCCAATATGGAGAGCAAATCCTGCTGAACACCACTTAGGATGCCAGCCCCCAAAGACGACCCTTTCTGGTTTCCCTCCTGTTGCAGAGTTGCACCCCTGGAGGGAGACAAAGTGGAGGGCACTTTCCATCGGAGAGAAGGAGTGCATGCTTATGTTTGGGGTTAGGCTTCTGTGATACCTACGATTTTAACCCATTCCCATACTGCCCAATCTGGGTGGACTCGGGTGTTCGCTTAGCTGATTTCCCAAACTGGATCACACTGGCAGCATCACCTGAAGTGGTAGACACAAGAGAGAGTACAACGTTTGCATTTCTTTCCTTGGCTCTTCATAGTTATCAGCTTATTTTGAGTCTAAGCAGGGCTGTGTCTAAATGGAAAAACCTCTCCTTCAAGGAAATTGACAGTCACGAGGCACATGGACACAACCTATGCTGGGTCTGTAAGGGTCACCAGCATTCAGACGTGTGCTTCTGCTCCCAGAATATTGATATAGGGCGGGGGCAGGCCTCAACAGTTCCGGTTCCAGGATGCTAGGCAAGCTGGCAAAGACGATGTCAAGATACAGGCAGTCGGACAGACATCAGGATGTCATTCAAATCCTGTCTCCCATGCTACCATAAGAACTGGCCAATACCCTAATGGTATTAAGGTTGAAATGCTGCAACAGACTTTTCTCTCCCCAAGGGGACCTTCTACTTACAATAGTGAGGAAACAGTGTGTGCGTGGGCAGGGATGTTTTACACCATAGGATGGCAGTAGTATTTTGTTCAAATGGTTACACCCTTCTCCCCAAATCTTAACCATCTCATCACTTACTTGAATCCATTCCTGCTCCATCATCCAAAAAGCAAAGCATGAATCCTCCTTGAAGGTCCTCTCTCCTTTCTACAAAAGAACCATTTGCCATTACTGGGGTTCAATCAGTGGTGCAATCGGTGCAGTGCGGTCCAAAGCAACCATGTCACACCTCGTTTCTCCTCTGAACTGTCCTGGCTAGTACGGATTGAACTTCAGCGCCCTTAATGGTGGAGTTCTCTGGTACTTAACAGATCTTGGGAGGGCAAGGAACACCTGGGCCAGCAATTATCCACGCCTCAGACATGTGAAAATAGACACACATACCCCAATCATTCTCTGCCTTTATCCATCTGGGTGACAGACAGTCTCTGCCCACTGCTCTTGATCCCTAAGGCGCTTGTTCACATTGTATTTTACCAACACTGCCCCAACTCAAGAGGCACCCCTCCTTTCTAAGTTCAGAGGAAAGTGAGCAAGCCAGACACAGTACACACACAGAAGTGGCAGCTGCTATGTAGGGGAAAAATGTCTATGTCCTTCACGGTAACTGTAGTTTTCTGAGCTACTCTTTCATCACCACACTCTTCTTGCTATAATTCCTGGAAATGGCTCTCCAACCAAGAGTGAGACAAAAGCCCTGGGTCTAGCTCTCAGCTGGACCTGACTGATTGGAAGGAGGCATGCTTTGACAAAAAGCTTTGGAGTGGCCATGACAGGGCTTCCTGGCCTACTAGTAGAGATCACAACAGATTATGGGTCCGTCCAGTCAGCAAAAGAACATCTGCTTTCTGCTGAGGGCTCTTGGGGAGGAGATGAGCCAGTCAGGGTGCGATGTAACAACGATGAGAAATACAACTTTCCTCTAGTTCCTAAATGCTTCCTCCCCGCTCCCACTACCATGACTTGAATTCGACCCTGCAAGTCTGGCTAGACCAGAGGATGTACACTGGTACAGACAGGAACTGAAAATACAGGGAATCCAGGGCGGATGAGCCCTACAGGGCCAGTGGTGTGAGTGGCGATACTGGGAGGGTAGAGGGAGAGTGGGTAGGAAAGAGGGAACCGATTACAAGGAACTATATGTGACCTCCTCCCTGGGGGACGGACAACCGAAAAGTGGGTGAAGGGAGACGTCGGACAGGGCAAGATATGACAAAATAACAATTTATAAACTATTAAGGGCTCATGAGGGAGGGGAGAGCGGGGAGGGAGGGGCAAAATGAGGATCTAATGCCGGGGACTTAAGTGGAGAAGAAATGTTTTGAGAATGATGAGGGCAATGAATGTACAAATGCGCTTTACACAATTGATGTGTGTATGGATTGTGATAAGAGTTGTATTAGCCCCTAATAAAATGATTAAAAAAAAAAAAAAGAACATCTGCTTTCAGCAGCTCTCTTCGGTAAGCACCAAGTAGCCACTCAAAGTAATCGAGCCTAGGCATGTCACGGACATTGGAATGGAGATTCTAAATACACAGGGAGTTATACACCAGATGACCCCCCAAGGCACCTTGTGGCCTAATAATGAGGTCTAGGAGAACCAGGGTTATCTTGACATCAGGAGAGTGTACACCTCAAGGAGAAGAAGAGAGGGAAGAGGACACCCCACTGCAGTCCCTCACAAGTCAAGAAGGAAGCACAAGCATCAATATTACCACTATTAATGCTGGTCATAGTCCACTGCTTTGCACTGGGATAAAAGTAGCATTTTCACTATGTTCAAGGCAATGCAAGGCACTGTAGAAACAAGGTCAAGGTTGTTTTCGAGCCTTCCCCATGAGGTTATCTTTAAAATTCCACAGATTGCAATTCACCAACTCTGTACACTATCTAAGCTATGGAATTTCAATTTAAAAGGCTGTTCTCCACTCAGATTAAAATTCAAGGGAGTCGCGACTGTCTTCTGTGCTATTAGTCAGTGTAACTTTAAATGCTATTTTAGAAGGGCTAGAAACTAGAGATCTCCCAATACCACTCAGGGTTGCTCAAGTAGAAGTTTAAGGGCAAGAATCTTCCTGGAAGTATCAGAAAAGTTTCTCCTATGGCAATGCCTCTTATTAGAGTCTGGAGGATTTCAGTGAGACAGGGCAAGCATGTACATGTGAAAAAGGCATCAAAGTTTCCTTCTGGAGGAAGCAGAGTCTCGTACGGAGACTCAAACTGGGGCAGGTAGCGTGTGGTTACAAATAGTGTTTTAGTACTTCTGCCATCTTTCCACCTCTCAGTCAGATGTGGCCCAGAAACAATTCTGGAAGAGCCATCATGGGCGATGGTGGTACTGGAAAAATGACATTTGTGAAATGTCATGTGACTGGTGAACTTGAGATGTAACCACTTCAGGCATTGAGGTCCACCCCCGTTAGGGGCGGCGGTCCATACTAACAGAGGACCCATTACATTCAACATATGGGGGACAGCTGGTCAAGAAAAATGTGGAGGACTGAGAGATGGCTATTATATCGAACCCCAGTGTGCCATTATGATGTTAACCTCAAGGGTTACTTACAAGAATGTGCCTAACTGGCATCGGGATCTGGGAAAACATTCCCAGATGCTGTGTGGCAACAGAGTGGACATTAAGGACAAGAAAGTTAAGGCAAAAATCCATCACCTTCCACGGAAAGAAGAAGCTTCAGTATTATGACATTTCTGCCCCAAACAACAACTTTGAACAGGCCTCCCTGAGGCTTGCTAGAAAACTCATTGGCGATCCTAACTTGGAGTTTGTTGCCCTGCCTGCCCTTGCCCCCCGAGGGGTGGTTATGGATCCAGCTTTGGCAGCACAAGATGAGCATGTGGTTGAGGTTGCGCAGACAACCGCTCTCCTGGATGAGGATGACGACCTGTGAGAGAAGGAAGCTGGAGCCAGTGTCAGAGTCTAGTTGTGTAGGTACCTGCCCTGTGACGTCAGTGATGCGGGTGCTTGCTAAGCGAGGCAGTTAACGCCTTCATTTTCAGCCGATACCAAGGGCTTAAGTCGAAGGCAAATGTTTTGAGGATGAGGGCAACAAATGTACAAATGTGCTTGACACAATGGATGGGTGGATTGTGATAAGATACAATGACTGAAAAACAAAAACAAAAAAAAACCCCACCTTTAAAAAAATTTTTTTTGTCTAGCTGTTTTGGAATACATTGGTTTTTCGTTCTTGAAATTCAAATGCAAGGCTGCTGCAATCACATCCCAAGATTCCGGGGTGACATTTTAACTCTCATTCCCATTGCTTTTCATTTCAAAACAGAAGGAAGTTGTATTTCAAATATCGAGAAAAAAAAAAAAAAGGCAGCATTCTAAGCCTAGCTGCGATCTATTTGCTGTATAGACACCTGTGTGACGGCTCTGCTTTGTTTGTGCCATAGAGCCGTTTCCGACTCAGGGCAACCCTATGTGCCACAGACCAAAACACTGCCCGGGCCTGTGCGAGCCTCACCATGGTCACTGTGCTTGTGCCGTTACACCAATCTAGCTCAAGGGTCCTCAAACTTTTTAAACAGGGGGCCAGTTCACTGTCCCTCAGATCTGTTGGAGGGCCAGACTATAGTCTTAAAAAAAACTATGAACAAATTCCTATGCACACTGCACATATCTTATTTTGAAATAAAAAAACAAACAGGGCAAAAACACCCGGTGGGCCTGATAAATGGGGGCCGCATGTGGCCCATGGGCCGCACTTTGAGGACGCCTGATCTAGCTCATCAAGGGCCTTCCTCTTTTTTGCTAACTCTCTATTTTACCAAGCATGATGTCTTTCTTCAGAATTGGTCTCTCTTGATAATATATCCAAAGTATGTGAGACAAAGTCTTGCCATCCTCATCTCTAAGGAAGATTCCAACTATACTTCTTTCAAGACAAACTTGGCTGTTCTTTTGGCAGTTCATGGTATTTTCAATGTTGTCTGCCAACACCATGATTCACATGCATCATTTCTTCTCTGGTCTTCTTGATTCTGATCTTCCACCTTTCACCTCCAGTCCAGGCAACCGAAAATCCCATGGCCGATTAGGTCCACTTTAGTCCTCAAAGTGACATCTCTGCTCTTTAACACTTCAAAAGAGATCCATGCAGCCTTGTCCCATGCCAATACGTTGTCTCATTTCCTGACTGCTGCTTCCAAGAGCACTAGATGTAGATCCAATTAAAATGAAATCCTTTACAACTCTAATCTTTAGTGTCTACTGGTCCAGGTGGCTTTGCTTTAGGCTCTAGAAACGGATTTGAGCCAAGAGCATTAGAAAATTCAGTAAGAATTACTGGCATTCCTTGACCCTACTCAGGAAGTTGCTCTGACATTGGGACAGGAATTGTGGGATCTTTTAGTACATGGGCATCACTTGACGAGAGATCAGAGATCTCGTTCTAACACAAGGACTTCTTTATTTCAAAGCTTTTTCATGCAAGTTACGAGTAAAAGAACCATGGAGAGATACTTCTTCATGCGAAGGGAGGAAGACTCTTTTAGCCACAGAGGAATTGACAATCTCGTGAAAGGACAGGGCTAATGTCACATTAACTCCACCTCAGAGGCAGAAGAGATGGGCTGGCACAGTAATGGAGGAGTGCCTTCATCTGGCTACAGTGCTTACCCCAATCATTCACGTAGTCGAGGAAAGTTTGACTGAGCCCTTCCTATGTGCCGGGCTTTGTGATGGACTCAAGAGTACACACTGTGATACTGTCTTCATGGAACTCAGTCTGATGGATCCTTAATCCACTCCTGTACCAGACCAAATATGGAAGATAAGAGGGCTTAAGCTGCCAAGTACTAGCTATAGTAAAATGCAGTGTATATCATCACTTGAAAAGCTTATTAAAATACAGACTACTAGGCTCCATCCTTTGAGTCATGTTGCAGAGGCTGTTATAAAAAAGCATCCAAGTTTTTCATCACACCCTGCAACCATCTGAGCAGTGTCAATTTGTTACATTTCCTCCGATTTAAATTTAACATTTATGAGCCAGTGCTTTGGTTTCACCAAAGGGATCTTTCTTCCAGGAGATAGAACTATCTCTCTCAGGAAGTTAAGAAAATGAACAGAAGGACAGTCCAAAATCAACAGGAAGGCAGGCCTACTATGATTGGGTCTCACCTAACAGCCATGCTTTGCGTAAACCAACACCTCACAATGAGCTCACTCTTGATTGACTTGGAAGTAAGGCCTAGTGATCTATTTCTGAAAAGTCTGTCACTGATAACCCTTGTGTGACACTTCTATGGCACGGCTGGGGGAAAACAATGGAAAGGCTAGCTCCTTTTCAACCTCCTTAGGTTTAAAGAGTCTTTGAAAATGTGACCTTGGAGTAATTTCAAAATTACATCCCATGTTTGGGGAGATTTCCAATCTAGTTTTAGAATGTGAAACAGAAAAGTATTTCCCCAGGTATCAAGAAGAACTTTGTATTTTCACCAGTTCCATTATTCTATTTATAAAAAGAATTTTTCTAATTCTTGTTGAATGGGTCAGAAGTCAAAAGTCAAAGAAGTTTAAAGTCAAAGATGCCTTAGCCAAGACTCTCAATCTTCAAGCTCTAGATGTAAACCGAGTTTTCTTCCACCCAAAATGCAGTGGTGCGTAGTGCTTCTGTCTTATCATTTAATCCCTCGTTGCCTTGACGGTCCCCTCAAGATCTACTTATTGCTCTCAAATCATCTCTAGAATGCTGTCTTTCCCATTAGAGGCTAAGTTTCCTGAGAGTCGGTCTCATCTGCCTCCTGTAGCATTTCTCCCAAAGCACCAGGGCATAGCAGTGCACACAGCATAAATGTACTTTGGGCCCTTTTCTTTTCAATTAAAATCCAAATGTTTTGCTGCTTTCTGAGTATCAAGGAGTACCTTTTCTCGCTGAACTTCACCCACCAGGGGTTGGGGTGGGGGGACAGTAAAAATCATCGGTTTTAAAAACTTCCTTCTTGGAAGACACTGGTGCTCTTTGTCCGTCAATGATACTTAGAGCAGAGGTCTGTTTGGGTTTGCAATCTGTACAATGCATTAAGATGGCCACAGTTTCTTTTGGAGATAGTTGTACTGACCGCTCATTATACTACGAGGTACAATGCAAACGGTGGCCTGGAAAAGGTGTCTCCAACTGATCCAACATTTTATGCACCATCTCCTAACCCTGTCCTGCTTGCCTTGTTCCTGGAGCCTTGACAGGTCTTTGAGAAAGCCTTTCAAGCAGGTACCTTTCAGATGTTAAGCAATGTAGCTCACTCTTAGCAACTCTAGTTTCCTTGCATGTCTTGGTAGCAGCCACTCCCAGGGAGAATGAGGCTTTCTACTCTTGTACAGATTTACAGTCTCAGAAACCCAAAGAGGCAGTTCTGCTCCGAGTCAGAATCAATCCAATGGCAGTGAGGATATGTGTGAGTGTAAATAATTTCTTTGTGCCAAAATATAGTCACCAGATCTGGGGAGACTTCATAATGATAGGATATTAAGGTGAGATTTCCTCCTTGGGGAGTGCCCTTGTTCTCATTTATCAAGTGGGCCTGTGAAGAAGAGGCCTTACTTGACGGATAACTGCATATCCTCACACAGATAACGCTTATTCAAAATATTACCGCAAATCTTTCAGAAGGCTGCGGAGAAGTGTGAAAGGCAAACAGGTCATCCTAGCCAAACGGAATTTAAAAGCTGCCTTCCTCTGTTCTGTTTCACAATTTCCAACTCTCAAATGACTGAACAAGTGCTGGTACAAGTAAGTGTTCCACAGGTGGAATGCGGAAAATCAAAAAAGGGCCAATGATAATGATAAAGAGTTCCTCCATTGTTGTAGGTACTTTGGTGGGGATGGGGGGGAGAGGATCTTACTGCAAAATAAGAGAGGTGAGATTATGTAGGCAAAACAATAGAGGCTGCCAATCTTTTACATTCCAAGCAAAGCAGTCCTTCTCTTATCTGCCTTAGAATATCTGCTCTTCAAATCTCAATGCTAACTCAGCTCCCCAGCTGTCTACTGCAACTGCCTCCAGCAACTCTCTAAGTTAAGGTTGGAGAGGCAGAAAGAAAGAAAGGCAGAAGGGAAAACTGGCCTCCCACAAGAGCTGGCCTGGGCCGCGGCTACTACAATCTCAGCTACTGACTCTTACCAAGAAAATGACTGGTGCCGTTGTGACACTGCACTCCTCACTGCGCTACTCCACCACCCTCACAAACCTCCTGGGGGCGTTTCACACAGATTGCACACTTCCTTTGGTTTCTTTACATCCTGTCTTGTTTTGTGTTCCTGTCCCGAGCGGCTGTGCTTCTACCAATGACTTGGAGGGATGGTGTCCCTCCCCAAGGTCTAGAACCCTGTTCTTCCCTGTTCAGTTCTTCGTAGACACCACCATCACTGCATCAGAGGAATGGGGCCTTCGAAGGAAGAGCTGAAGTCTGACTTACCTGCATAAATATCTATTCTGGTGGCATCAGCATCTCTGCAAAAATTAAGAACAAGAACAAAAATCAAGATCCAAACGAGAATGAATATAAAAAATCAGTCATCAAAATACTTAAGTCTGTTGTTGTCAGGAAGCCATACACAATTTCTATATACACTTGGCTCCATAATTTTGCTAATTTATTTGTGAAACACTCCTGTACTGTCTGATTATTTAAGAGAATCAGGTGACACACATGGCCTGGGTCTGTGTTTGCTTGTTTTTGTTTTTTCTTTTTTTGAAAAATCAATTTATTGGGGCTCATAAAATTCATCACAATACATAGATCAATTGTGTAGAGCACATCTATACATTTGTTGCCCTCATCATTCCCAAAATTCGCTTGCCTCTTGGGCTTGTTTTTGTTTTCTGAGGGTGGTTCTCATGGTGAAAACCTGTCCAGGATGAGTGAGGACATGCTCCTTTACACACTAAGTTACACAATGTTCTCTCACAAGTTTGACTGCCACCATAAATGGTGTTCCAATAACTTGTCCATTTTCCTTTCCACCAAGATTTTAAAAAACACAACAAGGATGTGCCACCAAGCTTGTGACAACAGCAGTCTCGTGGCAGACACACCATCACAACAGATTGATCCACAAGCTCATACTCCATCCTCCTAACTCCTGAGTCTGGAAAAGAAGTTAGGGCACCTCATTTGGACTCCAGCTTTCAGTTAAAATCATCCAAGTTCAATCATTAATCAAGCCATCCTTGAAGACTTGGCGGTAATTTAGTTCAACACTGCCAATTAAAGGCAAGAAGAGTGAGGCACACGTGTTTCATAGGTTTAAACGCAAAACATCTGAGTCCCTGCAGCTCCACATGTACCTACTGTATACACTCAAGTATTAGCGGAGTTTTTCAGCACATTTTTTATGCAGCTTTTGTGGTAAAATTAGGTGCCTCAGCTGATATTTGGGTCGACTTATACTCGAGTATATAGGTATTCCCAAATATAGAAAAATATTTTCAGATATGATACTATCATCCGTGACTCAGAAAGTATAGACTACTGTCCCAGAAATCCTCTAGATCAGAATACACAAAAATGCAGCCTACCGCCCATCATGGCTCTCCTAAGCTGACAAATGGCAAATTCCCAACATTGTCCCATTAAGTGATAAACTTTCCAATGTCAATCAGGATTGGGGAAAAAAAAAGTGTTTTCTGATTTAACAACTTGCTTACCAGCTCATAATAAAAACAACAGCCTAAGTGGAGACAGGACATTATCAGCAAGTTTTATTAACTGGGAATATGTTTTGAAGCACATCTACGGTCAACTCAGATCCTTCAAAAATAAGACTGAAGATAAGACAGTGTCAAGAGTGATTTCTTCAAAGTTTAGCTGCTATCTGACAATTAAATATATATCTCTACTGGGAGTTAACAAAACTCTCACAGTGCAAAAGGTAGCATGAATTAAATCAGAGCCGTCTGTCCTGTTGATGTGACTTCCAAGTTTCTATCTTAATTCCCCACATTTCATGAGCTACTTTGCTCTGAACTATGAGGTGGTAGTTTGGGAAATCAAACGAACAGAGTCATAAGTGACTTTAAGTTAACCAAATATATCAATTAACGGGCTATTAAAAGTACTTTTTGGATGAGAGGTCTCTTAAGGCTGGCCTTCTTCTCAAGCCTTCAAAGAGTAAAAGCAAGTTTACACTACAAATACGGACAATACAAACAAACAAAGACATACCTGGCATTATCAACCAGTTCTGCAAGTGCACCAAACAGGAATTCATGCGTGGTTCTGAAATGGTAAGAAGCAAGTCATCCAGAGATTCAGCGAATTGTGACTTCTCATAAAGTAAAAATTACAAAGCAACAAATACTCTAAGATCTCCATTTACATACTGGTTACTTTACTGCAATTTAACTTTCTCCACAATTTAAGCCATTCGAAGCTCACCAGTTCCCCTTAAGTGTCAAGGCCTGCTATTTACTCAGGACTCTTCCTATTTTGGCTTGAGAAACTACCCTAACATATTAAAAGATCCTGGTGTGCCAACTGCTAAACACAGTTCTTTTTGTAATCATTTTATTGGGGGCTTGTAAAACTCATCACAATCCATACATACATCCCTTGTGTCAAGCACATTTGTACATTTGTTGCCTTCATCATTCTCAAGACACTTTCTTTCTACTTGAGGCCTTGTTATCAGCTCATTTTTTCCCCTTCCTCCCCACGGCCCCTCCCTCACGACTCCTTGATAATTTATAAACTATTATTATT
Source organism: Echinops telfairi (assembly GCF_000313985.2). Taxonomy (NCBI): domain Eukaryota; kingdom Metazoa; phylum Chordata; class Mammalia; order Afrosoricida; family Tenrecidae; genus Echinops; species Echinops telfairi. The sequence goes on from NW_022103926.1 coordinate 5,892,705, forward strand.
TTGACAACAGTATTTTTTCATCACACTTCATATTCTGCCTAGAAAAATGCACTTTAGCTTTCAGTGCTAACTTAAGCAGATGTCAGCTTGTGCATCTCTAAACATGCTCAACAGAGAACTTGCTATTCTGCTTTAACAATTCCCACGCATGATCTACTAGTGAAAAAAGGAAACCGCGTGCATCTATGCAATTTACACCAAAAAATTATTGGACAAGAGAACATTGTCCATTTCATCACTTTCTCCTTGCCAGTTGTTTATAAATGAGTTATAATGAAAAACAGAATCCCAGCTTGCTTGGGCGATTCCTTACAGGGTTACTAGCAGAGCTCAGGAGGAGCTTACAGGGTTACTAGTAGAGCTAACCCTCAGAAGGAGGCCAGTGGGTGGTCTTTCCTCCTCTCGGAGGCTACTCAAAGTTTGAGTTGGGTAAACGTAAAATTAGTGTATTATCCAGGGCTCAATACAGATGGTACTTATGTGTAAGCTTTGTCTTTACAATTCTTCCTCCATTTACACTGTTTTTTTTTAATGTGTGTTATTTCCCTTGTGAGTTCTCACTATATATAAAGTGGTATGTGTTCACTTAAAACTACCCAAAAACCCAGCTTGACTTTTGATGAACCAAAGTATAAAATCAGCAAGCCATATAATATGTTCAATCAAGCTGACTGGCATCGAGTCGATTCAGACTCACAGCAATCCTACAGGACAAGACAGAATTGTCCCTGTGGGTTTCTGAGACTGGAACTCTCTATGGAGGTGGGAAGCCTCATCTTTATCCCCATGAGAGGTGGGTGGTTTCGAATTGCTGCCCTTGTATAACCACATGGTTGGGTTAGCAGCCCAATTCATAACCACTACACCGCCAGGACTCCATCCTACTATGTGACTGTCATAACATTTTCAAAAAGACTATTATTTTCTGCATGCAATGCATAAGCCAAGGGATAAAGCAACAACTTCTAAAAATTTAGAATAAAACTTAATGATATTAAATAAGCAATAGTCCTATTAGGATCTCTGATCACTTACCATACAGTTAAAAACCATGAAACATTTGTTTATAAATATATCCAAAATTGAAATATCTAAGAACACTGGTTTATCCTAGTTACATTTTGAATTCTTACAAATGCAAATTTTGAATTAAAAAAATATTAAACATTACTGGTTCTGAAAATTTTGAAGAACTTTTCCCCATGAGCTCAGTGAACTTATCTCTTGCTAATCCAAAGGTGGCACCAATATATACTAACAAAAACAGAAATTAGATCTTCAATTCAACTAAAAAACTGAGCTCAAGTTCATTTTACGACTTTCTGGAGTTCACCAATTCCCCTCAAATGTTTACCCAACAAGTTTCTAAAAGAAAACACATCAACATAATCAGTTACTAAAAATATGTTCATTTCTACAAGCACCATCTTAAAGTTTTCCAATAAATTAAAAGCATTCTGTAGATTATTCCACCACATATAGAAATACTGAAAAATTAAGCGACTTACCACAGGTAAAATTAGAGAAAAGTAAATCTAACCTTTGCTCTCAAGTTCTTAAACCAGTTGTTCTCCAATCTGACTCACAGAAAGTTCAGAGTAAATTAGTCTTCTAATTTCCCTAAACTTGAGACTCGTTATATTAAATTTTAAATGACCATTTCTATAACAATACTTCTAATCTCAACTTGAATCTGCACTGTAACTTAAGCCAATTTATAGTTCCTGGTGGGGATGACACATAACCAGGGGCTAACTTCTGGACTACCACTTGCATGTACAATGCACTAATTTTGGACTAAGTAACAAATGTTTTGGTCTTTGGTAATGAGAATGGTCAATATGAATAACTTGAAAACCTAATCCTGACATCCTTTGCTATCAGGACAAGGAAACCAAAAACAGAAACAGCAGCTGCTTCTCAGCAATTCAGTAATAAGTATTTCTGATTCCTTCACATGAAAATGTGAGACACTTTGCATTTCAAAAGCAGAAGACTTTAAAAGGCAAACACAAAAGAACTCTGGCTCTCTCGATTTCCATTCCAAATGGACTGTTGCTACAGTAGCAATGCTGTCCCCTGTAAATAGGTGTCAGACAAGCCAACACGTTTAAAGTGTAGTGAATAAGCAGTACGTGCCATAAAAGGAACTTTGTGCTCTCTGTTGGTCAGGTCAGATAGTCTTTAGAAACTTCTTCAGACCTCCAATTCACTCATGACAGAGCCAAAGGGATCCTGAAGTCATTCTTATGATTTAAGAATCATATTGCTGCGTGAGACG
>NW_022103926.1:5896408-5901620 GCF_000313985.2 Echinops telfairi
GAAGGGAAGGGAAAAAATGAGGAGCTGATACCAAGGGCTCAAATAAAAAGCAAATGTTTTGAGAATGATGAGGGCAACAAATGTGCTTGACATAATGGATGGTTGTATGGATTGTGATAAGAGTTATATGAGCTCCAAATAAAATGATTCTTTTAAAAAAGAATAAAAATAAAGAGCCTCTAATAAACTAAATTTTTTCAAAAGATATCCAAAAAAATGTATGTGAACTATTGAAAGGAAAACAAATTTTCTTTGAAAATATTCACCTAATCAAAAAGTTTCAATAGTTTTAAAATAATATTCCAAGAGGCACACTCATTACTCACTAGCACCTGAGACAAATAGCTATTAACAGAAATTCTTTTCTTCACAGATGTAAAAATTCTTTACATGTGCTCCAAGAAGTGCAACATGTGGAAAAAGACAAAGGTTCCTTAGCATGTTCTTTACATTTTCAACTGATCATGGTTTGCATATCATTTGCTCTATGTAGAAAATCCGGTAGGGTCTCCCCAAGAAATGGAATCCACCCTCAAGGGGAGTGAGTTGAGTTGATGGTGAAAAGAGTTACGCAATTCAGTATTTCCAAATTTGTGTGTAAATCAACCCATGATGAAAGAGAACGGTCTCATTTAAAATCTACTAGCAATTAAACCCACAACTTATCCAGAAGTCAGTAACTTCTGTTGAATTCTTGGATATGCTGACAATAATCTGCCAAAATTGCTAGACGAAAGCTAAAAATTGTAGAGAAATCACCTTGCAATCAAATGGCTTTAATATACATTTAGAACATGGATCTGTTTCAACAAGTTTACAAATTATATTCTAGAGTCGATATGGATAAAACCCAAACCCACTGCCATCAAGTTAATTCTGACTCATAACAATCCTACAGAACTGAATAGAAGTATAACTTTTTATGGAAGATTTCTTCCTTCTCCTGAGAAGCCTCTGGTGGGTTTAAACTGTCACCGGGGCTCCTTAATATGGATAAAGTAACCCCCAAACATCATATGGTCAAGTCCCATTGAGTCAACTCAGACTCTTACTGGCCCTAAAGGACAGAATACAACTGCTCCCTGAAGTTTCAGAGACTGTATATCTGTATGGGAACACATTGTCTCATCTTTCTCCCATGGAGCAGCTGATGAATTTGAACCACCAATCTTGTGGTTATCAGCCCAACACTTCACCTACCACATCACCAGGGTGTTTACAACCAAGACAGAAAGGTATTGTGCCAACAGGAAATAAAAGCCTGTCTCCTACTCTACCATACCACTTAGCAGTAAAGCAAATTGAGTGACTTGTCATACGCAACACCCCACTACATGATGTATCGAGATCCAAATGGTTCCTTTAATTTTTACTAGAAATTACAAATCCCACAACAAAGACCAGCTTACCTGTCTTATAGGCTATTGTTAAGAATTTCCCAGGCTTTGGCTAAATCTTAAATCTGATGTCACCAAGACCACAATCGAGAGTTACCACAGATGTGATATAAATGTTGACCAAGAACTCATCTGCCAACAGTAGCACCAAACACCAGGCTAATGTGACACCAGCCCACTCTTCATTTATATAAACTATTATAATAACTCGATGACTTACTGTGTACTACGTCTGACCTAAGTACTTTATAAACGTCATATGATCCACATAACCAAGTTGTCAGTTAGCCCCAGTGTAGAGATGATAAAACTGAGACTCCAGAGAAGTTGCCTACCCCTAGAACACATCCAGGAAGTAGTCTAATCCAGATTTGGATTGCTCCCCCAAATCTATGCTCTTTCCTTTGTATAAGAGTGATCTCATTCTTTGCCTAGACTCTAATTGGAAAGTCCACAGTACAAGAGGGGAAATTGTGATCATAATTCATAATTGATCATTAAGGCTATAATAAATGTTGTCAGACACACTAAAACAGCCTGGTATTTTTTTTCACATTAGAACCAAGGAGAAATGATTGGAAAATAAATCTTCTTTCACTGAAGGTGACCAATTGAAGCAATTAACACCATGAAGAGTGAGACGTCACTATTTGAAAACTTAAAATTTTCAGTTCCCTCTTTAGGATGAAAAAGAATTTCCAACAAGGTTTCACAATATAGCAAGCTCTTGAAATGAGTGACCAAGGCCAAACACACAAAACAGCACCTTGGGCTTGTAGGGTCACACATTCTGCTGGTAGGACTGGGCACATTTAAAAAACAGAACTTCAAAGATCAAAGCTGTGATCCTGAGTAAGAAATGCCAGAGCTTCCAAAATGATATTCCAACCTTCAATCAATCACACAAGCAAATGGCTCCAATCCAACACAAGGAAGTCAAATTCACAGAAAACTGCCCAACTTCACCTTAAACAAGTGACTAAAGTTAGGGGAATCCCTATGACTTGACTCTGTCCTATTGTTAGTAAGCTTTTCAAAAAGGAAAAGATAAAAAGCTGGGAGAAATACTCCCAAATCCTCAAATTACTGAGACTCGTTTATCTTTGTGGTGAGATCTTGGAGCTTTAAATCTGCCACTTAACAGTTTAATTTCTATAAGCCTCCGTGTTTTCATCTGCAAAAATATGAATAAATCTTATCTCAAGAGTTGTTGCAAAGATCTTTCAGATAACAAAACCAGATTCCCGCCTTCCAAAATTCACTTTCTCAAAAAAATCTTTATTTCCTTGAAAGGAAGGATAATAAACAAAAAACAGACAACATTAAGGAATCAGATCTACTATGCTCTTTTCCTTAAAAGGCTAAAGTCATAGTACAACTTTCAACCCCAAAGACGATCCTTCAGATGACTCTGGGCCATAAAGATTCTAACTACTCATTACTTCTCCAGGTATTAAAATGGAAGTTTACCTTGACCTGAAACGTTAACAGGTGAAAATACTACGTACATCGCTTGAGTAGTTCCAACCCTACTAGCTTGACCTTCAAGAGAATGAGCACAAGAATGCCCTAAAACAAGACCAAACTGAATAATGGTTACACCTTCTTGAACTCAAGAACCATGAACATAGTCTGTTTTCTAGCTGTGACTTGCACACATCTTGGGGAGGAAAGGCTATTTAAGTCCGGAACTGAAACAAGTTGGCATTTCCCACTTGGCATATACAAGTTACATTGAATATTGGGATCAACTTCCCAGGAAGATAGCCAAATATTCACCCCCATTTTTTCTTCTGACAAATTGTCTCTATGTCTTCAATCTTTTCTCCTCCCTCTTTACAAGACTTGTGTTATAACCCAACTGCTTTGCCTGTTGTCAACAAAGAGTTGAAAGAGTTGATCCTGGTAGATTCCCAACTTTTGGTGATCCAAAGAGCAGTACTTGTTGGATTCCTATCACACACTTGAATAAACTGACTTGAAATAACAAACGTTTGAATTTAGAAATTTTTGATCCAGTAAGTGAAGATCAGATCCTTCTGGATTGCAACAAATATTTCACTGGTAGTTCTTCAATAGAACTCAAGATTCATGCTGTGATGTATCTCATTCCAGTGATACATCGAAAAGTTGGTTTTTTTTAAATCTGCAGAAAGGATTTCCATACCAAGTAATTCCTCACTGGTTACCTCTGTGGTACCTATGATACTTACGAATTTGTGTGCAGATATTCAAACGTTAGCTGAGCTCGGTTCAGACTGCTGTAGTTTGCGAAAGCCATGACTGCTGTGACTCCAATTCTTTACCCACTGGCTGAAAACTATTACGCGATAATGGAGTCGATCTCTCAAGACTTCTTTGCAGTAGATTTGCTACTCCTGTGGCTCCTCGGGAGTTAAACGAAGTTATCTAGTTTCAATCCAAAGTACAAGTGTTCAAAGCTTCCACTGATTTCTCGATATTTTATCTTCTCTGCAACAATGATGGAATACCTTGGGAAGAGTTACGTCATAAGCAAGTAGTCCTAAATTGTTCTCGGTGTTAAATGGCGGTACTTCTTCAATTCTGGTGAATACAATACGGGTGATCCTGAAGGAAATAGTGGTCGTAGGGTTTGCGGTTTATGATTTTTCTATCTTCATGTGGGTTGACTCTTAACTTTGCGTTGTTGCTCCCCTAAAAAGTCCTATACTATGGAATGTATCACTGAGAAATTCACTAATTCGGTATTCCCCAACTTCTGTCAAAGAATTGGCCAATTACCCATGTCTTCACCACCACTGATTTCGGGGTCCTTCAAAATGCCCTAGAATGGCCAAACACGACGACAGAGTTGCTTCGCCCCCTCTCAGAAGAAAGGCCTGTGAAGCGCAGCCAGCTGATGTTTTTGTCAAGCCTGGCCCACCCCCAGCTGGTGGTCCCACCGGAATCTCTTCAGGGCCTCGGGTCAAATTCCCTCCCCCAGGCCCAGTCCACAGCCGGAGTCCACCCACCCAAAGCACCGCCGCCTGGGCGCGCCCCTCCCCCGCTCGCTCGCAGTGGCTTGAGCCCCCCTCAGCCCTTCTGAGGCGACTCGTCTCCGTGGCCTCCTCCTTCCGCAAAGAGGTCAGTCCACGCCGAAGGCCAGCAGGCAAGGCGGTGCGGAGGGCCGCACTAGGCCGGGCGTTGTCGGGGCGCTTGCAGCTGCCTTTGTCCCTCCCCGCGGAATGGGAACCCAACAACCGCAGCGCGCGCTTGGAACCATGTGCCGCCGCCGCTCCGCCTCTGCCGCCGCCGCGCGCCGCGCTGGAAGGGGTGGTGACAGAACACGGCGGGAAAGGTTCTTCTGCGGTTCCGAAGGTTCTGCTGCCGTCGCCGCCACAATCGCCACAGCCGCCAGCAGCACCGCCACGGCTTTGTCTCCGCTAAGGCTCAGCCCAGGCCGCCTCGCGCACTCCCCGACGCCCAAGCCCCTGAGGCCTCCGCTGCTCAAGCGGCCAATCAGCGAGCCGCAGCTCCTCCCGCCCCCGCCTCGACAGGCTGCCTCCTAATTGGCGGGCCGCTCGCTCCCACCTGACCGGATCTGGACGGCCAAGCCCGCCCCTGTCACGTGAAAACTGGCCCCGGTCTTCCTGCTTTCCGGACCCTCTCCGCCATTTAAAGGAACAGTACCGGGGGCGGGCCGTGCGACGCAGCCGGGACGGTAGCTGCGGCGCGGGCCGGAGGAGCCATCTTGTCTCTTCGCCGGGGAGCCAGGCCCCCGAACTCGAAGAAGCCCTGGCGCGCCCTCCCCCCCTCCCCGGTCTGGTAGGGCGAAGGAGCGGGCGCGCGGTCGA
>NW_022103926.1:5901880-5920943 GCF_000313985.2 Echinops telfairi
GCTGGGGCCGGCCTGGAGGCCTGGCGCCACCCCTCGGGGGCGGCAAGGACCCAGTTGGGGGGACAGGAGGAAGCCGGGGGATGGCTGGTGGTGGGCTTTCTGCTTTGCCTTTTCCTCCTCATGCCACCTTAGTGAGGGGCGCGAGCTGTGGCGGCAGCTCCGGGGTGGGGAGACGGGACCCGGAGTGGGAAGAGCTGGGCTTCCGGGCCTAGCCACCAGCTGGCTGAGAGACCTTAGGCAAGTCACTCAGTAATTTGCGCCTCAGTTTCCTCCTCTGCCTGTCCGTGTTTGTGGGATTGGAAGCGCTTTGTAGACTATAAAGCGTCCTTATACGTCAGAGATGACTATTCTTTGTAAAGCTTTTTGAGTTGTAAGAAAACTTAGTAATCGCCCGATCCTTGGGTTGTTTTTGTTTTGTTTTGTTTTGTTTTGTTTTTTAAACCTGAGAACCTTGGATTGGTGTTGGGAGATCACCACACTCCCTGAAATTGTATGCAGAAATTGGTGAGAATGAAGATTTGGGGGGGAGTCTAATCAAGTTTCTACAGGAGGCTGTGACCCATTAAGGGTTGAGAACGACAATTCCTTTATGCCACAGGAGGAAACTGAGGCCTAAATGTCATTTGGGACATTACACAACCAGTTTGAAGTCCCCGAGTCCCTGGGATATGTGAGCTGTTCTATGCATAACGGATATTTGGGGTAACAAAACTCCCTTGCTTGGCTTCTGTTGAATCCTTTTCTTTGACCTCAGGGTGCCTGAAGTGAAGGGTGGCTGATGCCTAATGGTACAAAGGGCACCTAATTCAAAGCAGCTCAGACTAGTGGGTGCATTGCCCGGTGTCAATGAGCCTATTTAATTTTTGACCCAGCGCACCTATCCTTTTTTGCTGCTTATTCTGGTGCCAGGCTGTTTCATTGACCATTTTCCACAACTGTGGTTGCCATCCATGTACTTAACACCTATTTAACTCTTCTCTCTAGTCTGTGGTTAATAGGGAATAGAATTATTGTTAAATGGTGCTGCTAAACCTAGCTAATTAGCCATGCAAGTGGATTTTTAGCAAGCAGCTCGCTGGAACAGTGTAAACCCAGCCTAGAATTCCTGAGTGTGTTTGGGTTTTTTGTTTATTTTCCTCTACTAATTGAAAGATAACATGCTTTGAAATGTTGAGTTGGTAGGCGTGCTGCACCTCCAAATTAGTAGATTGGGAAATGATTCAACGCTTAAGTTTTCCTGGGCTGGCTTGGATTTTAATTGCTAGAAAGTATGATACTACGATGCCCAAAACGCTGGTTTTTTGTTTCCTTGTTAATTGTTAGCTGCTTCGATCAAATTCCAGACCATTATCAAACACTATAGAAATGTTTGAGCAATTTAATTTCAAACATTTTTCATATTGTGGAGTGGTGCTTACCAGTAGTACAGCTCTAAGCAAATGAACAGAAACAAGCTTAATGTGTATTTTGACTGGCTGTTAGCTAGTCTTGGTATTTCTTACAAATTTGGGGAAGGGGGGAACAAATCTGTTGACTAGACTCTTTACCTAAAGGGCAGAGACAAAATGTTCTCCCTTCCAGAGACATGACTTTTTTGGAGGGGCAGGGGGGAATATGTTGATCTTTTCGCTCTTTTGTAATTGAATCTGGATGTACCTCAAAAGAATCTTAAGACTGTGGTGATAAGATGCTTTCTTCAGGAAAAAGGAAAAAACAACTGGAACTTGAAATTCTGTGACAAAATGTGAGATGAAGGATTGAAGGATCAAAGGGTTTCACAAGCGGGAGCAAATTTCCTCTGATGCTGTCACAGATATGGAATCCCGATTTCCAAGAACTGGACCTGGGACACAGGAGAGTTGATCAGGATGAGACAAGAACTCTTCGAGCTAGGCATTTGTATCTTTGAATTTTGGGACTCTTGACTTTGTTGTGGAAAAAAAGGCAATGATTGAGCAAGTACTGCCATGAACACTGTTATTGGGAATTAGAAGACCTGAATTTATATCCAGACCCTCAGTGTACACTGACAACACTCCATCTAAAATGAACTACGGTACTTGCCATTTTCCAAAATGCTTTTTATTGACCATCTCTCACTTTCGCTTATGCCCTCTTTTCTCCCTGGAATTGCTTTCTCTGATTCCTCCTCTGTCAGAACTGCCATTTCCTCAGTGTCAATGCAGAAGCCCTCTTCCATGACTTTAACTTTCAGCCACAAAGAATCTTTATGTTTTATAATATGTTAATGCATATTTTAATCTGTCTTTGTTGTGATACCATGTAAAATAGTTATTTGCATGCATTTGCTCTCTTTCCAGAAAGCAAAGGCCTTGACTGATGCATCTTTGCTCACACACACCACCACCCATGATGAAGCTTTTATTAGAAAGGAGAAGTTTAGAGAGCAGGCGATTTCAGAATAAGCACTCAGTAAGTGTTTGCTTAATCTCTGTGTGATGTCTAGAATTTCTTTTAATAGAAGAAAAGTCGCTGGATGTGGGCCTTGTTTTATTGTCTTTATTTATTGTAATGCTTTCAGTCAGTACTTGAAAAGGTCTAGAGAATCCCCCAGCCCTAAAGAGGAAGTTGAAAGAGCAGCTTTTAGGAGGACACAGTCACAAGACAACTTGAGGAGGTCATTGGAACAGAAAAGGGCAGTACTGTTTCTATGGCTTTGTTGTTGACCTGTGAACCTAGTTCTTGTGCTGCCTGTGGAGCTATTTCTTTTCCCCTGCACTTGTTACTGCCCAGGGAGGACCCTGAGTATAATCAAATGATATCCCCAAATTGTGAGGCTTGGGGCAGTTACCTGTTAGCTGACTCTCTGGGACAGGAGTCAGCAAACAGTCTTTGCCAGAGCACTCTTTCGGTTCTACTCATCAAAGATTGTTAGCCAGGCTGAATTGCTTGTTTGTTTGCTTTTTTTTTTGTTTATCATATTTCAGCCTCTAAGACAGACTTGTTGAGAATGTGTACCCAGTAGGCAGCTAATAGCCTTTGTTTATAATCCCATGCATTTGTTATTTTACCTGCTTTGTCCCTGCCCTTTCTAGTCCTGTGCCACCTGTGATTGCTGTGCTCACCTGAACCTTCTGACCACCTTCTTGGTACTGGTCCATCAGTCTCCAGAACTGGTACCTGGGTTTTTGCCCATGGTGATTCTCCTACCACCTTACTACTGAAGAAGGCATGATTCGAATGGGACCATTGTGACCCAAGACGCATTCAGCTATCACGTGGCCTTTACTTCCACTCCTGTCCAGCTCTGCCCAGATTCAACACAACTCTTTATATAGTGATGTCAGAATCATCAAGCCAGATATACAGCAAAGGCTCCGTTTGTATCAAGTTTGTAACAAATATGTCTTGTTTCTTCAGTAAAAGCCTTCAGAGACATTTAAATTTGGACCTGGGTAATCTTCGTTACCTGCGCTGTCTGAAAAATGGCCACATCTCTGAGAAAATTGGACCATACCCACACAACCTCTTAAATGAGTAAGGGTCAGGTCTAGGATCCCATCAGGGTCACTCGGCCCTCTTTTTCTACTTCAAACCTGCAGTAGGCTACTGAATGACAAAGCAGATATTCTGACCCATTGGGATCAAAACAAAGATACAGAACTTTTCATAGCATCTTCTATGGGATTACTCAGGAACCAGAGTTTTCACACAAATGTAAGAAATTCTACCAAGGAATCCCTTTATGTAACAACATCTCACAGAGCTCCAATCAGATCCAGAAAAGACCTCTTGATCTATCAAGGTAGAATCTATATGACAATACTTTATATTTATATAGCACTTTACCATTACCGAGGCACTTTTGCATACATTTGTCTCAGTTATCAAAAATAAATATCCCTTTTTGTAAGTGGGAAGTGGAGATTGAAAAGATTAAAGTTTCTAAGTTACAGAGCTGATCTGGTACCCTTAGCCAGGCAAAGTATCATAAATGGCTGCTTGCAGACCAAAATCCCATGGCAGTATCCCTAAGCTTTGTCAGCAAACTCCCTCTCCATGATAGGTTGTCAGTCAACAGGGCACATATTCATGTGACAATTCAACCTAGATTGAAACACAAAGCTACTTTTATACATGGACACAAAAGTCTCCATAGTTTTCCTAAGGCTGGCCTAATTAAACACCAAGACCTTGTCTATGGTCCCTCTCTCCCCAAATTAAAATTTAAACAATGAGTTTATCTTGAATTTTATCTTGAACAGCCATTTTGTGACCATTTATAAGTATGACCCTTCTGGAGTCTGATAAGCTGGTAAAACGCTATATCAACTCTTTCCCAATCCACTCTGCAGTTTAAAGATATCAAAAAGCTTGCAGCTAAGAGACCTATTCAAATGTTTGGTCTAATACATTTTGTTTAATCAAACAGAACACTTTTCCCCGCATTCCTTCTAATAGAATGGGAAAACTGCTTTAGAATGATGTAATCAGCCCTTCCTGGTTGCTCTGGAAGCCCCAGAACAAGCAAAGTATCTTTGAAACCTCCCTATCTGTCACATTGTCATCACCTGGTTGAATTAGGATGTGCTCATTCTCTGAGTCCTGCATTTGACCATTGCCTTTATTTTCTGTTAAGGGAACCTCTAGAAGATTTGTGGGCATACAGAAGGGAAATGGGGGAAAAGTAACTCTGCCCCCAAACTGGGTGAGTGTCGTGACTTTTGGCAATATACTTCTCTACCGTTAGAATTGCACCATAAACTTTGTTTAAGCAATTGCATCTCAGTTGAGCCAGGTTGTTAGAAAAGAAAGGGGGGGTGGGGATGATGTATTTTCTTAGAATTTTGAAGTTGTGAGCCATTGAGGTGTTGGTCCAACTGGACTCCTTAGTAATATTTGCAAAGAAATGGGTTTTATAGTGGTACACTAAAGTAAAAACTACTGTTTTTCCACTTAAAATTAATGGTCATGTCCTGTGATCCTCACTTAAAAGTCCTAGCCAGTCAAATCAGAATTTATAGCAAACGAGCTTTAACTCCATTAACCTGTAATGTGCTCACATAGGGAAGGATTTAATAGGAAAGCACCTTCTTGTCTTTGCTTACAGTTTCTGGTTTCTGACCTTTTTTGTATTTCAGCCTTTTGTGAACAACTTATTCTTTGATCATTGATTTTCCAAAGACTTTGTGGCCATGAAGCCCTTTGAATGAAAATTTTGCGGAACCCCGAAGTAGAAGTGAAGCAGCAATGGATGAAGCGGGGGTTAGGGTGTCTGAAACCCACCACAAGCACCTTCCTTATCACCATGGTGACACTAAGGGGACTTCCTGGCAACACCTAACGCTCTTCAGAACACAGTCCAAACATCACTGCCCTAGACAACAATTTAATGTTGGACTTGTTTGACATTCTGATCTTTTCTATGCCTCCACTCAACACATTTTTAGTTGATGCTAAGCAATTTTTGGAATACTTAATGCAAATTTAGAAAGATGCAAGAAGAGAGGCATGCCTTTGCCCCAGAATATCCATGTGCACTGAAAGTGATGTCAAATGGACTTGATTAACAGCTCTCCACTACCAGATGGACTTCTAGTGATTCCTGGGGTTGGATAAGCCATTGAGTGATTCATACATACTCTACACTGACAAAAACCCCTTAACCAATTTCTGTCACAAACACCAGATGTTCTAGTGGTACTTGATGTACGTGAATTTGAAGTCTTACCTCTCCTTGGATCCCTGAATCTGCAGCAAGCTGTTATCGTTGAAGCTGATGCCTCATTTGAGCCACGATACTCCTTTGTGTGCAAGGGATAACCATTAACTGTGAAATCATTTGAGACTAACATTATGTAAAAGGGGCTTAGTTCCTGGTTGTCTGTTTCTTAAATCAGGGACATTTATACTGATCCTTGGTTTTTGTTCAGCTTCAGTACTGTTTCCATGGAGCAAAATAACCTTAGGGAAAGAAAAACCAAAACAGGTTTTCCAGGATTGGCATATCTGACTACTCTGCTCCAAAATTATGACTACTGAGCTCTACGTGTAATAACTGACCAACAAGAAGCCATCTTTGAATGTTCTCTGCTGTGTGGTTTTAAAATGTGGCATTGTGAAAATTTCTGTTCTAACCAATGAGGAATCCTTCTAAGGATGGTTCTTTTTATGTCTGGTCCCATCACCTGTATGTGTTGGAGATACTCAAAAGTTGATCTTTGACATGATTTAATAGCTCCTTGCTCAGCATGTCAAATTGGGCATCATCTATCTGTTGGGAGTCGATTGACTTGGAAAAAAAAACCTCGACAAAGGATTTTACTAGTTAGACTTGTTTCCTGCTGCATCTTTGTTGTAAGACCACAGATCCCTGTCTCCATGGATGCCACACAATCTCGCTTGTCTCAGTACTGTCATTTTACTCTGCTAGACACCTAACTCCAAGTGACTGTTATTCCTTGTCATGAGATACCCTCAGGCATCCAGACAGCTTCAGCTGTAAGAAGGATTCAATTCACGAACTCCAAGACCAGATCATGATGCACCAAGACTGATTTGTTATAAGAAAATCACATTCCTAAAAATGTAAGATCCAGCTAAGCCTCATCTGTAATGGATACATTGGCTCACCGTTTGGGATACTTTCTTTGTATTGCTATCTTTTATGCTGTAGACCAATTGTTACTACATGACTAGGCTATAGATCATCCTCCCAAGTTCTCCTGAAGGTCTCACAAACCTGGCCTAGGTGTGGTTGCTGTAGACTGCTTATCCTGTAAATCAGAATATCTAGTTTGCTTGTGTGCACTATTGTTTGTAAAGAATTATCTGCAAGTTCGATTTCTCTACTTCAAAATGCCCTCTTTTTGATCTCTGCTTTCAATCCTGTACTTTACATTAGAAGATCTGATCTACACTGCCAGTCATTCCCATTGGTCCTGTCAGAATGAGGGATTTTAAAGTGAAGATGATCAACTGCTCAAGAGTCTTATCTAATTGTGCTTTGTATATTATAAGAATTTGTTGGAAAAACAGAGTCTAGGACAAAGTCAGGAGATTGCCTACTGTCTCCTTGCCTCAGATGTCATCTAAATGTTTTAAAACAAGATTCAGCCGGTCCGAGGCCTTGACTTGCTTATAATTTTCAAAAGTGGGCTGAGTTACAGAAGATGATCACTTTATTACCAAAGAAAATTCGGTGAACCTTGACAAGCCTGGCTCTTCCAATCTTACCACTCCTTTGTGTAGCATAGATGTCTAAATAACCTTAAGTCTGGATTATGATGAAATGGCCTCCTGAGCTGAAACTTCTTAATTAGAGGAGCCGGAAATGAAAGCTGTTGTAGCTGACTTCAAGATCAGAGTGTTGCATCCAGAGTAAGCCCAGTGGATTATCCTGAGTACACAGGATGAAAACTAATTCACAGAGGTTTATCAACCCTGTTTTCCTATTTACCTGACTCAACCCTTGTCTGCCTTTTTTGATATATTGCTGCAATCAGACTGGCTGCCTTTGATAAGATACAACCAGCCTCAGCCTATCTTGTGCCTAATTCCACCAAGGATTTTGAGCAGAAGCAATCTGTACCTCATTGGACCAGGACTGTTCACAGCAGAAAGGATTATGCTGTACGTTCCTTGGCCAGGACTTTTTTTTTTTAATTAGACAACAGGCCTCTATGCCGATTTGTATTTAATCATTTCCAGCAATTGTTACCATATTTGGAAGGAGTACAGCAGAGTCAAAGCACTGTCCATTCTTTGATAATAAAGGGACGAGTCCAGTTCACAGTATTCTCAGAAAGTCTCCAATTCAATTTAGCAAGACCTAAAGAAGGATGCAGGGAAGGTTTCCTACTGACTCATCTATCCTCACAGAAGTATTTGCCAGTGGGGGACTAGTTCAGCTTTTCATCAACAAGGTGGGCTATCGGAATTCTGACTACAGCATTTTCCTTACGTTTTAGCTCTGTTGTGATCTGAAGTATGTTGTTGGACATTATTATCTCAAGTGGATAACAAACTTGTGAGGACAGAAACATTAGCCCTGATAGTATTTGCAGCATATTTTGATCAAGGAAGAAGCAATGCCAGCTGTTCCCATTCAACTTCATAAAGTTTTCCAGTATGTGGCCCTATTTTGGACATGGGGTGGGTGGTTTTGTTTTTGTTAGCAACAACAACTACTTGATGTTTCTTGGAACCATCTCTTTATTCTCTCCTCAGTCTAGGTGGTTCAGATGGGTTGACCCAACCTAGGTCTTCATATGTGGACATAATTCAGATCTGATCAACCAGCACAGCCCATTTCCTTGACCATAGTGTTCACCAGCCCAGTTCAAGAATGACCTTATGATTCTTGTTGGTCCAGTGGTACTCAACCTGAGTTTGACTGATCTGTGCGAGAAAAACAGCTGCTTGCTGAGGTGGCTAAGCTTTGCAGGATGAACAGCTGGAACCAGTAGGCCCACCACATGGAAGAAGCCAGTGCAGAGGAAAACAGCCAAAAGATGGAGAGACTTGAGTCCTGATGACATTTGTTTATGCCCCTGGATCCAACCGTGCCTGAAGCTAGTATAGCCCCTGGACTTTTCAGTTATGTGAACCAATAAATTCTCTTTTTTGCTTAAGTGACTTTGAGTTGGGTCTCAATTACTTGACATTTAATCTTAAGTAATACAGTATCTACTAATGTTGAAACTTGACAGGTCCAGGTATTACAGTAGAAGCCATGACTACCTTGAATTTTCCCAACCCTTGAAATCAGTTGAATCCACAACTGACAATATTGTCACCACAGAAGCTTAAAAAATTAATTACATATGCCATAGTTACCTAGTGCTGCTGTAACAAGTAAAACAAGTGTATGGCTTTAACAGTTTATTCTCAGTTTAGGAGGCTAGAAGTCCAAGTTTAGAGCACCAGCTACAGGAGAAGGCATGCTGGAATAATGTCTATCCCCTTTCAACATCTATAGATTCCTTGAATACATACATGTACCTAGGGATCAGTTCTCCTGGGACATACAGCTTTTCTTGGTAACTAGGTCCCTCATTCTCTGGTTGCTTCTCTATCCCTTGTAAGATAAAAGGTACGGGCCAGACCTCAAGGAAAGTACCCTGAACTTAAGGCTTGTTTTGCATCCTGCCCTAATACCCTCATGAGGGATGCCTGCATTATGTAAATGGGAAATTACATAACTACCAAACCACTAAGAATCATGACTCAGCCAAGCTGACACAATTTTGGAGAATACAGTCGAAGCCATTAGAGCCATGGTAGGAAAAATAGAAATAGAAGGAAACCTAAATTCCCATCAGTAAAGATGGGATTTAGCCATATAGAAAGTACATACCCATTAATGTGAATGAAATACACACTGTCTGGACATGGGGGAAAGTGGCTGTGATCCATTAAGTGAAACACGGAAATGTTAATAGTCCATTAAAAAATAGGGATGTTTACAAACGCATAGAAAAGCCTATGGCTTCTTGGAGAGTGGAGAGACTACTTAAGACTTCAACATCTTGTTTCTGATTTTGAGTATTTTACACTATCCTCACTTTATACTATCACCTTAACATTTGGCTTAGTATCAACTCCTTGACCTTGGGAGGAGCACTGGTGTCATAATGTGTTCCGAGATGGAATGCTAAGTGAAAGATCCAATAGTTCAAAATCACCTGACTTCTATAAAGATCTATAGCCTGGGAAACCAAGGCGTATTTATAGCCATGGAGAATTTCTACTGTGTCATGGAGGGTTATCGTGAGTCAAAATTGACTTGAGTTTGGGTTTGACTTTGGCAAGTGCCTGTTTTGTCAAATAATGAAAGTACCCATGCTTATATGACAACAGTAGATTCATGTATTACTGATGGGTTGTTAGACTTATTTGAGAAAGGGCTCAAATCTGTACACTTTGTGAATTTGTCTCTTTCAAAAGTCAGTATATTTGAATTATCAGTTACAGTTTCAACCAATGTTCCACCAAGTGTTATTCCAGTTCTCCAACGGATTATATCCAGTTGATAGGAGAAATCTAGCAAAGCCTCACACTAGGCACAGAATGGGCAAGGCTTATGTTTTCTTTGTAATTTTTGAGTTACTCATTTAGCTGCAGTCAAGGCCAATAATGACCATTTTATTATTAAATCCAGGGGATGTTCATTTTATCTGAGGCTTCAGCAGCGCTCCCCTACCCCCAGTACCTTAAGATACTTTTCTTAGATGCCACAGTTTTTATTTTCTTTTTTTCTGGCTAGTGTCTAATAGTTAACTCAATTTATGATTATATTCTATTTTTGTTATTTTTGCCCGCTCAATATCACTCTGTAGTGATGTTAGCTACCATCAAGTTAAGCCCTGGTTCATGGCCACAACAGAACAAAATGCTGCCGATATTGATTGTAGATCACACATTACAATAACTCTACCACTACACCACCAATTCCTTATTTTCCTTTAGATAGCTACTACTTATGATTTAGTGGAACCATAGAGTAAAGTACTCTGGCCTCAAATCCTCCAACCAAGGTTTGTTATGAGCTTGTCCAGTCAAAATTCCCCTCCTGGCAAAAATAAGAATCTTCAGAAAAGTGACACTGATTGGGAGGGAGTCTGTTTGATGGTAGGGTCTCAAACAAAGTGCCCCATTCCTCTTCACAAGGTTGGCTGCCCAGATTTTCCTTTGATTTTATAGGTTCCAATAGCTACTTCTGACTTGCTTTTTTGTGGGTTTCTGTCGCTCACCACCAAAAGAGGCAATTATGTCAGGAAATACCTAACTAGTAGGGTTCAGACCCTCAAAATGGAGGAGGTGGGATTAATTGTACTGATTTTGAGTTAAAGGCAACAAAAAACTCCTACCTTATGTCCTGGGGAGAGGGGTGAATAACAATTCATGGTGCCCACTGGAAAAACAGCTGCTTAATATACCACTATTGTCATTTGGAACTATGTGCCTATTAAGGAAAGTTTGGGGATAATGAGATCACCGCTTGCAATAGAACAATTTGAAGTGGATAATGAATATCAAAATCACTAAGTTGGAATGACTACTTCTATTGTGTTGGAGAATTTATAAAATGAGAGAACAGGCCCAAACCCAGGAATTAGCCTATAGGCATAGAATAAAACTTAAGACCTTTCTGTGCCCGAGATGAATGAGTCTCTGTGCCTAAATCCAAATTAGATCTAGGTTTGATATTGTAAATTGCAAAATTACCAAACGAAAACTGCCAAATGGAGTCATTGTGGACTCAGAGCACCTCTTACCGGACAGGGTAAACCTGCCCCTCTGAGTTTCCAAGACTGGAACCGCTTCCTAGAGTAGGCTGGGGGTTTTGAACTGCCGACCTTGCACTTGCAGATTGCAGCCCAACTCAAGACCACTATGCCTCCAGGGCTCCTTGCAAAATGATAACGCTGACTGAATTTGCAGCATTACTACGATCTTTTGCGAGAATTAAAGCTTTAATCAGGAAAAACTAACTTATGAGAAGATACGGAAGGTTTGTTTCATGACATTAATCAAAACCCCCTCAACTGAAAAAAACATGTATAGTGAATGAGTAAAAGATGAATACCAGCTACAGTCCTGTGACTACCTGCAGAAATTGGTTCTATATCCACTACTCAGATCTCTTGGCTTGCCTTAAAAATTTTTTCCATTCTCTTGCTCCATTAAGCACTCTTGTCAATCACATTCTCCGAAACAAAATCCAATGAATCGGAGCCACTATGATGGTTATCCCCTCACTAATGTAGAGGAGATGTGGTGATGGGGGTTACATTAGATTGTAGTTTATCAAGGAGGGATTAACTAGAAAATGTTGGCTGCAATGACTAGATAGTATTTGGATTTTCTACCTTTGGGGAAGAAATTTAAAATATATATATTTTTAACTTTTATTGTGAATTCTCTACGGCCGCCAAGCGACTCATAGCAAAGTATGACAAAGTAAAACGGCCCCTTTGAGTTTCCCAGACTAACTTTTATAGGAGTAGAAAGCCCATCTTTCTCCTACAAAGCAGCAGTGGGTCTCCACCTGTGCGTCGCGATCCCTTTGGGGCAGGGGTCATCCGATTCATAACAGTAGCAAAATGACAGTGATGAAGTAGCAACGAGAATAATTTTATGGATGGGGGGTCACCATACCACGACCCTGTATTAAAGGGTCGCGGCATTAGGAAGGTTGTGAACCACTGAGCTAGGGGTTCAAATAGCCACCCTTGCAGTTAATAGAGCAGGTTGTCGGTTTAACATTAAACATGATTCAGACACACTTTCCTTACTCATCCACTCTGATCCCCACTTCCCGTGTTTCCTGTTTCTATTCCTCCTTTCCTAACCCTCTATACCTTGTCCTTGGGTAAATGCTTTCCTTTAATCTTGCATTGTCTAAAATGACTCTAACACGGTGAGTTCAGTTCCAGGCCTGAAGAGTGACAGAGCCATAGCCATGGGGCTTCCACCAACCTCTACCTGACCAGTAGACCTGCTCTCTTAGGATTTGGGGTTTTGTCCCACATTTTTCTCCCACTCTATCAAGGACTTTCTAATGTACTCCCTTTCAGAGCAGTTGGGAGTGGTAGCCAGGCATCATCTAATTCTGGTCTCAGGAGAACTGAAGTGTATAGCACTTTAGTTCCTTGGGCTAATTGTTTCCATAGGTTTTTCGATGTTCACCTTTCTGGGGGCATTTAAAAAATATGTTAAAGGAGAATGCATGTGCTGAGCAACTAAAGACAGAAGATAATGGACAGCTGTGTTTCCCTATTCAGTGTATTTGACTCCTTCCTTTGAGAATAACCTCTCACCTTTCCTTTGGGAACTACTCCTACTCCAGGCCTGTGAGCCTCCAAAACTGTCAATCTCAGTGAAACATACCCTCTAGGTTGGGGAGATGGGGAGGTAGACAGGCACCTCATTTAGGCCAATCATCTCTAGGAATTTACCTCTTCAGGGGAGTGACATGCGAACAGAAGACATGAACAGAAGAGGGATGAGTTCCTGTTACTGAGATTCTTTCAGCTGCCCAGATTCTTGTCTTTCTTAATATTCAGCTTCTCTACTTTGTACACACTGCCACCTATCCTTCCAGTAAATTAAATTGGCCAGGAAAGCTGATGTGCAAGGTACCTCTTGGTATGTACACGTATAAGGTATATACCATAGCTGATTTTTATAGCTTGACAGTCAGAGAACCCAAGTGAATCAGTGCCCTTCGTATGACAGACCTTCCTGCCCAATAGACTTCCTGAGAACGTTCATCCATTCCATGGCCTTAGTTACTATAAGTAACTACAAACCATCCCTAACTATAAAACAGTCACTAGGCAACTCATGATAGAAGAAATGGAAAAGATCAACATTAGTAGAGAACTAAATTATTAGGAGTCTCTCGTGATGCAAACATGAGGTATCCAACCACTAACCAAATAATTCATAACTTTCAGACTCCTAATTTATTCCAGATTTTCTGAGCTCCAGATTTGCATATATCTACCTCTCAGCTAGCTATGTCCTCTTGATTAATACACACGTACCTCACTTTATTGTACTTCATCATTTTATTCACTTTGCATTCTTTCCAACAGTTTGAGCTCACTTCATGTCCATCATAATTTAGTCATTTCAACTTCTTCATAAGACTCCTGCATAATAAATCTAAAGCAGTAAGCATAACTTGTATGACTTGCATTATTGCAATCTATTGCTATGGTCTAGAACCAAACCAGCAGACTCTCCAATATATCCCTGTACCTGGTCCACTATTATCACTCAATATTAAATTTCCCTGAAAATCTGCGCTTTCAGGGTTCTCTTTCCTGTTTATCAAACCAGAATATAAAGGTTATTCTTGATTTTTCACCCTAGACACTTTTACTATTCTACATTATCTTGATGTGTTACCAAAAAATCTTCACATCTATCATCGCTTCTTTTACCCGTGTCCAAGAAACCCTATCTGCTAAAATGACTATTGCAGTGTCATTATAGGAGTCACGCTGCCTCTGTTGTTCCCATTAGTTATCTGCAGGTGGTCTTTGGTAACTAAAATTGACTATCTTACTCCCTTGCTTAAATCTTTTCACTAGTTTGCCATTGCCTTAAAGAATAAAAAATTTTTTTAAAAAGAATAAAATTAAATTTATCTGGTTTACAAGGTCCTTTGTTATCTTACTCCTTTGGCCTAATTTTTACCACTTCCAACAAGAATATTTCCATTTTAAAAATAAGCTTTTTTAAACCACTTGTAGATTTACAGAAATGTAGAAAATACCCAAGTCTCCTTTCCCCAGTGTACATTGATACATTGCCTCAATTTAAAACAATTCGATTGGAGTTTCCTGTAATACTTAATGTAGTTAAAAGTTCCAGTTTATTAATAAGAAAGATGAGAAGTTTTCATAATGTCTTCCTGTCACATGTATGCCTCTAGTAAAAGAAACACCTTTGAGGCATATTAATAATTCAGAAATACCCAATTACCTATTTGTGGGAAACTGAGAACTGGGAAGAGTGTATGAGGACAAATTCCCTACCCTTATATTTAAGGAGTCTGGGAGGCCGACTCTGGTGGAGGGAGGCCTTCATGTTAGGGAGCTAGAAATGAATCCCTGTCACATTCTCTTAACTAAAGTTATTTCCCACAATGTCCTTGCAAGTACATGGTTGCTTACTATACCCTTAAAGATTCTCTGCCTGAAAGTTATCTGCCTGAAGGTTGTCTCCCCTTGAGAGCCATGGGCCCTATTGTCTGCCCCACCCTAGGCACAGCCAACACCCTTCTGATAAGGCTCATAGATTGTTCCTCTGGAGAAGAGCTCAGAAAAATCCAAGGCCAAGCCAGCTCCGGGACAGGCGCCATCTTAACTGTAGAACCTGTCCACCTTGTTACATAGTGCTTTCCTGTCACGTGTATGCCTCTAGTACCTCCCCTTCCTATTATGTGAATGTCCCTAGTACATCTCCTTCATGTTATGTATGTGCTTAGCGGGATTTGCTAGCCCAGGACTACATAAGCCTGTTGGAGAATACATTAGCTCTCTCTCTGGTTCCAGTCTCCATGGAATAGGTGAGCCCTTGCATGCCTTGTCTGATGTTTCTTTAATTTACCCTTCAATTACACAACCACCCCTTAGAACCCATTCCGTTGTGGAGGCTGGTCACCACACCTATTGCTGTCAATCATAAACTGCTCCATAGTTTTCTTTCCATAAAGCTTTTCTTCTAAAGTCCGATATGTGTGTAACTACAAAGAGCTACAGTAATGTGTCGGGAGAATAACAGATTCCACCATCTATTTTTTCTGGTCTCATGGTTATGGAGACCGAAATTTGAGGTGCCCGACAGTTTTTTGGACTAAATGTTTCCATGTGTCTGGTTTTCTTTCCTCTTCTTGCTCTAGATGGGAAGATATCAACAGTTGCACCTTCGATGAACACTCACAAGCTTTTACGATACCAGTTGCCACACATCAGAGTTTGATGTAGGACATTGTCTTTGTGGATTGTTTTATACCAGTTGACCTTGATGCCCCTCATTGGTTAATTCCTGATGGTTAAGGTTGCCTTTTGGGAGTGTTTGGGTTCAAAAAGATTGCTTGTCTCTTCATAGCTATTCTCCCCAAAGTGAATACATCAGCCTCCTTTGCAGGTAGGTGTAACTAGGTAACTAAATTTTAACCAATAATATTTGGAGAAACTTCTGGAGATTGCTTTTAAGTTGGGGTGTGTGCCCATCTCTCCTTCCACCAACAGCTGGCTAGACGGTGAACTTGATGGCTGAAACTTGAACATGTCACTATTGGACTACAAAGGATCTGCATGTGAAGCAACAAGTTAGAAAACCACTCACTTCCTGCGATCCAGTTGATTCCAACTCATAGCGACTCGGTAGGACAGGATAGAACTGCCCCAATGGGTTTCCAAATTACATAAAGTACTCTTTATGTAAGTAGAAAGCTGGATCTTTCTCCTGAGGAGTTGAAGAACTGGTTTTGAACTGGTGACCTTGAGGTTAACAGCCCAACATGTAACCACTACATGACTGAAGCCAACTCACCCACCGTAGCTTTGACTTGTGGATTCTGTCTACAAATTAAATTAATTTCTATCTTCTCTAGTGAATCATTGGTATTTGAGATTTTCTCTCCCTCACAATGAATTTATTATGACACTAATAACTTGATGAAATAAATCCATGTGTTCTGATTTCATACTACTAACATTCTTTATAGCTGTAGTCACTGACCAAAGGGCAGTACTCTACGCAGGTGGTTGAACTGAGCATATGTCTTCATGAACCAAGCATATTTCTCCATTGTAAATAAATTAAGAATTTATCCCTTGACTGACTAGCCAAGAACTCCTCCTCCATGCTCCCACAGCCCCAGAAACCATGAACATCTATTGATGTTAGCTATCCAGTGTCCACTCCCACTGATTCTGATAACACCACTTGTTTGTCAGTTTGTCATATTGTGATGGCTTTCCTGTAGCTGTGATGCTGAAAGCTGTCCCATGAATATTTCAAATACTAGCAGTTGCTCATTGTGGACTGGTTTCAGTAGAGTTACTGGGTTACAATAAATAGGAATAAATACGTGGTAGTGTACTTCAGAAAAATGAAAATGGCCACTGAAAACTTAATGAATAGCATCAAAACATTGTCGAGTGCCAGAAGATGACATCTCAGGTTGGAAGTCACTTAAAATACAATTGGGGAAGAGCTACCTCTGGAGTTGATCATTACGACATATGTGAAGCTAAGCTTCCAGGACCTTCATATGCGGTTGTGGCACACCTCAAAATGAGAAGAAACAGCTGCAAACATCCCTTAATAATTGGACTGTGGAACATGTGAAGTATAAATCTAGGGAAATTGAAAGTCATGACTAAATCTAATGGAACACATAAAGATCAATATATCCTAGGCATTCATGGGGTGCAATGGACTGGTATTGAAATATTCTTTTTGACAATGAACGTGACACCACTCATCTTCAAGATATGTCAGTGATAGGGTAACATCAATATAACGACAAGGAAAATAGGATAATGTCACTATTTGAATTTATGTACCAAAAACTAGTGGTCAAAGATAAAGAAAAAAAATTGAAGATTTTTTTAAACCAACTTATATAGTATGAAATTGGTCAAACATGGAATCAAAATGCATTGATAATTACCTATTATTTAAATGCAAAAAGTTATAAACAAAGAAGGATCAATAACTGAAAATTTGGTCTTGGCAATAGAAATCACACTGGAGATTGTATGATGGAATGTTGCAACACCAAGGACTTCGTCATTGTGCATTTTTTTTCAACAACATAAATAGTGACTATATATGTGTCCTCACTGGAAATATAGCTCTACAGCTATAGAGCTGTCGAAAGAGGCCATGAAGAATATTATGCATCAGACCAAGACCAGGGAGAGAAACAGTCTATCAATCCTTTATATGGAAGTTCAAGTTGACACTGAATAAAATTAAAATAAATCCAAGAGAACCAGAATACAACATCAATTTAGAGATAATTTCAGGAATATTTGACACATTGAATACTAATGAATAATAATTTCTTTTAGAAGGATCAGCACAAGTCTGGTCTCTGCTAAGTGGAAGTTAAAGTTGTTTCAAATGTTCAATTTCCTCCACTCCATCATCATCAGCTGCTACTTTAGTGGTTTCCTTTTTGACTTAAAAAACAAACAAAAAAACTCATTTCCATTGGGTTTATTCCAACCCTAGGGCAAAGTAGAAACACTATGGGTTATGAAGACTGCAAATCTTTACAGGAATAAAATACCTCATCTTTTATGATTGGTGGTTTAAAACTGCTAACCTTGACGTTAACAGCCCAATGCATAACCAACTATGCCATCAGGACTCCACCCTTGTGCCTTAAAGTTCTGTAATTCACTGCAACATATCAGAATTCATGAACCACCAAGGAAATGGCTCATGCAGTTGTGGCAGCTAGCAAGTCCCAAATTCGTGAATGATAATATCATACTAGAGCATTCTCCTCACTCCCGTGGTTGCAGGGAGCGATAAACCCAAATCAGTAAGTCACATGACAGGCTATTGATTCACAAGGCTGCAGAAGTTTTCAAATCAGGTCATATGATAGGCTACTGTCTCAAGTCCCAAGAACCAGAGATCAAACAAAGATGAGCCAGATGCAGGATCTCTGCAAAACACTCCTATTTATTGGATGTAAGCCACCAAGGATATTAAGGGTGGTGAATTAAGTGATGACTAAAGATGCATTCCACCATAATCCTACTTCATTAACATAGTAGACAACTTACTATACCACAACCACAGGCACAGAAGCTGGGATTTACAGTCAATCATAAAATGGAGGAATATGTTTAGAAGGACCATATTAAGTATTTCACTGCCCTGCAAGTAATGACTTAAGACCAAATGACATTAAGGTCATCGTACATGAAAAAGCAAAATGGTCATTAACAAAACAGAAAAGACCAAAATGCATGTTAGAACGAACTCTTAAGCTTGCTTTTGAATGTAAGGTAGCTAAAAGGAAAGGAACGAACAATAAAGTAGAAGAACTGTACAGATTTTAAAGGGTAGCTCAAGGAGACAGTGTAAAGTAATAAAATGCAATGTGTACAGACCTAGAGTTATAAAAACCAAAGGGAAGAACATGCTTGGAGTTTCTCAAACTGAAAGAACTAACTAAATAATTCAAGCCTCAAGTTGCAGTAATGAAGGATTTTATGAGCAAAAATATGGAAGGAATACACAGAGCCAACTATGCCATAAAAAAATTGCTCAGCACTTGGCATTTTTGAGAGGTAATATGAATTAAAAAGACTGATAATTAAAAAGAAAATCCAATCATATCATTCTATGCCTACCTTCCTGATACGATCACTGAAGACAAATGTGTATAAGCAAAGGTGGCGAAGAAAGCTGATGGTGCCCAATTATCAAAAGATATAGCCTCTGGGGTCTTAAAGGCTTGAAGGTAAACAAGCGGCCATCTAACTGAGAAGCAACAAAGCCCACATGGAAGAAGCACGCCAGCCTATGTGATCATGAGATGTTGAAGAGATCA
>NW_022103926.1:5921817-5922786 GCF_000313985.2 Echinops telfairi
TAAATGTGATCCAGCAATGCAGAAATTGTAAAATAATATCACTGTGATTGTTAGGGGTATGTTAACTAGAAATTCCTGAGTAAGAGTAGGGATGGAGCCCAACCTATCAATTGGGGTTCAGCTGATGGCACCTCTTTTTGGTATAAGAGAGAGAGGCCTAGCAGAGTCAAATCCTCTTTGGCCCTTCACCTTCTGCTGGAGCTGGAACTTACTTATGGTCCTGGCTCTCCTGTTGCATTACCTGCAGATCCCAGGAACTGCCAGCTGACTCCCTATGATGGATTCATTTTGCTGACTTCAGAGCTCTGCATCTACCAGCCTGTGCCCCCTGTTGTTTCTGCTGCCTGTTCATCAACTTGTATGAGCTAAGAGAAGCCTGAATTGAACCAAACCGGACTTAACTATTTCTACAATTCTGTAATCCATTTCTTGATATAAATCTCTTTCTATATACAACACATAGCAGGAAGTCATTCCAGAAACACAAAATCATAAAGATGAGTTTTGTAAATTGGTTCTCAAGTCTAATTAGGCCTGAAGGCACTGAGAACTCCATCTCTCTAAGTACAGAGATCTGTCATTACTAATAAAGAGGACATTATTAACCCATGGTGTGAAGTAGCAAAGCTAATACTCAAAATAGCACCACTGATAGATGAAATGTTCATGGAAAATGAGCCTTTGGATGATCAAGTTTTTTGTGTCTGTGGTAGTTATATAATCTGGTGTCAATTTGGGACTTGAGAGATTAAAGTGAAGGGGTGGAGTTTAGCCTGTCAATTGGATCATAGTCAATGAGTTCTCTGTGTGGGCAAGGCTTTCTACTGAGGATTCTGGGAAATATGATTTTTCCTCCTTGGAGGTGGGAGACACACTCTAACTCTACTCATTCCCTTGGAGACTCTACTGACAAGGCTGACTTCCTGCGAGACATCCCTGAGGAGAAGCCACATGGACCTACCCTGATGC
>NW_022103926.1:5927015-5936496 GCF_000313985.2 Echinops telfairi
TGGTTGGTTTGCTGAAGCATGGGTTGCAAGATGGCCTACACTAAGTCAGTTGAAGTGCTAGGCCTATCTTAATATACTATAGAAGAATGCATACATAGGCTTAGGAAAATCAGCATGTTAAAGTGGAGTTATCAGGTTAGACCCATAAAGCGTATGTTCTGAAGACACACCTTTTGCCAAAATAGTAAGAACTAAACTGTGAATGGAGCCCCAGCATCTCTGAAAACTGCTGTGATTGCTATTTTATGTCAGTCAGGCTTGACTGGGATCTGCCCTGAATGGATTAAGACGCTTGCCTGAGATGAGGCTGATTGGGCCCCATAGGGGTAAGGGCCAAATGGGAGCACGCAATCATAGAGATGCAGTGGGGTTGGTTACTGTAATGGCTAGCAGAGTCAAAGTAGTAATCAGAATAGCCTAACACATGGACCTATGGTGTTGGGTACTTAGACAGGGTGTCTGTAGGAATGAAATAGATGGGAAGCTTACTAAATGTTTACTTGACCTATACAAGCAGAAAAAGTCTAGATCAGGTGAACAATAGTCTAACCCAAATCACCAGAATCGAGAGTCAAGATCCTTCAATCAATTCCCAGACTTGAGCCACTTTAAAGACCCACAACCCTTTGAATAGAGAGGCTGGGTACCAAAGGATTCCACTATACTACCAGAGGTTTTGGAGTTTTATTAATTTTTATTATTTTATTTATTTATTTATACTACCAGAGGTTTATACTATTAGTCTTTTCCCTTGTTTTCCCCAAAGGGATCTGCAGGCTTTCCCAAGAGTGACTGACTGTTCATTGAGCAAATAGAAATAATCAGACTTTTCAGGTATTACTAAACACTGTCTCTGAATTGACATTAATCCCAGGTGACACAAAACATCTTGGAGGCTCACCTATCAAATGAGAGTGAATGGAGGTCAAGTTATTTATTGAGTCTTAACTCTGGCCCATCTCACAATGGGTCCAGTAGATCCCGGGCACATTCTGTAGTAATTTTCCCATTTCCAGAATGTATTACTGGACTAGGCATAACCCAGCAACTAGCAAAGCCCATGTGTTGGATCTCTAAGGGCCATGTGATAGTTAGGTTTATTGTGCTAACCTGGCCAATAGGAATATGAGATAAATGGCTCTGCAAGGCCTGTTCCCCTCCCTCTGGTGATCAGACCTAGTTCTCTGTGAGCCAAGCCACATTCCCTGTGGGCCAAGCCAACCTGTGGATTCTGTTGCTAGAGCTTGAGCCTCCTTCAAGACCTGCTTCACCACGCTGCTGAGGCATGCATTGCTTGAGATGGAGGCTGGTGGATCCTGTTGCCTTTCATTGCTTGAGTTCAATATTCCATCTGGGCCTGCTTCTCTAAGCTCTAGAGCTACTGACTGTTGCTGACGGACCCTGCTGTTTGCTGCCTGTGGGCAGGTTCTGCCTGTCTTGCCCAAGGAAGGACTTTGCTGTCTGCTCCCTTGACTTTGGACCTGGCAGCCCATATCAGTTGAAAAACTTCCAGTATATTAACTGTTCCATGAAAGTGAGTTGAACTGCGCCTTCTGTACTGTTGTATGGACTAATTAGCTGCTTTATTCCTTCTCACTGTATTAACCTATCTATCTATCTATCTATCTATCTATCTATCTATCTATCTATCTATCTCGCTAATCATAAGTGTCCTGGTTTTGTTTCTCAAGAGAACTGTGCTAGTTTGGGTAGACTAGAGAACAAATTCATAAATATGCATATGTATATAAGAGAGAGTTTTATATAAAGGGTAATTGTACATTAAGAAAGCATCCCAACCCAGTCCAATCCAAGCCCATAAGTCCAATATTAGCCCATATGTCCAATACGAATCTATAAAGTCCTCTTCAGACTCATGAAACA
Organism: Echinops telfairi; assembly: GCF_000313985.2. Taxonomy (NCBI): domain Eukaryota; kingdom Metazoa; phylum Chordata; class Mammalia; order Afrosoricida; family Tenrecidae; genus Echinops; species Echinops telfairi. The sequence goes on from NW_022103926.1 coordinate 5,928,900, forward strand.
CATGCAATGGCACCAAATGCAGGACAGACCATCAGAGGTCAGTGGGTAGATACAGTGGTGTTGTAAGCATCTCAGAGCTGCCAGGGGTCTTTTCATGGCTTCTCCAGTTCCCAGGGCTTCATCAGGGTAGGTGTATGTGGTTTCTCCTCAGGGATGTCTCACAGGGAGTCAGGGAGAGAGAGAGAAATGTCTCCCGCCTCCAAGAAGGAAAATACAGGAGTTCCCAGAATTCTCAGGAGAAGGCCATGCCCACAATCTTGATTGACAGGCCAGACTCCACCCCTTCACTTATACTCCTCTCAAATTGACACCAGATTATGTAACCACCACAAGAACCCTGTCTAACACAGGCCATTATGGTAGGAAAAACCAAGTGGAATCCATTAGAATGGTCTCTGCCTAGGAAAACATTAAGCCAAAAGCAATGCCACATTCCTGAAGAGTTTGAAGATGTTATTGCCACCATGAAGGAATCGAAGGGTCCTGGGGTGGGGATTCCAACAATATTCTCATTTGACTTGTGCAAAAGTCAGATGGATCTTAGTGAATGACAGTGGATTATCATAAAATTAATTAGGTGGTGACTCAGATTGCAGGTGCTGTTACAGATGTGGTTTTGTTGCTTGAGCAAATTAATAACTCTCCTGGTATTTGGTATTCAGGTGTTGATCTGGCCAATGCCTTTTTCTCAATTCTGGCTTCAAAGGATCACCAGAAGCAATTTGTCTTCAGCAGGCAAGGGCTACAATATACTTTTACAACTCTCCCCCAGGGTTATGTCAACCCTCTGGAACTATGCCATAATTTAGTCCACAAGAACCTTGATCACTTTTCCCTACCACAAAATGTCACACTGGTCCATTACATTGATGGCATTATGTTGATTGGACCTAATAAAGAAGAAGTATCAATGACTTTAGACTTATGGGTAAAACATCTGTGTGCTAAAGATTTGTAAATTAACCCACATGGAAATTCATACACCTTACACCTCAGTGAAACTTCCAGTGGTGTGGAGTATGTTGAGCTACCTCTATTAAAGTAAAAGTTAAGTTATTGCATCTGGCCCCTCACGCAACCAAAAATGAGGCACAACACACATGTATCAAGTGATTTGAAAAGCTGTCAGCTTTGAGTGATTTCCACAATAAGAGAAGGCTCTTGGGATTTGGGAGCAAAGGTTTGCCATCCTCTTCAGACAACTACTCCCTTTTGAAAATCAGCTTTTGGCCTGTTACTGGGCCTTAGTGAATAGTAACACCTCACCACGGGCCACCCAAGTCACCACGCAGCCTGAGCTTCCTGTCAGTACTGGGTGTTGTCTAAGCCACAGAGTCACAAAGTTGATTGCAGAACAGAAAAGACGTGCTTGATTTATTGATGGTGCTGCATAATATGCAGGTTCCACTAGAAAGTGGAGAGCAAGCCCTACAGCCCCTTTCTGAAACTTCCCTGAAGGACAGTGGTGAAGGGAAATCCCACCAATGTGCAGAACTTCGAGCAGTGCACCAGGTTGTTCAGTTTACCTGGAAGGAGAAACGGCCAAATGTATGACTATATACTTTTTCAGGGACTATGGCCAATGATTTGGCTGAACGATCAGAGACTTGGAAGGAGCATGATTAGAAAATTGGTGACACAGAGGTGGAGGGAGAAGGTATGTGGATGGACTTCTCTGAATGGGCCAAAAAAGTGAAAATAGTTGTGTTTCATGTGAATGCTCAGTAAAGTGTTACCTTTGAAAAGTAGGATTTTAAAAATCCTAGTGGATAGGATGACTTGTTATGCAGAAACTCATCTTCCTCTTTCCTTAACTACACCTGTCATTGCCCACTGGATGAATGAGCAAAATGGACATGGCGGCAGGGATGGAGATTTTGTGTGAGCTCAGCAACATGGATTTCCACTCACCAAGGCTGAGTGCCCCATCTGCCAGCAACAGAGACCAACACTGAGTCCAAGATCTGGGACTATTCCTCAAGGCGATCAACTAGCAATCTGGTGGCAGGTTGACCACATAGGACCGCTTCCATTAGAGGAGCCCTGGTGGTATACTGGGTACACATTTGGGCTGTGATCTGCAAAGTCCGCAGGTCAAAAAATGCCAGCTGCTCTGCAGGAAAGAGATGGGACTTGCTACTCCCATAAACAGTTACAGTGTCAGAAACTCACAGGGGGCAGTTCTACCCTGTTTTATAGGGTGGATGGGAGTTAGCATTGACTTGATGACAGCAAGTTACTTCTATTATGCAAAGGAAGTGCTTTGTTCTTACTGCACTAGACACTTTGGATATGGATCTCCTTTCCCTGCATGTACTGCTTCAACCAAAACTACCTTTTGTGAACTTACAAAATGTCTTATCCACGGGTGTGGTATCCCATACAGCATTGCTTTGGATCAAGGAGCTCACTTCACAGCAAATGAAGTGTGGCAGTGGGCCCATGCTCACACAACCCTCTGGCCTTAACCATGTTCCTCATCATACTGAAGCAGCTGTCTTGATCAAATGATGGAATGGCCTTCTAAAGATGCACTTATGGTGCCAGGTTGTTGGCAACACCTTGCAGGGTTGGGACAATGTTCTCTAGGAGGCTGTGTGTGCTCTAAACCAGCAGCCAATATAAGGTGTGTTATCTCCAAAAGCCAGGATTCACAGGTCAAGGAAGGAAGGGGTGCAAACAGAGTGGGATGGTTCACTGTTAACTCCTACTGGAGTTTTGTTTTGTTTGCAGTAATTTGGCTTTCTGTCCCGGTTACCCCATGCTCTTCAGATTTGAAGGTCCTAGTTTTAAAGGAAGGAATACCTGGAAACACAGCACTGATTCCATTGAACTGGCCATTAATGCCCTCAGGCCATTTTGGGCTCCTCATGCCTCTAGATCAAGGGTCCTCAAACTTTTAAAACAGGGGGCCAGTTCACTGTCCCTCAGACCCGTTGGAGGGCTGGACTATAGTTTAAAAAAAAAACTATGAACAAATTCCTATGCACACTGCACATATCTTATTTTGAAGTAAAAAAGCAAACGGGGCAAAAACACCCAGTGGGCTGGATAAATGTCCTCAGCGGGCTGCATATGGCCCGCGGGCCGTAGTTTGAGGATGCCTGCATCTAGATCAACAGTTAAATGAGGCTGTTACTGTATTGAGCAGTTATTGATCTTGATTACCAAAGGAAAATGGGATTTGTGTTACATCATGGAGGTAAAGAAGAATCCAGGAGATCCTTTAGGTTGTTCTTATGATTAAAGTCAATAGTAACATGACTACTAATAGCGCAGGCTCTTCAGGAATGAAGGTTTGCTTCGCCTCACCAGGCAAAGAATAGCAACCAGGGTAAAGGACCTGCGGAATGTGTAGTGGAAGAAGGTAGTTCTAAATACGAGCTATGGTCACATAACCAGCTACAGAAATGAGGACTATTATCCTGATGAGTAATTCTTATTAGTATGTATATAGCAAATATATTTGTCTTGTTCACTTATAAAATATAAGACGAAGATGAGGTTAGTGCATCTTCCATTGTATGCATGATAATTGTATTGTGTTAGGCACAAGTATGATTTTATTACTGTCTTTGGTAATTATGTATGGTTAACAAGTTATGTACAGGTGTCAAGTTGACAAGAAGTGGTCTGTGATGGTTAGGAATTAAGTCAACTAGAAACTCCTGGGTCAGGATAGTGCAAAACTGAAGCTCTCAATTGGGTTGCAGCTGATAACAACTCCTTGGTGTCAAAAGCCTTTTTGTACGAGAGAGAGAGAGAGAGAGAGAGAGAGAGAGAGAGAGAGAGAGAGACCTAGCATAGTCTGATGCTCTTAGGCCTTTCTTCTTCTGCCAGAGCTGGATCTTGTATCTAGTTCCTTGATCTTCCTGTGTCACCTGCAGATTCTAGGAACTGTCTCAGATTACTGACAGTGGATTCGTTCAGTCAATTTCAGACCTCTGCATCCACCAGCCTGTACCCCCCATTGTCTCTGCTGTGTCATCTTATTTCCTGTTCATCAACTTGCACAAGTCAGGAGAAGCCTAACTTCAACTGGAGTGGACTTACCTATTTCTACAATTTTATAAGCCATTTCTTGAGATAAACCTCTTTTACATACAAACATACAAGCACCACTGGTTTTGCTTCGCTAGAGAGCCCAACCTAACCCAATCGTTAATAGCATATACAGATAAAATTTTGCTGAATATAATTAAAGAATGGTTCTAGCAGTACACTGACAAGTATAGCAGTCATAGTACATTGACAAGCAACTGCTAGAATTTCACATCAATTTTAAATGAGGACATGGAATAAGGAATATCATTGCTATATCTGATAGTTCTTGGCTGAAAAGAGAACACCAGAAAGATGTTTCCATGTGTTTAATTGGCTATGGGAAGGCATTCAACTGTGCGCATCAGAACAAATTGTGGATAACACCAAGAAGCAAGTGAATTATAAAATACTTGTACTCATGTGGAACCTGCACACATTCTAACAAGGATGGGGTGGATTTAAAGTCAGGACAAGTATGTGTCAGGATGTATTCTTTCACCATCCATATTCAGTCTGTATGCTGAACAAATCACCCGGGAAGCTAGACTATATGAGGAAAAGCAAGGTCTCAGTGCTGGAGGAAAATGAACACAAGTGTGTAATATATATATATATATGTTCATATTTGCAACTTTGCTGGAAGCAGAGGACTTTAAGCCATAACTGTTGAAGATCAAAGACTGCAGCTTTCAATGTGGATTATACTTCAACATCAAGAAAACAAAAATCCTCATAACTGGACACGTTATCAACATCGTTATAAGTGGAGAAAAGATCAAATTTGTCAAGGATATCATTTTTCTTGAATCCAAAATCAGTGACCGTTGAAGCAGCAGTCAAGAGACCAAATGACATAGTGATTGAGCAAATTTACCAGAGACCTCTTTAAGGACTAAAGTGTGCCTGACTCAGGCCATAGTTCATTTTGTTATGCTTCCTCGAACTATTGGACTATCCCAGCAGACCTCACTGCTGTATCCCCCGATTGCCATCTTGAACTGCCACACCTCTGTGTCTGAGGGAACATAGTTGAAATTAGATCAAGGGAAATGAACTGAGCCCAGATCAATGATCCCATCAAGTGAGAACCATTTCAGGCCTCAGGCAGCCCTGGCCTTGGGCTTGCCATTCTCCTGAGCAACAACAGCGAAACAAAAACATCAGACTCAGATTTGCCTTCTTTAACGCTTGGGCTCTTTGGACAGGAACTCTGGTTTCTTAAGTTCAGAAGATGCCCGGAGCTGTTTGGAAGTTAGGGAGAAGCAAGCTTGCCCAGTGAAAGTATTCACATCCAACTTTTCTGTTACACACAGAGTAGGACTTAGGTACCTACAGGGAAAAGGAGAGCAAAACTAGGCAGGCAGGGCTTTCCATGGGCACAAGAAGAGGGCACAGGAGGCTTCCACTGGGTCTCAAAGATTCAAAGACATGCTCAAAAGACAGTCCTCAAAACAGCTTTCAAATGGCTTCCCATCCTCAGAACACATTTTCTGTAGTCTACTACGGGCCCCTGTATGTTTTTAGCCCCCTGCTTATTTTATAAGCAGCACAATTATAGCACAGTTCAGCCTATGTAGTTTACATCTTTCATTTCCCAATGTGGTTATTGTAATCATATCACAACATTAGTAAAGTGCATGCAAAGACGGCATGAAATCAAACCACTGCCTAACTGAGACAAGCCAAGATGCCTGGATGACACACAGTCTATGTCAAAGGAGGAGCCCCTGTTGTGATCCTTGCAAAGGTCTGCTAGATCACACGGGTTCTCATTTCTTCCTGGCCCACAGTAACCCTTTTGCCCACTTTAATATGTCTTTAACTATGCAAATGTGCAGGTAAAAATGGAAAGTGTAAAAGTTTCAAAAAGCACCCGAAGTATACACAATAGCAAATGTTCTTGGCCTTGGCTGAAGAATACATTGACACCAAGTTGATCTTAGCACTTGGCCAAGTGGATTGCTGTTTCTTTGTGCCAGGGCACCCAAAAAGGGAATAGGATCCAGGCTGTAGCTTTATTTTTCCCTGGATACCTCGCACAGTTCCTACTTTTAAAGCAAAGGACCCTGTTCTAATAGCATTCTGTCCCAACAGCCTCCCTGAACCTTGCCTCTGTGGGCCCGTTTTATGATAACTGGATACTGTTAGCTTCATCTTGCCTGCTTCTCATTGACGTTGAGCCTAACATCCTAAAAAGGAGAGGTAGATCTGCCTGTACCCCTCCTTCCTTTGCCTCTCCCATGCCCCGGTCTTTCTTGCACTTAGAAACCTTGAGTTATATGTTCATGTGCCTTGTCTGTGGGTAGCAGCACCAGGAGCAAACTTGAGGGGGATAGTGCAAAGCAGGATGAGGCCCAAATGGATGCCCTCCACTCTTCAATCTTTTTCCAACACTGGCAACAGCTCTCCCTCTAATGCCACCTGTCGTGTCTCTGTTGGGGCCAATCATTCATTGCAGCGGCTACACAGAACTCACCGAAGATACTTAAGAGTTAAGTGGCTTATTAAAAAAAGAAGAAAACGACAGGGTACAATTTAGGATCAAGATCAACAGATTATAACTCAGGATCAGATCAGGAAGCATGCAGGCAAAGTCTGGAAGGCTCCCCTGAAGAGGTGAGCACATTCTTCCCTTCTTCATCCCAGGACAACTCTCTTAGCTCTTCTTGGCTATGCAAGCAAGGAGGCCCTTCTCTGTGCTGTGCACTGTCCTCTCAGCCCCTTATGGACAGGCTCCTCTTGCCTCCTCGCAGGCCTCTCTGCTTTCAGCCATTGGCCTGGCTGCAGGGCCCCTTCCGACTCTGCCATAAGCCTCCTTCTTGGCCTGTCCACTGTCTTCATTGTGACAGCCTTTATCCCATGTCACTGTCTTAGGAGGTATCCTGTCTCCTCTCTCAATTTCTTTCTTCCTTCTGCTTCTATCTGCCTCCTGTTTGAAAACCTCGGCAGATTTGGCTATGTATACAAAGGTACTCCTCACTTATTTTAAGGCACGGCCCTCCCACCAGGGCCGCACACTGATCAGGTCCCTTTCAGTAAGCCACAGATGTTTGAAGAGTCAGGAGCTCTAGTGGTTTAGTGGTTAGGTGTTGGGCTGCTAATCGTCAGGTTCAGGTCAGCAGTTCAAAACCACCAACTGCACCGAGGGAGAAAGCTGGGGCTTTCTACTTCTATAAAGAGTTACAGTCTAAGAAACTCACAGGGGGAAGTTACACGCTGTTCTATAGGGTTACCATAAGTCAGCACGGACTCAGTAACTCACAGGGGGAAGTTACACCCTGTTCTATAGGGTTACCATGAGTCAGCACGGATTCAGTAACTCACAGGGGGAAGTTACACTCTGTTCTATAGGGTTACCATGAGTCAGCACGGACTCAGTAACTCACAGGGGGAAGTTATACCCTGTTCTATAGGGTTACCATGAGTCAGCACAGACTCAGTAACTCATAGGGAAGTTACACCCTGTTCCATAGGGTTACTAAGAGTCAGCATGGACTCAGTAACTCATAGGGAAGTTACACCCTGTTCTATAGGGTTACCATGAGTCAGCACG
>NW_022103926.1:5936653-5937842 GCF_000313985.2 Echinops telfairi
ACTCAGTAACTCATAGGGAAGTTACACCCTGTTCCATAGGGTTACTATGAGTCAGCACGGACTCAGTAACTCATAGGGAAGTTACACCCTGTTCTATAGGGTTATCATGAGTCAGCACGGACTCAGTAACTCACAGGGGGAGTTACACCCTGTTCTATAGGGTTACCATGAGTCAGCACGGACTCAGTAACTCACAGGGGGAGTTACACCCTGTTCTATAGGGTTACCATGAGTCAGCACGGACTCAGTAGCAGTGAATTTGGTTTGGCTTGGAGGCTAGAGTCTCTTCATTTGCATAGCACATTGACTACTCCCCTGCAAAATGCCTACCAATGACCAGGCAGGCTGCAGCCCAGGACCCAACAAAAAGTATCAAGCCAAGCTGAGCTTACTCAGGAAATGTTAATCAAGGTCAGAAAAAAAAATTGTATCAAACCCCCTGTGGTAGAAAACAGGCAAAATGAACTCCTGGGATTTACAGGAAAATGATCAAACTGTATTTTCAGAAAACCACGGTAGAAGACCACGTTTAACCACAGGGCGTTTCAAAGAAAACACTCCCTTTTACACATTTGTGGGTACCAGGTATGTCCGGAAGGGATCCTCATACACGCACCAAACCATGGCTCCTTCCCCTTTCTCTACTCTGCCAGAGCCCGGCTTCTCTTACCCTGGTCTGGTGAAGTTTCATAAAAGCCACTCAAGATTTATTAAGACTCAGATAAAAATAAGATCTGCAGGAAACTTGGAAATTTCTTGTACAGCTTGTTATGAAGAGCTGGAATCGGGGTACGGGGTCAGCTGAATACTTTGCAAGATCTAGTGCAAAAGGAAAATGCAGGGTACCGCATATACTCGAGTATAAGCCAACCCGAATATCAGCCGCAGCACCTAGTTTTACCACAAAAACTGCATAAAACATGTGCTGAAAAACTCGGCTTAGACACGAGTATATATGGTACCTTGTTTAAGAAATGCTAAGAATTTCAAGACGGCAGCAGCAGAGCATTCTGCTAAGATGGAGACTTATTTTTTTTAATCATTTTATTAGGGGCTCATACAACTCTTATCACAATCCATACACACATCAGTTGTGTAAAGCACATTTACACATTCATTGTCCTCATCATTCTCAAAACATTTGCTCTCCACTTAAACCCCTGGCATCAGGTCCTCATTTTTTTTCCCT
>NW_022103926.1:5938623-5939638 GCF_000313985.2 Echinops telfairi
TCTCCACTCCGCACTCCCCCCATCTTTCATTATGTTAAGATTTTTTGTTCTGATAATGCCTGATACCTGATCCCTTCAACACCTCGTGATCGCACAGGCTGGTGTGCTTCTTCCATGGGGGCTTTGTTGCTTCTGAGCTAGATAGCCGCTGTTTACCTAAGCAGTGTTTATAGCTTTTAAAAACCAAGCTTTTAAGATCATAGGGACTGTGCACTGAACAAGGAGATCAAGCAGAAGCACTGGGAACGATACTAGGCCACTAAACTGGAGTGCCCCATGAAGTCATGACCCTAAATCTCTAAACAAAAGGACACAATCCCCACGAGGGGTTTGGTTGTATATAATCAATATCAACAGCTTTTCTTCTATTGCAGATAACAATGCAACATTTTCCATATATAGATATGGAATATATAAAAGAATATATATGTATATTCTTTTATAACTCACCAGGTTACATCTGATAAAGCAGATAAATACTTTGGAAAGAGGAATCACTGATCTCAGGTCCTGGACCTGAGATTTGGGATTTAAAGCAGATTTGGGATTTAAAGCTGCCAGACTCTAGCCATGTGTTCCTCAAAAATGGACCACCTGCCACCAACATCAGATTCACTTTGTGAGAGCACATGAAATTTCCAAGGCCCCACACTGTCCTATAGAATGAGAATCTCTGGGGAGAACTTTTTTTAAAATTCCATGTTACCTAGAATTGCTCCCGAGAATTTCAGCCAAGCTGATAACATTAAGTATGATGACCAGACCCCAAGGTGAACCTCCTCCCATCATCTGTGTCTCCTGGTATTCACATCTTTGAATAATCCTTTCCTCAGTGGGGTTGTCATGGCAACTCCCTACAGCGCAGGACAAAAGGCTGCTTGATTCTGAACCATCCCCTGGAGCGGTTGCCGATCAGACCACTTTTATGTGGTGGGTTTTCACGGGCTGATATTTGGAAATGGATTTCCGGGCCTTTTTTCTGGTCTCTTAGTCTGGAAGCTCCACTGAACCCTAG
>NW_022103926.1:5941195-5943426 GCF_000313985.2 Echinops telfairi
GCCACATTCTTTTTTAATGGTTACCTTGGTTACTGTTACTTGTAATGGATGTAAGGAATTATATGCTACAGCTGAGAAGGAAAGCTGCTTGTGGTGTAGCAGAAAAGCCTGGCTGATTAAGATTTGTAGAGAGCTAGTTCTTACAGGAACCATCCTGCCAGGGGCCCCAGGGCATATGTGCATAAATAAAGATAGAGTTCAGGGTTGGAGAATACATTACTATATATGGGTGAAGGGTCGTATTTTAATTTAATTCCACACTCAATGTAACTCCCATCAAATGACCTGGCGTGAAAGGAGGGGCAGATACTGACAGAATTCCCCCTGTGAGTAATTGTGAACAGGATTCCCTACAATGCCATCTTCCATCTTCCCCAAGATCCAAACTCACTGGCCATTGAGTCGATGTCTGCTCATCATGACCCTACAGGACAGGATAGAACTGCCCTTGTGAGTTTCTGAGTCAGTAACCGTTTACAGGACTAGAAAGCCGATTCTTTCTCCCCAGGAACAGCTGGTGGTTTTGAACTCCTGACCTTACAGAGTGCAGTCCACCATGCAAACCAAGGTTCCTCACAGGGTCATCCTGCTGCATATACAATGAGCCCTCTGAGAAGCGTGGTGGGATCTCATCACCAGCACGAGCCAGGAGTGGAGCACATCCTCTGGACCCAGCATCTGGCTCACCCTGCCTGAGCTTCAGGTTTGGGACTGAACAGCATCCACCATGGTATGAGACAGTTCCTCGAACTTGTGTGAGTTTGGGGGAACACTTGAGCGATTTACAGGACCCAGAGACATGAAGGAATAGACTCAAGGAAGGAGTGGAGCGAAAATGGAGTGGGCTAGCCTCTTGGAGGAGTTGGACATTTGGGACTTCTTCAATCTCCAACTCCTTGGGATTTGTTTGGTATTAATTCTTGCAAAATAAATAATGACCACAGCCTGCTTAAATAATATCTACATTTAAAGTCTCAGGAAGAAAAGTAATGTAGAAAATTTGGAAGCAGACCAAAAAGAAAATTAAAATTATCCAGAATAATTTCCTCCTACTCCCTCCGATAACCACGGATAACATGTTGGCAAACATCTTTCCCCAACTTGGTGCTAGGCAGAGAAGCTGGATAAGGTTACACGCTGGGAACACTCTGTACGGACTCTTTTGTAACTTGCATTTTCCACAGTGTCAGCCCACAGTTTAAAAGGAATTTAAAGCATCGGACGGGTGAACTTGTTCCTGGCACTTTGGGGCATTGCCAGATGCCATTTTTAATAACCTCGGGTTCTTCTAGGCTGGACTTTCACAAAGGACTCTCACAGGAGGAAACTGGGGTCTAAGAGTAGACTGTCAGCATACAGAGATGTTTCCCTCTCTTGATCCAAACATTGCCATTAGCTCCTATTTCCCCAAAGCCCACATACTGCCCCAAAGCTGTTACCTTTAAAATGATCATCCGAGTTCACATAGTGCAAGTCACAGACTAAACCCCAAATCCAGGGGTGTGGAGTGGGAGAAGCCAGCGCCCCTTTGCCTCATGCCTGGCCAGCTCACCACCCATGAGACCCAGTGCTCCCTTGGCCGCCAGGCAGCTAAAGCTCATTGCTTGGAGCACTTTGCCAGGAATTTTAGGGTTTGGTCATCTTTTAAGTAAGGGTGGGAAGGAAGGAAGGAAGATAGGAATCATTCATTCAATAAACATTTTTTGATGTGCTGTTACATTTCCAGTGAAAAATAATGCTTAGGGAATATTTTTAAAAGAATGTTGTTAGTTGCATATTTATGAGCTATTGTCCCACTTATCGATTGCTCTATAATAAACCACCCCAAAATTTAGCATATAACAATAGCTGTTTTATGTGCTCATGATTCTGTAGGCCAGCAATGTGAGCAGAGCATGGGCTCGCTGGTTCTTGTCCACACTTAAGTGTTTGGGGGATCCACTTGAAGGTGGCTGAGGTAGCTCTACTGGGGCCTCAGTTCTTCGGGATGGACTTTTCAAGGTAGTTTTTTCATTTGAATGTGTGGCACCTGGAGTCGGTGAAACAGCTGAAGGCTAGTTGGCTTTCTCTGATGCTGCCTCTCCTTTATCACATGGACATCTTGGGCTTCCTATCAGCATGGACTTCTTTTTTGTTTGTTTGTTTGTTTTTTGTGAGGCAGTGAGAGAGTGAGAATGAGAGAGTGAGTCAGTGAGAGAGTGAGGCAGTGAGAGAGTGAGAATGAGACAGTG
>NW_022103926.1:5947385-5948444 GCF_000313985.2 Echinops telfairi
CCGCTCCCCCCTCCCGCATGAGCCCTTGATAGTTTATAAATGGGTATTTTGTCATATCTTGCCCTGTCCGACGTCTCCCTTCATCCACTTCTTGGTTGTCTGTCCCCCACCCTTTGAACTTTTATATTCAGCTCTTTGACTTCATCATTTCTTCCATTTACTGTAGCTATTGTGCAAAAGAGCAAGTTTCAGATTCTCTTCTGATATCCACTTTGATCTCTTTTATTCTTCCTTGTCTTTGTAATGATCTTTTGCCTTGTTCATATATGATGCTCTTGATGTCCTCCCACAGATTACCAGGTCTTCTGTCATGAGTTCAAGGCAGCAAATCTGCTCTTGAAATTCAGGCCGATAGATTCAAGGCTGTGATTTGACTCTTATGGACTGTGTTAGTCTGGGTAGACTAGAAAAACAAAAATTTATAGATACTCACATGTGTACAAGAAAGAGCTTTATATACAAAAGCAATTGAATAGTGAGAAAATATCCCAGCCCAGTCCAGATCAATTCCATAAGTCCAATATTATTAGCCCATATGTCCAATACCAATCTATAAAGTTCTCTTCAGACTTAAAAAAACACATGAAATGATGCCAAATGCAGGAAAATCACAGGCCAGTGGGTGGGAAGTCTTGTGGATCCAGTGGCAGTGGAAGCATCTCAGCGCTGGCAGTGGTCTCCATGTGGCTTCTCCAGCTCCCAGACTTCTGGTTGCATCAGGGTAGCTTCATATGGCTTCTTGTCAGAAATGTCTCCAGGGAGTGGACTGAGATAGTGTCTCCCACCTCCGAGGAGGAATACAGTAGTTCCCAGAATCCTCAGGAGAAGGCCATGCCCACATAGAGGGTTCATTGGCTATAACCTGATTGACAGGCTAGGCTCCACCCCTCCACTCTAAATCCTTCAAATTGACAAATGATTATATAACTGCCACATGGACTTGTTTTAATTTTCTTCAGCTTTAAAAAAAAGTCATTTTATTAGGGGCTCATACAACTCTTATCACAATCCATACATACATCAATTGTGTAAAGCGCATTTGTACATTCATTGCCCTTA
>NW_022103926.1:5949989-5951524 GCF_000313985.2 Echinops telfairi
CCCCTCCATCCTGATTTCTGACAATGTTCTGCTTCCATTCATTAGGCCTTCACTACCTGACAGTGTTTCAAAACGGTGCATGATATTTTCGTTGAATACTTCTGGAGTGGGGAGTCAATTCCTTCTTCATTGTCTGTTCTTGGTCTGAATGCTACACTGAAACCTGTCCACTTTGGGTGACTTGCTGGTATTTGAAATACCAGTGACATAGCTTCCAGCATCACAGGAGCACACAGCACACCACAGTACCACAAACTGACAGACAAGTGGAGGGTTCTTCAATCGGTAAATGCATTTAAAACGGTCATAATCTATACAAATGAATATTATGAGTCCTCAAACTAAGTTACTTAGCTACTAGCCTTTCATGTATGCTGCAGGTGGCTCTTTGATCTGATCAAGTTCTCCAAGTCATCCCCGCTTCATTTTCTCAAACTTCTGAGAAACTTTAGTAGATGATTCCTTTGCTCTGTAGCTCATGAGGTGTCAGCACAGCAAAACCTTTAAGAGGAGTTAGGTTTGGTCTCTTTACTCCAGTCCATCAGTGCTGTAGTCCACTTTTTCATACCCAACAGCTTCTACCATTACATGTTTCCACACACACTTAGCCCTGTTAACAGTCAGCACTCACAACTGAATCATAGAATCTTATTAGTATCTTCCCTCACTTCCATCTCCCAAGAACTAACAGGAAAAAAATTAATCTGTTCAATGGGGATTATCCTGTGTCCCCCTTATTTTGAATGTAAGCACACTCACACAAGCATGTAAACCATTTATCACATGCCTTTGTTTCACTCCATATTTGAAAGCCAATGTTTAAATTGCTGGTCAATATGAAACTGGTACTGAGAAGACATGCTTGTTCCATGATTTGAAGACTCTTCTGGTTGGAATTTGAACATCTGCATCCATAAGCAAAGTCTAGTCTAAAACAAGCCATCAAATTGCAGCAATGTACACCAACTAGTATAGTCAAACCTCTTTCTTTTAATGTGATCATGTCTAGTCAGCTCATTCATAGACCCTATGGACTAGGTCACTGGTTACCAGCCTTAGGGGTGGGAGTCCACACATCTTCCTATACTTCAAAAAAGTTATTTCTCTCTCTCATTGTTAGCCCTATATTATCACCCTTATTCAATATTGTACTGGAGGTCTTAGCTAGGGCTATAAGGAAAGAAAGGAGTTAAAGGCAAAGAAGTAAGTAACATTCTATTTGCAGTTGATATGATCCTAAAGAAAGAAAATTCCTAAGACTTGGCCAGAAAATTCCTTTAACAAATCAAAAGACTCAGCAATATGGTAGGGTACAAATCAACATTAAAAAAACCAGTTCTATTCCTTTGCACTAACAGAGCTCTAAAAAGGAAATTAGGGAAACAATATGATTTACGTAAAAATAAATATAACCAGAGAAACAAAAAATCTGTATAAAACATTAGTACAAGAAACCACATGAGTTATCCATAAATTGAGGCTGCACCATCCTTATTGACAGGAAGGTTTAACATTATGAAAATAATACTACCCAA
>NW_022103926.1:5953361-5954669 GCF_000313985.2 Echinops telfairi
CACCCATTTTGTCATCAGCGATTGGGAACACTTTCTTAATATGTAATTACTTCTTTATATAAAGCTCTTGCTTATACATAGATGAGTGTCACTGGATTTGTTTCTCTAGTTAACCTGGTCTAGCACAATATCCTTTTCTTGTGACTAGTCTCTCCTAGAAACATGTCCAAAGTACCTGAGAGAAGCATTCTTGCTGCTAAGGAGCATTGTGGATATACTTCTTTCAAGAAAGACTTTTTGCTCTTTTGGAAATCCATGCATGGTACTTTCTATCTTTTTTGCCAGCACCATAGTACAAATGCACCAATTCTTCTTTGGTCTTCCAAATCCAATGTTCAACTTTCACAAGCATAGGAGGCCATTGAAAATACCATGGCTTGGGTTAGGCACACTCTAATACTCAAAGTAATGTTCTTGCTTCTTAACACTTTAAAGATATGTGTGCAGCAGATTTACCTAATGCAGTGGGCCATTTGATCTCTGATTGTTGCTTTCATGAGCAGTGATTATGTATCCAAGCAAGATGAAATCCTTGATAATTTCAATTTTCCCCTCTTTATCATGATGCTACCTATGGTAGATATCACATGCAAGTAAAATATTGCTGAAGATATTCACCAATGGTTGCACATTGACAGGATGCTGCCAGAAATTCAGGCCAGATTCAGAATGGACAGGGAACCAGGTACATCATTGCTAATTTCAGATGGATCTTGGCTGAAATCAAAGAATACCAGAAAGATGTTTATTTGTGTCTCATTGACTATGCTAAGGCATCCGACTATGTGGATCACAACGAACTATGGATAGCCTTGAGAAGAATGGGAACTCAATAACACTTAATCGTGCTCATGCTGAACCTGTGTGTGGATCAAGAGGCAGTCATGCAAACAGAACAAGGATAGACTGCATGGTTTGAAATCACGAAGGGTGTACATCAGGGTGTATCCTTTCACCATACTTATTTAATCTGTGTGCTGAACAAAAACCAGAGAAGCTAGATTACATGAAAAAAAATGTGACATCACAAGTGGAGCAAGGCTTACTAAAAACCTGCAATATGCAGACGATATAATTTTTCTTGCTGAAACTGAGGAGGACTTGAAGTACTTGTTGATGAAGATCAAGGATTGTTGCCTTTAGTCTGGATTACAATTGAAGGCAAAGAAAGCAAATATCCTCACAAATGGACCAATGAATAACAACATGAAAAACAGAAGAGATTGAAGTTGTCAAGGATTAATTTTACTTGGATTCATAATCTGTGCTTCAGCATCTGACAATGTTTTGAAGCTGTGTCAGATACTG
>NW_022103926.1:5956160-5962750 GCF_000313985.2 Echinops telfairi
CCCTTCTGTAAGGGGATGTCCAGTTGTCTACAGATGTGCTTTGAGTCTCCACTCTGAACTCCCCCTCCTTCACAATGAAATGATTTTTTGTTCTTTGATGCCTGATACCTGATCCTATCGACACCTCATGATCACACCATATTTTCTAACTACCATTCCTTCCTCTGTGTTTCCAACGTTTGCATTCCAATCAACAATAATGATCAATGCATCTTGATTTCATATTTGATCAATTTCAGACTGAAGACATTGATAGAATTCCTCATTTTCTACACCATTACCTTTAGTAGTTGGTATATAAATTTGAATAATAGTTGAATTGACTGGATTTCCTTGTACAGGGTTAGACATTATTCTACTACAGACACCATTGTACTTCAATATATACCTTGAACTGCCCTTTTTGAAGCCAACACCATTCCTCTTGATTGTGTCGTTCCTGGTATAGCAAACCATGTGATTTTCTGTTTCAAAATGGCCAATGCCAACCCAGTTCAGTTCACTAATGCCTAGAATATCCATATTTATATGTTCCATTTCATTTTTAATGACTTCTAATTTTCCTAGATTCATACTTCATACATTTATTGCTGACAATATTTTGAGCTGTTTCTTCTCATTTTGAGGCATCCCTTATTAGTAAATGAAGGTCCCAAAGCTTTTACTTCTGCAGACTTTACTCCACCTGTGTCACTACAGTCGACTCGACTTTGAGAAGGCAGCTCTTCCTCAGTCATATTTTGAGAACCTTCTGACCTTAGGGGCTCACCTCCTGGCAATATTCTGCTTCTGTTCATTAGGTTTTCAGTAACTGACAATGTTTCAATGCCATCCATAGGGCATTCAGTGGGGAATTCTAAAGTAGACAGCCTAGTCTTTCTTTGTAGTCTGTTCTTAATCTGGAAGCTCTGCTGAAACCTATTCACTTTGGGTGCCCCTGCTGGTAATTGAAATACCGGAGACATCGTCCTCAGCATCACGGCAACACACAAGCCGCCACATGACGAAAAACTGACAAGACAAGTGGTGGGGTAACTGATAAAAGTGGGATCACATTGCAGTTGTGCATTTGTGACTGATTTAGTTCACTAAGCATCTTTCCAAGATTTATCCATTTTGTAGCATGAATCAGAACTTCTTTCTCTTTATGGCTCACTAATATCTGAACATTTATTTAGTACTATTTTCGATGGACTCATATGCAAAAGCTTGACAATGAATAAGGAACGCTAAACAAGAATAGGTGCGTTTGAATTATTCAATAAAGAATATTGAATACACTTTGGACTGTCAGAAGAATGAACACATCTATGTTGAAAGAAGTACAACCAGAATGTTCATGAAAACTGAGAACGGTGAGACTAGCTCACATACCTTGAACATGTTATCAGGAGGGCATAAACCCTGGAGAAGGACATCATGTGTAGGGTCAAAAAAAAAAAAAAAAGGCCCTCAAGGGATGGATTAACATAGTTAATCCATGCAACAAAAATACTGTGTTAGTCTGGGTAGACTAGAGAAACAAATCCATAGAAACGCATATGTGTATAAGACAGAGTTTTATATGAAGGGTAATTGTACATTAAGAAAGCATCCTAACCCAGTTCAGAACAAGCCCATAAGCCCAATATTAGCCCATATGTCCGATACCAATGTATAAAGTCCACTTCAGACTCACGAAACACATGCAATGATGCCAAATGCAGGACAATCAGAGGCCAGTGGGGAGAAAGTCTTTGGATCCAGTGGTGTTGTGAGCATCTCAGCACTGACAGGGGTCTCTACATGGCTTCTCTGGATTCAGAGGTCTGTTTGCATCAGGGTAGATCCAAGCGGCTTCTCCAGCCCAGAGTACTAGGGTAATTCCATGTGTCTTGTCAGCTGCAATGTCTCCCAGGGAGTCAGCAGAGAGAGAGAGTGTCTCCCACCTCCAAGAAGAAATACCGGATTTCCCAGAATTCTCAGGAGAAGGCCATGCCCACACAGATGCCTCATTGGCTATGATCTGATGGACAGACTAGACTCCACCCCATTCACCCATAATCCTCTCAAATTGACACCAGATTATATAACTACCACAGATACTATCCAGGGGTCCTCAAACTATGGCCCACGGGCCACATGCGGCCCACCGAGGACATTTATCCGGCCCTTTGGGTGTTTTTGCTCTCTTTTGTTTTTTACTTCAAAATAAGATCTGTGCAGTGTGCACAGGAATTTGTTCATAGTTTTTTTTAACTATAGTCTGGCCCTCCAATGGGTCTGAGGGACAGTGAACTGGTCCCCTATTTTAAATGTTTGAGGACCCCTCCATCATCATTTTCTGAACTATGTTTACATTGAACTCATTTTAAGTCTGGGCCTTGGATTCTGACATTTCATTTTTTCAATTATGCCATTTTAGCAAGCTAGCAAACAGAATCAACTGAGCCATCTACTTCTGTAGCTCCAGATTGCCTTCTCGTCTTCAGCAGAATGATGCCGTGCAAGATGCAAGGTGAAAAGGCTATATCCCTTGAAAGAATAACGTCTTTCTGTCATTTTCACTAGGAAGCAGCCTAAACGATCGTCCTTGAGGGCATGCTGTAAGGAGCATCTGCTCTACAGGAAGCCCCCTGGCTAGCATTTTGATGACACAGATCAGGGCCAAGTTCGGGCTGGTCAGCAAAGACAATGGTCAGCAAAGACTATGTTTATGATGTGGTTTCAAAAAGCTGTGGGAAAATCACACTTTTCAAAGATAAGGGAATTTTTCCATGAACGTTTCAAAGTCCCCTCTGAAAATCTGCTCTGAGGTTTAAAAACCCCTGCATGCGATCAATAAACAAGAAAAAAAATATTGATCATATTGATACTTGATTGTTCCCGGTCTAGTGTCCCACTAGATAATTCGTGTCCCACAGAACACAAAATTAGAAAGGGTTACAGCAATAATTTTCGAGGAACCATCAAACTGTTTTCCACATCATGTCCCATTCCACCAGCAATGGATTAGAGTTCCAACTTTTCCATAGCCTCATCAACAGTTTCCCCTGTTTTTCTGATCACAATCCTCCTACGAGGGGTGGAGTGCTATCTCATTGCGGTTTTGAACAATGGATTAGAGTTTCAAATTCTTCCTAGCCTCATCAACATTTGTTGTTTTCCATTTTTCTGACCATAATCATCCGAGTGATATTTCATTATGGTTTTGGGTTGCATCTCCCGAGGGACTAGTCATCCGGGGGCATGGTGGCTCAGCAGCTCAAACCCAGCAGCTGCTCTGAGGGACAAAGCTGAGCTCACACAGAGTCACAGCCTCAGAAACACAAGGAAAACAATGTCCTCTAGGGTGACCAGGACTCTAAAACCACTGGATGGCAGTGAGTCTCGTTTGGAAAGAGTGACCAACGTGTCGAAAATCTTTTTATTTGCTTTTTGACTGTATGAGATCTGTTGTCATACAATAGCCATTCCAATCTTTTACATATTTGACTGGGTTATCTTTTAGCTGTTAGGTTGTAGTTCTTATGGATTATGGCTTACATGATTAAATATATTATGGCTTTAAGCCATTATGCAAGGAACCTCGGTGATGCCGTCAGTGGTTAAAGAATAACATTGTGGCAGTCTGCTTCAGTAAGGATTTCGTTTTGAAAAATGTATGTTGTTGTGCAGTTCTATGACGTCTTTAAGGATCACTCTGAGTCAAAATTGACTCGTTGGGAATGTGTTTTATATCCGTAGCTCTTCTGTTTCCCACATAATCGTCTTTTCACTTGGTTGATACAGTCCTTTGATGAACAAAAGGTTTTGATTTTGATGATGTGCAATTTAACTGTTTTTTCCTTTTGCTGCATGACTCCCATGTTTTGTTCGTAGACATTCGTATGGGTCCAACTGAATTCTTTTGCATGTGGAAATTGAGCTGGCCTAGTACAATTTACTGAAGATTATTCTTTCCCATGGAATTGACGTAATCTTTGCTGACAATAGGTTGATCATGGATTCATGAGTTTATTTCTGGATTCTCGATTCTATTCCATTATATGTCTAGCATCCTCCTAGTCCCGTCACACTGTTTTGATTACTGTCGCTTTATGTAGCATGTTTGGAAATTAGGAAGTATGCGTCTTCCTAGTTAGTTCTTCTTCTTTTTTTTTTTTTTTCTTTTTTAACATTTTATTAGGGGCTCATACAACTGTTATCCCAATCCATACACACATCAATTGTGTAAAGCGCATTTGTACATCGTTTCTCAAAACATTTTCTCTCCATTTAAACCCCCGACATTAGGTCTTCATTTTTCCCAGTTCTTCTTTTTCAAGGTTGTTTTGGCAACAGTTCCTTAGGGGAACACAATTCAATAATAACAGTTTCTTTATAGTTATAGAGTTATAGTAAATTCTAGTAAATGTGCAGGCTAATATAAACACATTTATTTTATGCTTTCAGCTGAGAGATCCTCACAGAAATGACACCCAAGTAGTAGTAAGCATGTCTAGCACCCCCAGATCTTAGTCACTAATAGCATTATTCTCTATAAGGAACCAGAAGTCTTTAGAGAAATAGTAGAGCGTCTCAGACTGGAGCAGTAAATATAGAAGGTGAACGTGGAGTGTTCCGTGGTAATAGAAGTGAAGGACATGCTAAAAAAGGAAGAAACAATAACTCAGAGGCAGTCCAACATGCTAAGAAAATCTGCAGCTTCAGAACACCCCTCTGACAGCCAAGACCAGAGAAAACAGGTGAGTCATATGTAGATGACACCATTGGAACTCTGAGCATCAAAGGCAAAGCTGAAGAACTAGACTCAGCACCAAGGAGAAGGAGAGACCTTATAAAGAGAACTCCTACAAGGTGACCCTGCATATCTAGGCCTCCTTGAAACAAAGCAAACAGCATTCCCACTCAAAGTCTCATCACCAGGTGCTGACATCAGGGAGAACTGCATCCACACCCAGAGCCAGGCAGAAGTGGTTCCTGCCTTACAACAGTCAAGTGCATTCACCTCACCCACTTCCTCCTCCAGCGTCCCTGGAGGTGGAGACCCATAGATGTGCATTACCCTCCCAACTCACTCTCCCCTTGCATGTGATCAAGTCCACAGCACCCAGCAGTGCTCTACCCGTTCATGCAGCCACTTGCACTGGGGGCTTGCAGACTGGTTGGCTACCACCATGGGGTTCCCTAAAAGGGCAATGCCTACTTCTTCCCCTAGGGACCCATGCCAGGGGTCCATGGAATTGTGGTATCCCTCTTTCACCCATCCAACCATGCCAGGGGCCTGCCAGACAGCAGCACTCTCTTCTGTACCCAGTCACCCATTTCAGGACCCCATGGACAAATAGTGTCAATTCCTAAGCCCAGTCACCTGAGCCAGGATCCCAAGATTGAAGGGATCCACAATTTTGTCTGACTCCAGCACTGGAGGCTGGAGGAACAATACCAACTTCCTCTAAGCGCAGCTGCTTATACAAGGAGCCCACACACTGGTGGCACCCACTGTCCCTAAGCCCAGTCATCTGTGCCAAGTACCTTAGACTAGTCATGACTCCTATTTATACTAGGGCTCTGCTCACCCTCCCCCACATAGTGCTTTAGCAGGCAGAGGCACATCCTCCTGGCAGGTACACTATGGACGGATACGTCCTGTGTTAGGCTGGGTAGACTAGAGAAACAAACTCATAGATACTCATGTGTGTATGGGAAAGAGCTTTAGATAAAGAGTCGTTATATATTAAGATAACATCCCAGCCCAATCCAGATCAAGTCCATAAGTCCAATATTAGGCCATATGTCTAATATTAGTCCATAAATTCCTCTTTAGACTCATGCAGCCATGCAATAATGCCGAATGAAGGAAGATCACAGGCCAGAGGGTGCAAAGTCTTGTGGATCCAGTGGTGGTAGAAGCATCTCTGAGCTGGCAGGGGTCTACACATGGCTCCTCCAGCTCCCAGGGCTCTAGCTGCATCAGTGTAGCTCCATCGGGTTCTTCCTCAGTAATGTCTCGCAGGGAGTGAGTATGTATCTGCCTCCAGCCAAGCTATTTATCTCCTTAGTGCCTCCAAATGAGGCCATCAAGCTGCAACCTGATTGATGGGCTAAACTCCACACTTTCACTCATAAGTCTCAAATTGACAACAGATTATGTAACTACTATATGTCCCCACTGCCTCACCTTCTGCACAACTACTCAACCCACAACTGGAGGTCTTTTCTCTCTTGGACCACCCCTGCACAGCCATGCTCACCCAAGACCATTGGTGAGAATTTTCATATCAACCACCTAGTGATCAAGGACCTGGGACCCTTCCCCCTTTCACCATGCAACTACCTGTGTGCACACACAACATCCAAACTAGCAACCTGCTCCCTGCATCCATTATCCTTGGATGACTAGCTGGGCAGGCATATCACCTCTTCAGCAATGATAACTACATTGCCAGCCATCCCCCAAGACCAGTGTGTTAGACAGGGTTCTCTAGAGAGATAAAACCAAATTGCTGATAATATATTTATTTATAAAGATAATTAGATATATAACAAGAAATGAACTGTTAAATCATATACAGATAAATATATAATACAAGAAATGAATGGTTAAA
>NW_022103926.1:5963385-5966764 GCF_000313985.2 Echinops telfairi
ACAACTTAATGCCTCAGAAAAATAGATAATATCAAATTACAAAAAGAAGCAGGGCTAGATGGTTTCAACAAAAGACCAAAATAAAGAGCCAGAACATCCACCAGAGGAATAGATAGTAATGGAACTATCTAATAAGGGACTAAAAATGACTAACATACTGTATATATCTGCCGAGTTTATAAGCCGTGGATAAGCCGAGTTTTTCAGCACATTTTTTGTGCAGTTTTTGTGGTAAAATTCGGTGCCTTGGCTGATATTTGGGTCAGCTTATACTCGAGTATATACAGTACATAGCAGAAACCATGCAGGCAGGAAAACAATGAGATTTCATATTCATATGTGATATATATATATATATATATACACACATATATATGAAAGAATAATATGCCAATGAAGATATTTCATTGGCAAGATAAACAGAACTAGACAAGATAAGACAAGATACATAGAAACTAAGGAAATTTGTGAAACCAAACCAATTTTATAAGAAATATTAAAAGGAACCCTTTGGACAGACACTCAGCAACAACTTGTAACTAGGGAACAGGATAGTGTTTGCTGGATATCAACCCTAACCAAAAAATTCTCAAAAATAAAGCCGAAAGTCTCTATCAAATGAGCAGGCAAAATTGGATTGTCCCTTGTAAAAGAATGAAAAAGGACCCATCCCTTGGTCTATTCAAACAAAGTCAAGATGAATTAAACATGAACCTCAACATTATAAAGATCACCAATGAAAAAAAATAGTAACAAACTTAGAGGTTCCAATACATAGCAAAAACATACTATAAAATACACAGAGCAGAAGACAAAATTGGTGACTGAGATCTCCTACAAATCAGACACTTCAATGCATCAAAGAACTTTACCAAAAGAGCAAAACCAGAGCCCACGTTGGGTTGGATAATTCATTGCAATTCAAAGACAATGTTCATGACTATTGGAGCTTGTTAGGGAAGTTAAGAGATTATAATTCAGGTGATAACTGCTCAGGATAGGTAGGTGTTCGATCTGACAGTTTCTTCTCTCCGTTGTCCATAGGCAGGCCCCTCTGTGGCCCTTAGCCACTTTCACTGGTCTCTACCCTGCTTGGACAATGTCACAAAGTTATTTTAGGGCTGCCAATAGATTCCCAAAGGGCATGCTAGTCCACTATAAGCCTCAATCTGAAGGCATCCAGATCAATCTCCAGTGCCATGGGTCAGCAAACCCAGCTCCCCCAGTTAAGTGCCCAGAGGCATCCCACTCCACAAGTCAATGTCCAAAGACACTCAGCTTACTTGCTCTATGGCAGTAGTTCTGAACCTTCTAATGCTGGCACCTTTAATACAGTTTCTCATGTTGTGGTGACCCCCAACCACAAAATTATTTTTGTTGCTACTTCATAACTGTAATTTTGCTACTGTTATGAATCGGGCAACCCTTGTGAAAGGGTCATTCAACCCCCAAAGGGGTCGCGACCCAAGGTTGAGAACCGCTGCTCTGTGGCCTGAGAAATCCACCCCTGTGGCTTCCAGTTCTGCTGCTGTTGCTGCTCCTCTGACACTCCTCTGTCTCCTGGATCAAGGAGGGTTCAATCCACAGGAATCTCCAAGTACAAAGGAGATGCTCCACACCTGGATCTCCTCTTTTGCTGGTAGTGGGATTCCTCCTCCTGCTTTGAGATTGCTTATTTTATACCCAGCAGATGGCACTTTCTTTCATTACAATGCTATGAAAGTAGAAATTAATAACTGAAAGAGCGGGGGGTGGGGGGCAGGGAGAATACAATACATGAAAATTGAATAAGATTTGGCTTAGAAAACACTTGGCAATAGAATAAATTAAAGATTAAAAATGGTAAATCCCAAGAATCAAATGAAAATGAAATAACAACCTGCCCAAACCACTGGGACACAGCAAAATCAATGCTCAGAAGTCAATTTGTAGCAATAAATGTACATATCAAAAAAATAAGGTCTAAAATAAAAACACTAATCCTACAACTCAAAAAACCAGGAAGGAGCAGCAGCAGAGGCTCCCAGTTGGCAAAAGAAAGGAAATAATAAGGATGGAGAGCAGAAAGAAGTGGAACAGAAAAACAACAGGACAAGTCAACAGGACCAGAAATTGATTATTTTAAAGAGCAATAAAATTGTCAAAACACCGGCCAACAATAAACATATGAGACAATGCCATCATTAGCCATCATAGAAACGCAAATGAAAACAACGAGGAGATACCATCTAACATTCTTGAGGATAGTGTAAATCAGAGCAACAAACGTTGGACAGGATGTGGTGAGATAGGAACACTTCTCCACTGCTGGAGGTCGTGCAGATAGGTATGGCCTCTGTAGAAGGTGACCTGGTGATATTTAAAGCAAATGGAAATTGAATTACCTTAAGACCCAGCAATGCCTCTACTGGGCGTATACACAGAAGAGGTAAGAAATAGACCAGGACCAGTTGCCTGCACTCCAGTGTTTGTTGATGCATAATTCACAATCGCAAAGAATGTGAAACAACTTAAATTTCCATTGACAGATGAATGGATTAGAAAATTCTGGCACAAACATACACTGAAGTACTACACATCACTAAGGAGCGCTGGTGATCGCATGCAGCACATCAACTCATGGAAAAAACTGGAAGAAATTATGCTAGGTGAAGTTAGCCAATCACAAAAGGGCAAGTACAACATGAGTCCATTAAATTAAGTATAATCAGCACAGTAGGTATAGAAGAAAAGCCACACATCTCACACTTTACAGGTTGAGGTACAGGCAATTGGGCAGGGAACAGACCAAACTCAAGGATGTACATGCCATTCCAACACAAGAAGAGGAAAGGGAGGGGATGAGGGTGGGGAGGAAGAAAAGGAAAACAAAAACAAAAAGAGGGAGATGATGGCACTGGGGGAGCAGGGCATTAATCCACTCAGGGGGAGGGTATTGTGTATGTCGCCACAGAAATGTGAGTGTGAGTGCAGACCCCCACCACGGCATGCCAAACCTTAAGGACAATGTAATCACATGGAGCAACTCATGACAGAGAGGTCTACAGGGCCAGCCCCAATCAGAATAAAAGTGAACTCTTTCCTGCTACATAGTTTAATGCTAAACCTACAGGTTGGGGAGAGGGGCCAGCCTGCCACACCCACACAGAAGTAAACCAAGAAGGAAAAAGAGAAAGCGAGGGACTAGACCCCATACTGGCACACCAAGCCCTGAGGACAACGTACCTGCATGGAACTGCAAAGGCACAGAGAGGACTGGAGGGCCAAAAATAGCTGGAGACATGATGTCCCCCAATAAAGCATACCACAATAGAGGATAATACTGGGGACACATGGTGGGGCATGAGTCCAGTCTGACAACACCCCCAACACCAACACC
>NW_022103926.1:5968413-5971040 GCF_000313985.2 Echinops telfairi
TCTACCGTATGTTTTGAAAATGATGATGGCAACATATGTACAAATATGCTTGATACAATTGATATACGGATTGTTCTAAGAGCTGTAAGAGCCCCCAATAAAATGATCTTTAAAAAAGAAAAAACAAAAAACACTGGCCAAATTTCCAAAAGAAAAACAGGAGAAGCAAATAATCCATATAAGAAATGAGATGGGTGACATTACAACAGACCCAATTGAAATAAAAAGGATTGGGGAGGGTCGAGGGTACAGATTAGAGGGGTTTTTTTTTTGCACCTTTTGTTTCGTAAAAAGCTAGAGCGAGGCTGGCTTCTGTGAAGAGAACAAAAATGGATCTATACTGTCCCCGTGAATCTCCAAGGGAACTCCGAGCGAGGCAGCTGGGCAGGACCACACTGCCTGCGACTGCGGAGCGCATGCTCATGGTGAGCCCACTTCCTCAGCCTCCCCTGGCTCCCAGCGCCCAGGCTTAGAACAAACCCACCATCCGGGGCCCAATTTCAGCCAGAGCCACCTCACTAAGTGATACCCCTTGACCTGGACACCTACTGAAAGGTTATTTGAGTGGGTACCCACCCTGTTCCTGGCTTTGCATGAGAAAGAATTCACACTGAAGCCCGGTTTGTGATCCCAGTGGGGTTTTCATGAAGGATGGGAGAAGTTTCAGGCTTTACTGTCTCAAAAGAGTACAGGCTATTTCAGGGCAGTGTGCCAAACCACATGTAAACCGCGCTGGGGCTCACCACCGAACAAGGCCACCTGGTGGGACTGCACGCCCACACGTGGTGAACCGAGGCGAGAGACCACAGCACGGCCAACGTGCGCAGGAGCAGAGTGAAAAAGAGAGGAGAGAATCCTCTCCGACCTGCCACTGACCGGGAGTAGGGGAGATGTCCTAGAGACTGCCTTCCCACCACCCGGGTATGTTAAACCTCTGGCTGGCTGGGCGTGGTTGAAGGTATTGGTTGAGTCCATTGGCTGAATCAAGTCCACTTGGGCCTAATTTGGGCCACCCAGGTGTAACGTCCACCTGGCTCGGGGCCTGAATTGGAGCATGTCCAGTTAAGGTCTTTATTGGTGGCTAATGGTCACTTGATTTTTCTTCCCAACTCCCTCTATGGGGCCTGTACAGACATGAGAGAGACAACCCCTCTGTCACTGTCTGGCTACCTAACACTACCAGTGGGTAACCTGTCAGAGCCTCACTAATCTTCTACCCAAACCAAGAAAAAACCAACTCACGGCCATGGAGTGGATTCTAACTCACAGCGACCCAATCCGGCAGAGTGGGACTACTTTTGAGGTTTCTGAGACTGTAAGTCTATGGAGAAGGAAGCCTCTTCTTCCATCCTCAAAAGAGCTGGTAAGTTTGAACTGATGACCTTGCCATTATCCTATAAGGGCTACTGCACCAGGGCTCCTGCCATCATGCCTGCCAAGAGGATAATCCCTGCTTCCTAGACTCTTCCCGAGATTTCAACGAAGTTCATGTTAGCTTCATGTTTGCCCCTCCAACCACACTCTTCCACCAGACCAACCAGGTAGTGCCCCAGGTAGGAATGAGGGCACTGAAGCCCCTTCCCAGCATGTGGCCATTTTCTGCCACTCATGGCCACCCCAAAACAAGCCACTGCCATCAATTGGATCCCACTCTTCCTTGGCTGTAAATGTTGATGATCAGATAGTTTCTTATTTCTGCCATTCTTTTTTTTCCAATTGCACACAATTTATTTAGTAATATGGCTTCAGACCATACAATAGAACAAAAAGAAAAAGAAAGAGAAAGAAAGAAAGATTATCGGGCTAAACTAGATAAACTAGCTCCTTTATTCTGAAGTTTAACCTAACCTACGGTCTGGGCTGTCTCCCTCCCCTAGTTCCCTGCTTGACTTGTAGCAGCTGCTTCAGGGGTGCAGAGATGAGGGCCAGGTGCATTTTCAAGTGGGCTCACCTGAGGCATTGCTCTTAATCTGATTGCTTCCCTGTGGCACTTAGTATGTTTGGACTCTTATTTTGTTCCTCATCTACTGTTGACCAGATGGGAGTAGGGTGGGGGTAGCCTAAGGCTGAGGGTTTGTGGGAGTAGCCAACCCTCCCCCAGGGCATTGCCTTCTTTCTGGAAAACTCTCTGGTCTTTTACCAGGCCAGCGGGCAACCAGAAATATAACTGAGCCTATTTAGGGAGGGAATTGTAAAGGAACAGAGTTTCAAAACAGGGCTAACTCTCCTCTCTAGGAGTGAATGTTAAAGGGAGCCTGTGAGCAGGCTGAAATGTTTGCTAGGTGACCACCTGGATCCACTTGTTGAGTAAAAGTGGGAGAAATGCAGCAATACAAAGACGGTTGAGTCTGACCACTAACACCCATGGACCTGGTTCACAGGGACTAGAGGAGGAAACAAGAGCAGATCGGCTGGTTTAAAGTTTAAAAAGATGTGCAAAACCTGAGCCTATGTCATGATCTAGCCCAAAGGGCTAGGGTTGTTGAGAATTTGTGATGGGGCCCATGGTCAAAAGGCAGCCAATGGGCAGCCAAATGGGTGAGGCTAAGTGAGGCAGTGCCCCACGTTAGCTTGACCAGACCCCAACCAGATGAAGATGAGAGTTTTGAGCCTGTAAATTGGCGCAT
>NW_022103926.1:5971310-5981320 GCF_000313985.2 Echinops telfairi
TGTGTAGAATATTTTTGCTTACAAAATATGTCTAAAAGAGGCTGGCACATTTTGAGTTGTATGCAATTTAGTTTTATTCTGTTAGGCACATATATAATTTTATTATTGTTTTGTTTAAAAATTACGTATGGCTTTGAACATCCCCTTACAGAAGGATCATAAAGAAGGGACGAGCCAGCCAGTGTGCAGTATAGCACCCATGAAACATACAACATTCCTCTAGTTCTTTAGTGCTTCCTTCCTCTCATTATCATAACGCTAGTTCTACCTTACAAATCCGGCTAGACCAGAGCATGTACACTGACAGATAAGAACTCTCAACACATGGAGTCCAGGACAGAAAAACCCTCAGGACCAATAATGAGAGTAGCAATACCCTGAGGGTAGGGAGTAGAAGTGGGGGAAAGGAGGAACCAATCGCAATGACTGACGTACAACAGCCCACCCCCACAGGGGACGAACAACAGAAATGTGGGTGAAGGGAGACAGCAGAAGATGTAAAATATGAAAATAAAATAAAATTTATAAATAATTTATAAATTATCAAAGGGTCATGAGGGTGAGAGGCTGAGGGAGGGAGGGAGGGAGGGGTAAAAAGAAGAGTTGATACCAAGGTCTCAAGTAGAAAGAAAATGTTTGGAAATGTTGATGGCGACATATATACAAATGTGCTTGATACAAGTGATGTATGGATTGTTATAAGAGCTGTAAGAGCCCCCAATAAAATGATTTATAAAAATAAAATATATAGATAAAGAGTGGTGTGAAGATGTCAACTTGACTAGGGGTGGTCTGTGGTAGTTACATAATTTCATGTCAGCTTGATAAATAAGTGCAGGGGTGGAGTCTAGCCTGTCAATCAGGCCACCGCCTCATGATGCCTCCTTGTGGGCGTGGTCTTCCCCACCTCTCACTGCTTCACCTTCCTGTTGACAAGACATACTGGGCCATATGGAGACCTGAGCCAGCCTTGTGATGCTTCCAGTGGCGTTGGATGCACAAGACTTTTCACCCAGTAGCCTGTGATCTTCCTGCCTTCTGCATCATTGCATGTGGCTGCATGAGTCTGAAGAGAGATTTATGGACTAGTATTGGACCTATGGGCTAATATCAGTGTGTTAGTCTGGGTAGACTAGAGAAACAAATCCATTGACACACATGTGTGTATAAGAAAGAGATTTATATACAAGAGCAATTGAACATTGAGACAACATCCCAGCCCAGCTCATATCAGGTCCATAAGTTCAATATTAGCCCATATGTCCGATACCAATCTATAAAGTCCTCTTCAGACTCACGAAATACATGCAATGAAGCCAAATGCAGGACAATCATAAGCCAGTGGGTAGAAAGTCTTTGGTCCAGTGGCATTGTAAGCATCTCAGTGCTAGCAGAGGGGGTCTCTCTGTGGCTTCTCTGGCTTCCAAGGTCTGGTTGAGTCCGTTTGGCTTGTCTTCTGCAGTGTCTCCCAGGGAGTAGCAGAGAGTCTCCCACCTCCAAGGAGGAAATTACCAGATTTCCCAGAATTCTCAAGAGAAGGCTATGCCCACACAGAAGTCTCATTGGCTTTCTCCAGATTGACAGCCTAGACTCCACCCCTACACTCTTAATCCTTAAATTGACACCAGATTAGGTGACTACCACAATCAGATTTAAGGAGTTGATTTGGACTGGGCTGGGATGTTTTCTTAATATACAATTACCCTTTGATATAAAGCTCTTTCTTATTAAAAAAGAAAATGGATGATAACAGAATATGATAAAAAAATATCCTCCAACAAATTTGAAAATACAGAGATACTCTCTCTAACTAAAGTATCACAAACTGAAGAAGAAAAACTAAACAGATACACAAGAGAAGAGATTGTAGAGGTAAAAATAAAACAAACAAAAATAAAATAAATAAAACCTCGCAGCAGCGACAAAAGCCCTGGTCCTGACTATGCACTTTACTGGAGAATTCTGTCAGAGAAGAGTTGTGTTAGTCTGGGTAGACTAGAGAAATGAATTCATAGGCATTCATGTGTGTAAGAAAGAGCTTTATATAAAAGAGCAATTGTACATTAAGAAAACATTCCAGACCAATCCAGATCAAGTCCATAAGTCCAATATTCACCCATATGTCCAATACTAGTCCATAAATTCCTCTTTAGACTCATGTAGCCATGCAATAATGCCGAATGCAGGAAGATCACAGGCCAATGGGTAGAAAGTCTTGTGAATCCAGTGGCATGGGAAGCATCTCCGAGCTGGCAGGGGTCTCCACATGGCTCCTCCAGCTCAGGGCACTAGCTCCATGTGTCTTGCCAGCTGCAATAGCTCGTAGAGAGTGAGCATGTGTCCCGTCTCCAACAAGTTATTTATCTTCTTAGCGCTTCCAAATGGGGTCGTCAAGCTGCGACCTGACTGACAGGCTAAACTCCACCCCTTCACCCCTAAGTCTCAAATTGACAACAGATTATGTAACTACCACAAGAGTTCACACAATACTACATTTTAGAGGCAGTATAACCCTGATAGCAAAGCCATGGAAAGACACCATGCACACAAAGTAAACAAGACTTACAGATATCCTTTTAACAACCTGGGTTTGAACAGCACAAACCGATCATCGTTTGAGTCTGCTCTGACTAATTTCACTGCCACCCGGTTAATGCCAATTCATAGCGACCCTATGGAACAGGGTACAACTGCCTCTGTGATTTTCTTAGACTGTAACTTTCAAAAAAATCATTTTATTGGGGGCTCGTACAATTCTTATCACAGTCCATACATCCATCCATTGTGTCAGCACATATGTACATTTGTTTCCATCATCATTCTCAAATCATTTGCCTTCTACCTGAGCCCCTACTATCGGCTCCTCATTTTTCCCCCTCCTTCCCCACTCCCCCGAGACTGTAACTTTTTATGTGAGTACAAAGCGCTGTCTTTCTCTTGCAACTCTGACTCATTATGATCCTATATAGGTTTCCAAGGCTTTGTAAACCTTCAAGAGACCATATACCCTCATCTTTCTCCCTCAGAGAGGCTGATGGGTTTGAACCACCCACACTGAGATTAGTAGTCCCATCAGTTGCCTGATTGTTACTAGGGCTCCTTTGAAAACTACACAGGTTTGCTTATATGCTGATTTTTTTTAAATTAAATGCTGTGTGGTGTCCATCACATCCACATGAGTAGTTCACCTCTCTTATAAATTTTATACAGCAGTCAAAAGTGATCTCTCCAAGTCCTCATGTGTTTTGCATCGTGTTCTATGAAGTACTGTAAACCCTGAATAGTATCAGGGGACCCATACAAAGTGCCACTACTGATGTTGGAAGTGCTCCTAAGAAGCAGAGAAAAGCTATCATGCTACAAGAAAAACCTGAATTGCTTGATACATACTGCGCATTGTGGTTTGCAGCTGTGGTTGCCAGTTATTGCAAAACAAATTAATAAAGCGCAAAGGTCATTGTTGAAAGGGGTGCGTGTGATGCTGTTGATGAAGTTACACCAGCAGATGAGAAAAGTTTGTACTTTTTGTGAAATACTTTTTAATCTAATAATGAAAATGCAGCTTTCACATCGGTGTTATATATAACATAACATACAAAATATTTGTTAATTGACTGTTTAGGTTATTGGTAAGACTTCCAGTCACCAATAAGCTATTAGTAGGTATGTTTTTGGAAGTCAAAATTACACATGGAAAAAAAAAAAAAATTACACATGGATTTTTAACTCCACAGGGTACCACATCTCCTAACCCCTGTGTTGTTCAAGAGTCAACTATAGACCCAATCATTCTCCACGAAATCTAGCCAATAGAACTCAACATTATATTTTAAACAATAGCAAATCAAAACCAAGTGGGATTCATACTAGGTGCACAATTCTCTGAAACATTAAACACTCGTGAACATCAAGACTTCTCCAAAAGAGTATCAAGAGAACCTACAGACCTACAGCATTGGAAAACAATTAACCCACCCCCTAAGGAAAAGAGGCATATGATTTTCTCAACCATTTAATGCAGAAAGGGCATTTGATAGTGGCTAATACCCATCTCTTATAAAACCTCTGAGGAAATTTCTCTACATAATAAAGGACATTTACACAAAAGCAACAGCCAATATTATTCTCAATAGAAAGAGAATCCTCCTTGAGAATGGGAACCAGTTAAGTATGCCCTTTATCACTACTCTTATTCAACATTGTACTGGAATTTCTACCTAGAGCAATAAGGTAAAAGAAAGAAAGAAATAGAGGGCATTTAACTTGGTAAGAAAGAAGTAAAACTATCCCTGTTCACAGACTATATGATATTATTATTGATGTTAGTTGTTGAGTCAGTTCAAACGCATGTACAACCTATATATGAACCTATATATATAGAATAAAAGATGGCATAATGCTGCAGCATCCTCACAATAATTCCTATGTTTTAATCCATTGTCATGGAACTATGCATAGAAAATCCCAAATATTCCACAATAAAACTACTGAATCTAAGGGGAATCAGCAAAGTAGGATACAACTTGAACATGCAAAACAAAATCAGTTTGATTCTCCTACACCAAGAAAGATAACTCCAAAAAGAAAACCAGGAAAACAATATAAATTATAATACTTCCCAGCAAAGATAAAATACTTAGGAAAGACTTAGGAATAAATCTCACCTGGGATATCAAAGACCCATACAAAGAAAACTATGACATTGCAACAAGAAAAGATAGACCTGCATAAATGGAAAAACATGCCATGCTCATGACTAGAAAGACTTAGCACTGTGAAAATGTCAATGCTATGCAAAGCAATCAATAGATGTACTGTAATTCCCATCCAAATACCAACAACATTTTTGAAATTAGATGAAAAAACAAATAGTACCAGTAAAAGTAGACGTTTACCTGTAAAAAAATAAACCTGACCCATACTCAAAAACTACGTAAAATGGATCACAGACCTAAATGTAAAACTTAAAACTATAGAGATCAATGAAGAAAAAATAGGGACAATGCTAGGGGATAAAATATATAGCATAAATAGAATATCAACGAAACTGAAATTACTCAAACAATAGAAGATGAACTAGACAAATTGGACCTTCTAAACATTAAACACTTGTGAACATCAAAAGACTTCTCCAAGAGAGTATCAAGAAAACCTACAGACTGGGAAATGGTTTTGGCAGTGACCTATCAGATAAGGGACTAATCTCTAAAATTTATATGAAAATTTAAAACTTCAACAAAAAGACTAATAATCCAATTTAAAAATTAGCAAAGGACATGAACAGACATTTCACTAAAGAAGACATTTAAGAGGCCAACAAATACGTGAAGAAATGCTCACAAGCATTAGCCATTTGAGAGATGCAAATCAAACCGATGATGTGTCATTGCATCCTGGCAATAATAGCAGAGAGAAAAAGAGAAAACAACAAATAGTGGTGAAGATGTGGAAGGATTGGAACTCTCACACACTGCTGGTAGGATTGTAAAACTGTACAAGCACTATGGAAAATAGTAAGATACTCTCATAAAAAGTTGAAAATAAAGATACCATATGATCCAGCAATCCTACTATTTTATATATCCTAGATGGCATGGAGAGAGATGTGCTAACTCATTTTCATTGCAGCAGTATTTATAATAGCAAAAAGATGGAAATAACCTACATACACATCAATGGATATCTGGATAAATAAACATACTAATACACAATAAGGAACTATGATACATACACATGATTCAAAAATAAAGAATGATGAGAAATCTGTAAAACATCTCATAACGTGACTGAACCTAGATGACATTATGCTCAGTGAAATAAGTCACAAAAAACAGATATTTTATGAAGCAACCATTAAAAGTCAAGAAAATGTTTATATACAAAAATAAACATTTTATGGTTATCAGGGATGGGGTGGTGAGGTAAAAATCACTAACTACAGACTTGGGTGAAGGAAAAGGCAATATATAATAAGGAGGAGGTCAGCATGACATGAACAAGGCATAGAAGACAGTAGGAAGTACAAGGCGCCCATGGCAAATACTATTACATCTATAATCCTGCAATAACAGTAACAACAAACAACAGTTTATAAATGGATACATAGGCAGATCTGCCATGCAAGATGAACATGTATGGGACAGTGTATGAGAGTGCATTCATGAGCATATATGAGTATGTGGTCAGAGGATATATCTTTATACATATTTGTACATGACACAACTATATCTATGTATATAGTAGCACATACAGGGGACAAAGGATGAAAGTTTTTAGCTATAACCAAACACCATGAAGAATGGAACTATTACACTCGGCCTCACCATTACAGACAATGGTCCTGGGTATGCTTTTATAAAGGGAATAAAAGTTGATAGCCTTATTGACTCAGTTAAAACAATCTGTGTGGGAGATCATATTGAATCTATGAATGGAGAAAATATGGTTGGATCGTATCATTATGATGTTGCCAAGAAATTAAAGGAATTTCAAAAGGAGCAGCAATTTGCCTTGAAGTTAATAGAACCTAAGAAGGCATTTGAAGTAGAGCCAAGGTCAGAAGGAAAAATTGGTACTGGAAGTAGGACACTTAGACTACAATCTAAAGGTCCTTCCAGCATGAAGTAGGGCCATCTGGAAATGAAACAAAGGCAATGAAAAGATTGTTGACCTGCTTGATTTGCACTTGGGAATCCGAGATACTGATTTAGCTACCACGCTGTTTGAGGCTGGAAAGGGCAAAGTTCATCTGGACGAATTTGCGGTGGCACTTGATGAAACTCTTGGGGACTCTGCATTCCCAGATGAGTTTGTCTTCGATGTGTGGGGAGCTATTAGTGATGCCAAACGGAGACGGTTATGATGTGGAGGATCCATTTCTCAAGAGATGAACTATGGTCCATTTAAAAACAAACAAACTAGTCACGTGTAAGATCTGGCTTTATACCCCATTACAAACTCTGGCCTACTTATGTGTGTAGAGTACATTCTTTGAAGTATAATTTTGATTTCTGAGTACATTTTTTATATCTGGGTGCTTATATCATATACTTAGGATAAATTACTTAAGATTAAGATCAATTTTAATATTTATTCAAAAGCCTTCTTTGAAGTAAAATTTAAGAGCTATTTCACAATAGATGATGATTTTGTTCCTTACTAACACACACAGTTTGTTTTCCACATTATATATGGAAAATTGCACAGTTGTTGCAATGTCACATTATGATGCAATAGTTTTGTCACCTTTAAAAAAAAATCTTAATGCAATGAAAATTAACATCGGAATATTTATTTACCTGGTAATGTTTTTTTGTGATACTAGTTCAAACAGTTTAGGTTTAGAAATAAAATGTGAATTATGCCTATTTAAAAAAACCTCTTGATACAAGTGATGTATGGGTTGTTATAAGAGCTGTAAGAGCCCCCAATAAAATGATTTTTAAAATAACTGAATTACTCTGGTTAGGAGCTTATTCCCATCGTCTGGAGGACCGAATGGCATAACATCACTCACAAAGAGAATGTTTTACATTCTACCTTAACAAATAGTGACCAATACTCTTCAAACCCATTAAGGTCATCGAAACCAAGGAAAGTCTGAAAAAAATGCCAGTCAGGGTACCTAAAGAGACATGACAATTGACTATTATTTGATATGTTGGGTAGAAGTCTGGAACAGATGTAGGATATTAAGTTAAAGCTAAAAACAAACCAAGACCACATTTTGTCATTGAGCAGATTTTGACTTATAGAACTGCCCCTGTGGGTTTCTAAGATTGTAAACTTATATGGGAGTAAATTTTGGAATTTAGTGAACAAATAGTGGGTCGATATTGTTACATTAGCTATAAACAAATACCTCATACTAAATTAAGATGTTACTAATAGGCCAGGGAAACTAGATATGGGATATATGGGAACTCTACTATGTTCCCAGTTTTTCCTTAACTGTAAAAGTTCTGAAAAATAAAGTCATTAAGCTAAAAATAGTTTTATGAAGTATAGGAAGTGAAAATTGCTTTCTGCTGTCCTAAAGTCAGAAACCCCATAGCTAACTATTATTAAACTTGATGCCTATCCAAAATATAGAAAAAATATCAACAATATCTTCCAGTGTTGTACCCCAATGCATTATGGTTGCTATCTCTGGCCATGTACATCAGCAAAACTTTTGTCTACCTGCATGAGTAGAATGACTGCATACTCTAGTGATGTAGACGCAGTGCACCAGTGTCCCTGCTAAGAGAGCACCTGGCTATTAAACTTTGCCTGGCCAAAGCTGATTGGTCCAGTGCTAGATCAAATTCCAATGGGTCCAATAAAATTCTGCTCTGGGAATCTGTACTTCCCTAATAAGTCAACCCCAGGACCTTAAACTAGAAAGAACAAAGAGGTCAAGACATCTGTGCTTCAATGTTCATTGTGGTGCAGTTCACAATTGCAAGGAGTTGAAAGCAATCCAAATTTCCATCAACAGATAAATGGATTTAAAAACTGTGGTATAGACATACAATGGAGTACTATGCATCCCTAAAAAGCAGCGATGAACGCATGAAGTACATTGCCACATGGGAAGTACAGGAGGAAATTATGCTAAGCGAAGTAAGCCAAGCACAAAAGGACAAGTACAACATGAGTCCTCTGAGGTAAGCTTAAAAATGCAAAAGGTGGATAGGGGAAAAGCTACTGTATACATACATTCCTGGGGTGAGGTCCAGGTAGTATGACAGGGGCCATACTAAATCCAAGGATACATATGGTAGCCAACTTAAAAGGAGTGTGTGTGTGGAAAGACATGGGTAGTCGGGAACAGGGCACTAACCCACCTAAG
This sequence comes from Echinops telfairi, assembly GCF_000313985.2. Classification (NCBI taxonomy): domain Eukaryota; kingdom Metazoa; phylum Chordata; class Mammalia; order Afrosoricida; family Tenrecidae; genus Echinops; species Echinops telfairi. Next base: position 5,980,144 of record NW_022103926.1, read on the forward strand.
GGGAGGGTATTGTTTATATCTCCATGGGAGAGGGAGAGAGGGGCCAGACTTCAATCCAGTGTACCAAGATGTGAATGCAATCTACTGGCATGAAGCAGGAAGCCAATAGAGAGGTCTGAGGGGCCAGCCCCAATCCCAACTACATGGACAGCCACTCCTCCCCCCCAGAAGAATTCACTTCAGAAGACAGCACTGAAGCTACAGCTCAGGGAGAGGGATATGTCTGATCAGAACACGTAGGAGCAAATGAAGGAGGAGGGAGAGAGACTGGAGCACATCCTGGCCCACCAAGCCCTGAGGATGATATTCCTGCTCAGAGCAGCCAATCCACAGAGAGGACCATAGAGCTAGCTCCACCATGAGACACGATGTCCCTCACTGACCCATATTGCTACAAGGGACAATACTGGAGACACGGTGTAGGAATTTCACCCGATCTGATCCCATCATATGGAGGCAAAACACTAAGGGCGTGCAGCAGAACAGAACAGCAAGGGGAGCAGAGCAATGAAGTCCCCGGGGAATACCAAAAATAGACTGTGAGGCCAGGGCATGGTACCCTATCAGACTCAATGGGAAAACACTCGTAAAGGTCAACAAACAGACCTTGAACTATTTATAGGCCTTTTTCGGTCATTGTTTTTTTTGTGTGTTGTTTTTTTGTTTTCTTTTGTTGCTTTGTTTTTGTCCCTCTGTCTTATTTTTGTGCATATTATTATCTCTGCATGTCTATCTAGATAAGAGAGGCGGGACAAACAATCCAGAGGAGAAAACAATGGGACCAATACTTTGGGGGGACATGAGAGGAGGTGAGGGAAAGGAAGTGGGTGTTAACAAACCCAGGGACAAGGGAACAACAAGTGATCTAAAATCAATGGTGAGGAGGGTGTAGGAGGCCTAGTGGGGCTTGATCAAAGGCAATGTAACTGAGAGGAATTACTGACACTCAAATGAAGGCTGAGCATGATAGTGGGACAAGAGGAAAGTAAAAGGAAATAGAGGAAAGAACTAGGAGGCTAAGGACATTTATAGAGGTCTAGATACAGGCATGTACATATGTAAATATATTTCTATCTGACAATGGGGAAATAGAGCTATGTTCATATATTTATAGGTTTAGTATTAAGGTAGCAGATGGACATTGGGCCTCTACTCAAGTACTCCCTCAATGCAAGAA
>NW_022103926.1:5982180-5983314 GCF_000313985.2 Echinops telfairi
TGGCAACAAATATACAATTGTGCTCAACACAATGGATGGATGGACCATGATAAGAATTGTACAAGTCCCCAATAAAATGATTAAAAAATAAATTGGTTTTAAAAAGTAAGCCTTCCTCCAAATCTGATGCCATATTCATATAGTCCAGCTTCTTTTTAAAAAAAATTTTTTTAGTCCAGCTTCTTAGATTATTTGCTCATCATGCAGATTGAATAAGTATGGCAAGAGAGACTGCAAGTCTGATGCACACCATTCTAGATGTCCAACCATGCAGTAACCCCTTGTTCTGTCCACACAATTGTCTCTTGATCCATGTACAGGTTCACCACGAGCACAATTAAGTGTTCTTGAATTCCCATTCTTCTGAGGGTTATCCATAGTTTGTTGAGATCCACATAGTCAAATACCTTTGCATAACACAAGTAAACATTTTTCTAGTAATTTCTGTTTTCAGCCATGATCTAGCCAGCATTAGCAATGACATCCATTTTCCAAGTCTTCTTCTGAATCCGGCCTGAATTTATGGCAACTCCCTGTCAATGTACCACTTTGAATAATCTCCAGCACAATTTTTTTTAATCATTTTATTAGGGGCTCATACAACTCTTATCACAATCCATACACACATCGATTGTGTAAAGCGCATTTGTACATTCATTGCCCTCATCATTCTCAAAACATTTCCTCTCCACTTAAGCCCCCGGCATTAGGTCCTCATTTTCCCCTCCCTCCCCGCTCCCCCCTCCCTCATGAGCCCTTGTCTCCAGCACAATTTTACTTGCATAGGATATCATTGATATTGTTCTATACTTTGCACATTTTATTGGATCACCTTTGAGGTAGTTAGTTTATTGTACCAACCTGGCCGACAGACACCTGTAGGGTTAATTGAAGGGCGGAGGGATAATGGCTCAGTGAGCCTTGCATTTCTAGTTCTTGGGTCTCTTGCTTTGTGAGGGTTGGACCAGGGTGCAGCTGCCTTAGCAGTTCCCTGCTTACTCCTGCAAGACATCCCCAAGGAGAAAACTCATGGACCTACCCTGATGCAGCCCTGGGTGCTGGAGCAGCCGTGTGGAGACCCCTGCCATCGCTGAGATGCTTACACATACACTGACTCAGCTTTCCTCCTGCAGT
>NW_022103926.1:5984641-5993500 GCF_000313985.2 Echinops telfairi
CCATTCTTGTACTAATGGTTTGTATAAATATAATTATCGTGTATATAGATGTATATATATAGACAAATACACCTACTTTATATATTTATATATATACATATCTATATTTATAATTATATATAATTTTTACTTTCTTGTTATTTGCTCTTTTTCTTGTTTCTTTCCTTCTGCTCCACTATCATGTTTACCCATCACTTATCTCTCAGTAATTCATCCTAGATACATTTCAATTGATCAAACACGACCTGGAACATTACACCCTCCTCACGTCAATTTTAGATCCCTTGCTATTCCCCTGTCCGTCATTATGGGCTCACCGCTACCCTCCTCCCGTCTCCTCTGCCATATCCTCCCCCTCCACCCCAAATTGTCAGTCCCATTGCTGTCTCCTTGGGATTGCTTATCCCTCCTGCCTTATATAGTTAGACACCAAAAAAAAAAAGGAGGGGGAAAGAGAGAGAGATCATACAAATAGTTCCAAGTCTAACTGATGTCCTGACCCAGAGTAGATGAATATCTCTCGGTTATAATCCATCGGTCCAATCCCCTTTTCGTTCAGTGATCCATACCCCAGGCCCCGCTTACCTAACAACACTTGTACCCTTTTAGTTCTCAGTATCATGTCTGAGGGGCAAGCCTTCTAGAAGACTCCATAGCTCTTCCTGCAAAGAGGTTGGAGCAGTCTAGTGCTACACCCTCTACCCCGTTACACCTTTAGATTTTCAGTATGGCCTCCTTGTGAATATCCCCCAACCAGTTCAGATGAGGTGCCAAATGCTGCCCATGCCCGCGAGTCAGAAGTCTACAATTAGGATCCCTTTGCTCCTGTTGCTGCTCTGTTGCACTTCCCTCTTGGTTTGCCCCTATGTGGGCAAGTCAGATGAGCCACACTCCCTGAACTGTGGCTTCAGTGCTGTCCTCTGTAGCGCTGTCATCTAGTGGGGGGGATGTCATGTCCAGCTGAGACTGGCCCTGCAACCCTCTCTGGGAACAAGTTGCTCCCAGCAGCAACGTCACCCTCCAGGCTTAGTGCACTGGAATGAGGTCTACTCTTTCTCTCCCTTTCCTGTGGAGCCATAAACCATGCCCTCCCCTTGGTTAGATCATCTCCATTTGGATGATGAATACAGTGCCATTCTTCTTGATTGTGTCATTCCTGACGTAGTAAACCATTTAACTATCTGCTTTAAAATGGTAATACAGTCCTTTTCACTCACTAATTCATAGGATATCTATCTTTATGTGCTCCCTTTCATTTTTAGATGGTTTCTAATTTTCTTAGATTTATACTTCATATATTCCAAGTTCTAATTATTAATACACATTTACAGACATTTCTTCTCATTTTGAGTCATGCCTCATCACCAAAGGACGGTCTCAAAAGCTTGACTCCATTCATGTCTTTATGGCCAACTCTACTTTAAGAAGGCAGCTCTTCCTCAGTCATAATTTGAGTGTCTTCCAACTTGAGGGGCTCATTTATGTCACTGTCTCTGACAATGTTGCACTTCTCTCTGTAAGTCTTCCAGTGGCAAATTCTTCAGAATTGGGCGGCCATTTCCTTCTTTATAGTCTGTTCTTCAACTGGAAGCTTTGCTGAAACTTGTTCACTTTGGGGGACCCTGCTAGTATTTGAAATGCCAGTAACAGCTTTCAGCATCAAAGCAACACAGAAGTCGTCAAAATATGACAAACTGAAAAGTGGTGGCGTGATATAGATATGTAATTTTTGCACCCCCTTGCACGCACACGCACAGACACACAAAAGAGAGGTTACCAAAAAAAAAAAAAAAAGGAAAAAAGCTCTCTTGGGCAGAGCTTTCATAGTATGCATTTTTCCCAATAGTTGAGCATTGAGCGACTTGGTCTGAGTTAGTGCACCCAGTGGTGTCACCTGGGAACATTCTCTCTAATCACAATGAATTTTTTCATAAAAGTAGTTTCACTGGAACCTTATGTTTTGTGATAGCTGATTTAAGAGAATAGTATGCGGCTGTGAAATTTTGTATCCTGCTTGGGAAAAATGCCATAGAAACTTTTATGACATTGAACACAGCTTACAAGGACAGCACTATGGGAAAAACTCAAGTGCATAACTGGTTTTCTCATTTCACAAAAGGTGAAATGTCAATTGATGACAAACCTCATTCTGGACGTCCACCAACTTCCCAAATGGACGAAAATGTCGACAAAATTAATGCACTTGTTCTCAAAGACCGATAACGGACTATTGAAGAGATGGGGAAGTTATCTGGACTGTCTTGGAAGTCAGTTCAGTGAATTTTTTTTTTTTTGAGAGTGATTCTATGATTTGTTTTGTTTTGTTTTTTGTTTTTTTTATCATTTTATTAGGGGCTCATACAACTCTTATCACAATCCATCCATACATCAATTGTGTAAAGCACATTTGTATTGAATATTAATGGAAGACTTGGAAATGAGAAGGATTGCTATGAAAGTTGTGCCTCAGGCTCTGACTGAGCTGGAAAAAGAGCATCGAATGGAAATATGCCGTGCTTTGAGAAGAGACCCAGACTTTTTTTCCAATGTCATTACTGGTGACAAGACATGGTGCTATTGTTACAACCCTGAAAGTAAACATCAATCAAGCCAGTGGAAGATGTCATTGTCACCTCGCCCCAAAAAACCTCGTCAAGTGAAATCAAAGTTCAAGATGATGCTCATTTGGTTTTTTGATGTGAGGGAGATAATGCATTTGGAGTTCATCCCACCAGGTCAGACTGTTAATCAAACTTTTTAGAAATTCTGTAAAGATTGCATAATGTGTGTGTGACAAAAAAGACCTGATTTGTGGCAGATGGGGGACCGGTTTTGCTTCCACAACAATGCACCTGCTCACGCAGCCATCTCAGTGCAGCAATATACAAAACAGCATGCCTCTCTTGCCCCATGCAACTTACTCACCTGATCTTGCTCCATGCTACTTATTTTTGTTTCCTCGAATGAAGAGGAGCATGAAAGAACAGTGAGTTGACGATGTCGAAGAGGTGAAGAAAAAATGACGAAGCTGCTGTCAGCCATCCGAACAGATGAGTTTGAAAAATGCTTCCAAGAATGGAATCGCCAATACAAAGTAGCTCTCTAGAAATGAATGAAGGCAACATATGTATAAACATGCCGGATGCAATTAATGTATGGATTGTAACAAGAGTTGTAAGAGTCCCCAATAAAATGATCTTTTAAAAAAATGAATTAAAAAAATGAAATTGCATATTTGGCAAATGTATTCAATGTAATGGAGAGTATGTTGAAAGTGATAAGTTGTTTGTAAAAAAAGTTTAAATAAACAGCTTTGAAAAAAATCCATTTTTGTAGGTATCCCCTTGTGTGTGTGTGTATTCATATACATATACTTTTATATCAAGAAAATGGCTCACACAGTTGTAGAAGCAGGTAAGACCAGTCAAGTTCAAATCAGGGGCAGGTGTTCAAATGACAGCTTTTCCTGACTCATCTATTCCTGACTCATGTAGCTCCTGCAGCTGACGACCGAGGAAGAGAAATCACAGGTTGGTGGAGGAAGAGGCAGATGAATCAAAACACAGCTGGTCAGGATCCTGGCAAAGTCAGCAGGCAAGATAGCAGGTGGCTCATAAATCCCAGGGTTGGTAGTCAATATGAAGGGCTGCTGGCTCAAGTTAAAAGAATGGAAGGTTTATGAGACAGATGCATAATCCACACCAATACACAGCAGCAAGAAGAGACAAGGCTTTCCACAGAGTCTAATTAAATAGGAGTAGGCCATGGTCCCAAAGAACGTTTATTTTTTATTCAAGGGGATCAAGGCTGTGTCTTTAGCAAGCAGGTGGTCCTCCTCCCTGGTCCTCTTACAACTGCTTTGTTGCAGAGCCAGTCCCATCATGGAGTGGTCGACATTGTGATAGTTCACATTTTGGGGAAGGCCTCAACTGCCAAGCCATTGATCATCCTAACCCAGCCAAGTTGACATAAAACCTACCCCTTGTCAACTGGGCACCTGTATGCATAACCTTAAACCCTATATAATCTCCAAACAGAGACATTAATAGGATCATACTTGCACCTAACATGATGCAACCAACACATGTGCAACCAAAAATGCACTGGGTCGACTAGAGAAGCCAATTCATGGGCGCGCTCCAATGTGTGTAAGAGAGAACTTTATATCAAAGAGCAACTGTACATTAAGAAAACATCCCAGCCCAGTCCAGATCAAGTCCTTAAGTCTGATATTACCCTATATGTCAATACTAGTCCATAATTCCTCTTTAGATTCACAGCCATGCAATGAGGCCGAATGCAGGATGATCATAGGCCAGTGGGTGGAAAGTCTTGAGGACCAGTAGTGATGAAAGCATTTCAGTGCTGGCATAGGTCTCCATGTGGCTCCTTCGGCTCCAGGGCTCTGGTTTTTATCAGCATAGCTCCATGTGGCTTCTCAACAGGAACGTCTTGCAAGGAGTGAGTGTGTCTGCCTTCCAGTGAGCTATTTATCTCCTTCATGCCTCCAAATGAGGTCTTCTAGCTGTGACCTGATTGACATGCTAGACTCCACCCCTTCGCAAGTTGACAGGAGATTATGTAACTACCACAAACACATTTTGTGGAAGGGAAGGGTGATCAAGGTCTCTGTGGACTAAATTATAACATAGTCCTGGAGAGTTTACATAACTCTGAGGGAGGATCATGCAAGTGTATTGTGACCTTTGCCAGCTGAAGACAAATTGCCTCTGGTGGTCCTTTGAAACTGGAGTTGGAAAAAAAGAATCGGCCAAATCGATAGCTGCTACCAGGCACCTGGGGAGGTATCAATTTTCTCAAGCTATGAACACATCTGGAGCAGCAGCAATTGGAGGCCCCACCTGGTTACCTTTATGATCATCCCCTGTTATTCTCCAAGATTCATCTATTTGTTTGTCATTGTTCTTGTTTGAGGTAAATGGGGGCATGATGGGACTCACAACCCCTGCATCTTTCAAGTCCTTGATGATGGCACTAAGCGCTGCAATCCCTCCAGGAATGCATATTGCTCTTGGCTTACTATTTTCCTGGGCAGAGGTTGTTATAATGGACTTTCACTTGGCTTGTTCTACCATAATAGCCCTTATCCCACATTTCAGGACTCCAATAAAGGAGTTCTGCCAGTTACTGAGTATATCTACTCAAATTATGCATTATGGAACTGGGGAAATTACTGTAGGATGTATTCAGGGACCTAGTGTGATACAAACTTAAGTTAAGACTCCATTAAGAACTTGATCTCCATATGCCCCCATTTGACTGGTAGACCTTCAAAACAATTTGGGTCTCCTTTAAAATGTTTTGGGTCAATTCAGAGCCAGGGTCCAGGAATCCCTCTAAAGTCTGATTATTTCCTCATCTCCAATCTATGGTAGTTCTTGTAAAAGGCTTCAGATCCCTTTGGTGAAGGCTAGGAGAAAGACTAACAATTAAAATGTTTGGCAGTAGATTCAGTTCTTCATTATAGGCATTCAGCCTCCCCTTCCTTCAAGGACTTGTGGGTCTGTAAACGGACTCAATTCTGGGAATTGATTGAGGCCATGACTTTCGATTCTAGTGATTCCAGATCATGCACTTTTCACTTGATATGCAAGTGGAATTCTTCCACTTGTACAGATCAAGTAAATATTGATTACATTTCTCATCTATTTACTCCTAGGAACCCCTGGCCTAAATAGTGAATGCCAAAGTCCATATCAATCAGGCTATTCTGATTACTACTTTGACACTGTTCTCCATTATGGTAACCACATCCACATTGTCTCTGCTGATTCAGTGCTGACCTTTGGGGCCCAAACGGCTCCATTGTAGGAACTGAGGGTAGTTCCCACAGTCAAGCCTCAGTCAGGTAAACTATCAATCACTGTAGTCTACAGGGATGCTGGTGCTCCCTTCACAAATTTGTTCCTCATTATCTGTAATAAAGAGGAGCCCTGGTGGTATAGGGGTTATGTGTCTGGCTGCTAACTGCAAGGTTAGCAGTTCAAAACTACCAGCCACTCTGAGGAAGAAACATGGGGATTTCACATCTTGTAAAGAGTTCATCTTGGAAACTCACAGGGGCAGTTTTACCCTGTCCTGTAGAGTCACTGTGAATCAGCATTGACTCGATGGCAGTGTGTGGTTTAGTGTTTTGGAGACATTCTTGTATAATATACCAAGGTGGATCTGATACCTAAACTTGACTTTTGTGGGTAATCTCACACACCATACTTCAGCAAACCAACCAAGTGAATGATTAGATCCTCTTTTAACCTCTCAAGCTCAAATACTTGATGAGGAATCTGGGCTTAGGTGCCCAGATCAACAGACTCTGACTAATCCAGTCTTATGTCCCTTGTGCCATTTTCACACACCTTCAATAACTATTCCCTCACATATTCCCCAGGTTTCTGTCTACACTTATTAGAAAACTCTAGCCGTTCTTTAGGATTTCTTCCTAGGTTATCATTTGTACTTCACCTCTGGGAGCTTGTTGATACTTAAGACTGGTTTTATGGCTAGAAGCAATACGGGGTGGTAAGGGTGTTTCCTCAGAACTTTCAGCGATGTGGAAGGCATCTGCCTCAAACAGTGCTCCAGATACAGTCCGAGAAGCCATGTCAGTATGCATACTTGGGTTAATCTCCTCACATGTAGATGATCATGGATTTAATGATAGATTAATTTCTTCAGACAGGAGGCGTGGTGCTGTTGAATGAAGTGGCTCGATGTAATTTAAAGACTCAATGTCCTCATCTTCCTGATGATCTACCCACGTGTCCCCACACCAAGATCCAGGGTTCTATTTCTTCCCAATCAATGTCCTTACTCTAGCATCAGACATCATTCTAAGTTGATAATCTGGCTGGCTTTGTAATTCAGCTACTCTTAATGATAAGACGCTGGGGGTTGGCAATATCGGGCCTATTACTAGAAGATGAAGGCTTTCTTTCATAGTTTGAGTGGAAAGTTTGAGGTCTTTCATGCAGGGCTTGAGCTGTGCCTGTGAAGCCCTGAGCTCATCTCTTTCCGTTCCATTTTGACTATTGTACGTAGTATCAACCAACTAGCTTCCTCAATCTTCTCGCTTGATGATATTATTGAAGGCCTTTAAACACATGATCATCCAGCTCTCACCGTCTACCAACACTTCATCTATTGGTGATGACATTTTGGGTTTTATCATTGTCACTCCACACATGGATTAAAGGCATCTTCTTTATTAACAGTGGCAGACTTAGTATCAAGACCTTGAGGACTAATCAGAACTGAGAACCAAGTTAGAAAAATCATCCTTGTTATTTTGTTTCTCTAGAATCATTCTTGGTACCAAATGTATCAAGGTGGGTTCACTATAAAAGAAAACTATAGATCTCAAGAAAGTTGTTGACACAATTGTAGAAGGAGGTAAGTCCAGTCTAGTTCAAATTCATGGGTCAACTTTTCTTGATTCATCTAGCTTCTGGGGCGGATGAGCCATAAAGCAGGAAGACTACCGAGTGGTAGAGACAAAACAGTGGATCTCTGGTCAGCAGGTCAGGCTGCAGAGTCAAATGAATCCCAGGTCAGCAGGCAATATGATAGATCCCTGATAGCCCCAGCATTGGTAGATAGCATGGTAGGCTGTTGGCTCAAGTTCAAAGAATCAGAGGTTGATGGGTCAGATGTAAGGTCCACATCAGTAAAAAGAGACAAGCCTTACCACAGAGTGTGCTTAAATAGGAGTGTGCGCAACCCCCCTAGGAAAGTTCTTTTCAATTGCACGAGGGATGGGACCAGAGTAGGGAGGCTGCATTCCTCCCCAATCCTCTTACAGCTGCCCTGCTGCACAGGGTAGATCCCATCCCGGAGTTGATTATCTTGTTAGGTCATTTTAGGCCTCAGCTGCCAAACTACTGTGAATTCTGGCCCAGCCAACTTGATGTACAACCCAACACTCACACTATAACACCAGTATTCCAAATACCAGCAGGGCCACCCATGGTGAACAGGTTTCAACAGAGCTGCCATACTGATCATGCTAGCAATAAGGAAAGGTTATATACTCTTGGGGGTGGGGCATGGGGGGGTGTTAGGTAATGAAAACCCTGTAAATAGCAGTAGAACATTGTCTGATATAGTGTCATAAGTTGAGCCCCTCAGGTTAGAAAATATTTAAAATACACCTAGGGAACCACTGCCTCCTCAAAGTAGAGGCGAGGTGACCTCAATGATGCAGAGAGAATAAAGCTTCTAGACCTTTGTGTGAGACTGGGTTGACTAGAGAAACAAATCCAGAGATACGCGTAAGTGTATGAGAGAGCTTCATATCAAAGAGTAATTGTCTATTGAGAAAACATCCCAGCCCAGTCCAGATCAAGTCCATAGTTCTGATATTAGCCCATGAGTCACCAGGAAAGGACAGTCAAGGTGCAGTGTAGCAACGATGAAACATACAATTTCCCTCTAGTTCTTTAATGCTTCCCACCCCCCACTATCATGATCCCAATTCTACCTTACAAATCTGACTAGACCAGAGCATGTACACTGATACAGATCAGAGCTGGAAACACAGGAAATCCAGGACAGATAAACCCTTGAGGACTAATATTGAGAGTAGCCATACCAGGAGGGGAAGGGGAAGGTGTGGGGAGATGGGGGGAACCTAACACAATGATCTACATATAAACCCTCCCAGGGGGTGGAAAACAGAAAAGTGGGTGAAGGGAGCTATCAATCAGTGTAAGACATGAAAAACATTTTTATAAATTATCAAGGGTTCATGACAGGAGGAGGCTGGGGGAGGGAGAGGACAAGAGGAGCTGATACCAAGGGCTCTAGTAGAAAGCAAATGTTTTGAGAATGATGATGGCAACA
>NW_022103926.1:5993600-5994918 GCF_000313985.2 Echinops telfairi
CCTCAAGTTGAAATATTGAAAGAATCTATGAGCACAATATTGAATCATCCAGGAAACGTCAAAAGAAGATGAATGGAATACACCGAGTCACTGTACCAAAAAGAATTGGACAGCATTCAACCACTTCTAGAGGTAGCACATGATCAGGAACTGATGGCGCTGAAGGAAGTCCCAGTGGAATTGGTACTGAAGGAATTAGCAAAAACGAAAGTTCCAGGAATTGACAAGATACCTGTAGAAAGGTTTCACAAAGCTGGTGAAGCACCGGAAGTACTCACTCACTTATACCAAGAAATTTGGAAGACAATTACCTGAATAACCAACTGAAAGAGACCCATATCTGTGCCCATGCCAAAGAAAGGTGTGAGTATGTAAATTATCAAAAATATCATTAATATCACATGCAAGTAAAATGTTGCTGAGGCTAATTAGACCAAAAGATATTATTGCTGATGTCAAATAGATCATGGATCTTGGCTGAAGGCAGAGAATACTAGGGAGATGTTTACTTGTGTTTTATTGACTATGCAAAGGCACTCAACTGTGTGGATCGTAACAAACTATGGATAACATTTAGAAGAATGTGAATTCCAGAACATTTCATTGTGCTCATGTGGAACCTGCGCATAGACCAAGAAGGAGTTGTTCCTACAAAACAAGTGAATCATTTGAAATCAGGAGAGGTGTGCATCAGGTTGTGATAAGATGCCAGTAATTGATGGCCTGTCCCACATTCAGACCCTTGTCTTCTTTTGACTGCTGATTCTTTGTATTTTTTTAGTTGGTATGCTAAGCAAATAATTGAGGAAGTTGGACTATATAATGAAGAAGACAGCGTCAGGACTGGAAAGAGACTTATTAACAAATATGTAGATGACACAACATTGCTTGCTTAAAATAAAGGGACTTCAATCACTTGCTGATGAAGATCAAAAACTACAGCTTTCAGTTTGAATTACATTTCAATGGAAAAGAAAAAGCATACAAGAAACCCTCTCAGTGCCATCTATTCCATTCTGATTCGTAGCTTCCAAGCCTCTAAGTCTTTGTGGGAGCAGAAAATGCCATCTTTCTCCAGAGGAGCAGCTTGTGGGTTCACACCGCTTGGCCTTGTGGATGGCAGCCTGTGTGTAACCTGCTCCTCTTAACACCCAGAGAAATGGAGGAAAGATCGAAATTGTCAAGGATTCCCTTTTACGTGGATTCCTGCACTCATGGAGGCAGCAGGCAAGAAATCAAACGACTAACTGCATTAAGCAAATTTGCTGTACAAGGTGTTTATAAATTATTATTTTAAAAAATCATTTATTGGGGGCTC
>NW_022103926.1:5995018-6008002 GCF_000313985.2 Echinops telfairi
GCCTCATATGCATGCGAAAGCTGGACAGGAAATAGGAATGTTGAAGAATTGATGGATTTGAATTATGAAGTTTTATTAAATTACCCTGGGCTCTCAGAAGAAAAACAAATCTCTCTTGGAAGAAACGCAGCCAGAATGTTCTTTGGAAGTGAGACTCTCAAGACTTCCTCTCACATACTTTGGACATTTTGTCAGGAGATGCCAGACTCTGGAAAGAGACGTCATGTGTGGTAAAGCAGGTAGAGGGTCAAGAAAGAGCTCAATTAGAGCTACTAGCAAGAATGGGCTGACGCATAACGATTGTGAGGATGACTCAGTCCAGCATAGTGTTGGTTCTGTTGGACAAAGGGTCACTATTAGTCAGCACTGACTCGATGATCGCTAACAACAACCCCCCCAAACCAAACTCAACTGTCGGTGAGTTGATGCCGACTCACGGCCACCCTATAGGACAGGGTAAACCTGCCTTTACGAGTTTCTGAGACGGTAACTCTTTCTGGGAGCAGAGAGCCCTGCCTTTCTCCTGCGGAGCTACCGGTGATTTCAAACTGCTGACCTTGTGAACCCAAACCAAATTCACTGCCATAGAGTTGATGCCAACTCACAGCAAGGACTGCCCGGTGAGTTTCCGAGACCGTAACTGGTGGCGATTTCAAACTGCTAACCTGGGGTTAGCAGCCTAATGCGTAACCACTACCCACTAGAGTTCCATACAGCAATCGTCAATTGTAAAATACTTCCACGGTGTTTGACACATAGTAGGCCTGTGATGAACTTGTACTTTCAGCATTGATTAAAGGTCACATTCAAATGGCAGAAATATTAGCTGGTCCAAATAGAGCTGTGTTGCTGTATTTTTCCATTGTTACAGTAGTCACTCAGATTTTTATGAAGAAAATTTAAAAATTAGAATACATACAGAAGCTATTGCCATAGTGTGCTACTAGAAGGTCTTGAATTAGTTAGACATTTCAAATTCACACATGAAAACATAAATTCCCAGTTTCTTTTGACATATTGGAAGCTCTCATATTACTAGATACATATTTCACAATGCTGCATTCACTGGAACTAAGAGATCGCCTGTAGATAGCATAGATCCTCCAGTTTGACACCGTCCGCACCATTCCCCATTACTCCCCAGCAGGGAGGCCAACACATTGTCTTACACATTTAAAAATCTTTTCATTGTGAATGTTTTCAAACATACAACAAAAGTAGAAGGGATTGTATAGTGAACACCATTACCCAACAGACAGCTTTGATCATTGTCTCTGTTACCAAAATTCTTTTGCTTATGCCTTCTATCTCTTCCTTTTTCGGGTTATTGATTTATTTCAACTTTATTGGGTATTGCATACCATAACATTTACCCAATGTAAATATATAATTCAATAATTTTTGGTAAATTCAGAGAACTATGCAACCATCATTACAATCCTTTTAGAACCTTTCCATCCTCCCAACCAGTTCCCACAGGGTTGAGGGTGGAAACTAGCATTGACTGTAAATGGAGGACTGGGCAGTAGTAGCAAGGTTCAATTCTACCCTCAACCCAGCAAACACTTATCTATTTTCTGTCTCTTAAATTTTTTTTCTTTTCTGTACCTTTTACATAAATAAACCATACACTATGTAATCTTTTGTGTCTGACTTCTTTAACTAAGTAGAATGTTTTGGGGGTTTACCCATGTTGTATCAGTAGTTTGATCCTTTTAATTAGATTTGGATTCCATTGTATGTACATCCCACATTTTGTTTATTCATTCACCAATTGGTGAATGTTTGTCTTATTCCTAGTTTGAGGCTCTAATATCTACAAGTTTCCATTTCTTTTGGATAAGAATGAAATTACTGAATTATATGACAATTTTTTAACCATTTGAATGACCAGAATGTTTTGCAAAGTGGTTACAATATTTCACATTCCCACCAGCAGTGCATAAAGAATTCCAAATTATTTCAGACTCTATACATCCTTGCACTACTGGCCTTCAATATGGATTACAACTCAATGTAAAGAAAACAAAAAATCCTCACAACTGGACCACTGGGAAATGTCGTGATAAATGGAGAAAAGATTGAAGTTGTCAAGGATTCATCTTGGTTGGTTCCACATTCAATACTCATGGAAGCAGCAGTCAAAAGATCAAACAATGCATTGCATTGTGTTGAAAAGCAAGGCTATTACTCCGAGGACTAAGGTGAGCCTGACCCAGGTTACTTCATATGGGTATAAAAGTTGAAACAAAAAGAATCCATCTATTTGAGTTATGGTCCTGGCAAAGAATATTGAAAGTACGATGGACTGCCGAAACAAGAACAGATCTTTTTGGGAACAAGTACAGAAACAAGGCTAGCAACTGTCTTCTTCAACCTATTGAGTTCGCGAACGTTAATATCTATCTATTATTTAGACACTCTTACATTGCTCTCAGCAATGTTCCGTGATTTCCAGCGTATACGAAATTTGCAATTCTTTTGGTAAATATTCCTAATCATTTAACATTTTATATTCTATTGTAAGTGGAATTGTTTTTCTAATTTAATTCTTTAATCATTCATTCGAAATGACTAGTAAAGAGAATACCGTCTAATTTGTTGGGAGGATGATCTTACAGCCTTCGTGGCTCCCGCTTCATCAGGAGAGTTGAGCCTTGAGCAGGCTGGGAACTGAGCCTCCCTTTGTTCCGGTTGCTTCTGCTTCTGTATCAGGCCCTCCTTTCTTGTGACCAGTATCTCTTGGTTCTGCTTAGGGATGCGTGGCATATGGCACCGAGCCAACATTACTTCTAAACATGTGCCCAGTGGGGAGAGAACTAGGTTTCTCAAATGTAGCATTATAGGGTTTTATACAGAAAATCAACCTTGAATTGGCTCTGGGAAGTGACTCACTGGCCAAAGGGACAGGTGTCCACTATTAGAGCTGACCTTGCTCTTGCTCTGTTCTATATGAGTCACGTGTCGTTCCATTCAATACCTACGTGTGAGCTGTGACTTTCTGGACAACCTCTGTCTTGTCTTGACAGGTTTTGTATATTGACCTTATAATCTGTGACCTCACTGCGACCTGGTTCTAATAGTTTCTGTGGGCGATGACGCTCTCTACTCCTGTGAAGAGTGACAGCTTTGGAAACCACAGGGACAGTTCTGTTCTGTCCTATAGAGTCGCTGTGAGTACGAATCGACTGGATGGAGGGGAGGTGGGTTTTGTTCTGGTTTGTGTTGTGTGAGTGGTTGGAAGGAGGGACTTCTTTGGGACTTTCTATATATATAATCACATCAGCTGTGAACAAAGTCCGTTTTACTTATGGTATTTCTTTCCAAGATGGGTGTCTTTTATTTATTTTCAGATTTGTGCTTTGGTGCAGTAGCTGGAACCTCCAACCTAATGTTGAATAAAAGCAGCAAACAAACTTGCTTTGTTCCTGATTTTAGGGGGAAGACATTTCAGATGTTCTCCATTAAATATGATATTACCATGTTTCCCCGAAAGTAAGACATCCCCAGAAAATAAGACCTACCTACAGTTTTGCCTCTCACTGAAATATAAGGCATCCCCCCGAAAATAAGGCCTCCCTGAAAATAAGGCCCCCCAGAAGCTACCATAACTCTGGACTCTGGACAGTAGTGGTGGGTGCCGCCGTGCAGCTCACTGTAGGCTGCAGCACAGCTGGAGCAAACAGGAAGTGCAAGGTCTCTTTTAATAAAACAATAAACAATAAATGTGTACCATATTCTTCTTCATGGAAAAATAAGATATCCCCTGAAAATAAGACCTAGCAACATCTTTGAGAGCAAAAATTAATACAAGATACTGTCTTATTTTCAGGGAAACAAGGTAGTTGTGAATTTTTCATAACATCAAGGAAATGTTCTTCTACTCCTAGTTTATTGAGAATTTTCATGAGTGGGTGTTGGAGTTTCTCAAATGCTTTTTCTGCATCTACTGACATGATAATGTGACTTGAGTCTTTTATTTACACTAGTTTTTATTTACTTGTTTTTTGCTACATGGTCATTTATGGTAGAATTCTGGTTCTTTTAGGCATTTGCATAACCCACCTCAGGGACAGGGGTCAGTCTTTGATTTACATGAAAGGATGGTGACCATTATGCCTAGGATGCCAATATCATATTGCTTTGTTATTTCCCACCTCTTCCTGGTGGAATACTTGTAAAGGCAAAAGGCTGTGGATTTTCTGGTAGACGTTTCCTCTAAGGCCCTGTAGCCTGTGCCTCCGTGTTGGGAAGGCGGTTCTGGATGGTGTTTTGACCCTGCCTCTCCGGGTGGGAGACCTGCAACCTTCTCAGGTTTTAATCATTCTCCAGTAGGCCTGAAGTGTGTTCTGTCCAGACGACTGCCTCGCTGTCCTGGGCTCTCTCTTGTGTTCTTGTAGATATGAAAACAGGAAGCAAGGCCAGTTTGTGGAATCACCATTTCATAGGATAGAAATTGAGGGTCATCATGTATCAACTGGGACCGGGGAAGCCTATCCTGTTTATCTGCTCGGTGCCATGCCGGCATAGCTATTCTCAGTGATGCCAGCCTGCACGGAGGAGGCACTGAGCCCCAGCACAGAGTCATCAGTGTGCCACCTCTCTCGGCCATTGACTCCCCCTCCCCCCACAACCTTTTGGATGCCCGTCATCCACCACAGATGAGTCAGAGCCAGCTGCCTCATTGAGGCCAAACAAGACCTCAGCTTGTTCTAAGTGTAGATGAGATAAGGACTCCCACCTGAGATGTTTTTGGTTCCTCCACCCTATAAACGTACATCAGGATGCACTTGACATTTCAGGGCATCCATTCACCTTTGAACCTCACAGGTGGGCATGATTCTTCTCACTTCGCAGACTGAGACAGGGACTGACCCAAGCTTGTAAGTGGAGGAGTCAGATTTTAAGTGAAACACCTCAATTGGTACAGTGTTTTCCAAACAATGGTCATTTGTTTTATAACTTTCGTGATTTTTGCCATGTCTATGTTTTCTATTGTTTTTTTAATATTTTTCTATAAGCAAACTTATTCTTTTAAAAAGGCATGTTATTATGAAGTAATTATATATTTTTCTTGATGTTGAATTATCTAGAGAAGCAAAATCAATTACTTTGCTTATACAAGGGGGTACCCCCCCCCCAAAAAAAACAAAAACAAATCAGAATGGTGCTGGGCGGAGCGAAGCTTTCATCGTACACATTTTTCCTGCTGACAAGCTTCAAGCAACTCGCTCTGAGTTAGTGCACCCAGTGGTGTCACCTGGGAAGGTTCTCTCTGGTCACAGTGAATTTTTGCATAAAAGCAGTTTCACTCAAACCTTGTTTTTTGTGATGGCCAATTTAAGAGAACAGTAGGCAGTTGTGAAATTTTGTTTCCTTCTCAGGAAAAATGCTGCAGAAACTGCTGTGATGTTGAACATGGTTTACAAGGACAGTACTATGGGAAAAACCTCAAGTGTACAAGGGATTTTCTCAAAAAAGGTGAATTTTTTTATTAATGACAAACCTCATTCCGGACATCCGTCAACTTCCTGAGCGGACAAAAATGTCAACTTATGGTGCATTTGGAGTTTGTTCCAGCAGGTCAGACTGTTAATCAAACTTTCTATTTAGAGGTTCTGACAAGATTGCATCCAGAGTGCAACAAAAAAGGTCTGATTTGTGGCAGATGGGGGATTGGTTTTGCCACCACAACAGTACAAAACAGACGGCTCACGCAGCTATCTCAATGTACCAGTTTGGGGCAAAAGCACAGCAGTTCTCTCTTGCCCTACACACCTGACTCACCGGACTTCACTCCATGTGACTTCTTTTTGTTTCCAACAATGAAGAGGGTCATGAAAGGACAGCAATTTGACAAGGTAGAAAGGGTGAAGAAAAAAATGAGGGAGGTGCTGTCAGCCATCCAAACAGATGAGTTTGAAAAATGTTTCCAAGAATGGAATCGCAGATTTGACAAATGTGTTAAGTATAATGGCGAGGACTGTGAAAGTGCTAAGGTTGTTTTGTGAAAAAAAGTTTAAATACATAGATTTGGGGGGTGGAATCCATTTTGGGGGGTACCCCTTTGTCTATGTATATATAGAAATAGATTTATCTCCAGGAAATGGCTTCTATAGTTGTACTGCTGGCAAGTTCCAAGTCCATGGTCAGACGTCAGGCTGGAGGAGAACCTGGTTCACACAGTGTCAAAGGCAAGGCTGACTGACAAACCCAAGAACTGCAGTCAAACAACAGGCTCCAGAGGCTAACAAATACAAAGCTCAGCATGCAACACAGAAGGTCGTTGGTTCAAGTCCAAATGACCAGAGGTCAGGTGCAGGCTTCAGAGAGAACAAAAAGCTGGAGAGCCTGGGCAGAATGTCCATATACTTTTATTCTGAATTCAGGCCACAATCCCGAGGACACTCTTGATCGACTACTTACAACAGATCTTACTCTGGAAGCAATGATATTTGAGGACCTAATGCCGGGGCTTACGTGGAGAGGAAATGTTTTGAGAATGATGAGAGCAATGAATGTACAAATGCGCTTTACTCAATTGATGTATGTATGGATTGTGATAAGAGTTGTATGAGCCCCTAATAAAGCGATTAAAAATAATAATAAAAAGAAAGCAATGATGTTATATTTTATCTAACATCATTACTTAACTGCCAAACTCCAAGAAAACTGCCAACCCACTGAGAATCAAGGTTCAGTCAGGTTGACATGCAGCCTTACCTATCAGAGACTCACAGGAAGGTGCAAAAAAGTGTACAGGAAGGTCCCCATGTACCTTTTACCCATTTGATAAAGTGACTGTTTTCTTTCCATTGTCTTTAGATGTTTTCTGTGTGGTTCAATATTTTGCCACTCACTTACTCACTTCCATTGAGTCAATGCTGACTCATAGCAATCCTACAGGGCAGGGTAGAACTGCCCCATGAGTTTCCAAGACTGTTACTCTTTATGGGAGTAGAAAGCCTTGTCTTTCTCTGGCAGAGCAGTTGGTGATTTCTAACCGCTGACCTTGAGGTTAGCAGCCCAATGTGTAACCCCTGTACCACAAGGGCTCCCATTTTGTCCATAGAAATCTTCAATATTGTAGCTTGAGGTTTGAGCGTTCCACACACACACACTTTTCTTTTTTTTTTTTTAGCTTGAGAAATGCTGAGTGTGCTCTTTCCTTTCTGTTTTCTACCTACAGGTCTTTGCCCACAGCATTACAATACTCAACCATATCTCTGCAGCTGCCCTATCCGATTTCCTGTTTAGCTCTTTAGCTTCATAATTTCTTCCATTCACTTTACTTCTTTAGATTGAGAGCAAGTTTCAGAGTTTCTTCTGATGTTCTTTTGGCCTTTCATTCTTGCCTTCCTCATGACCCTTGGGTTTCTTCATAGATCAGAATTGAGGCATGCCACATCCATAAACAAAGGTCTCATAAACTTTACGGCATCTAAGTTACTAAGGTCAAATCTACTTTGAGGTGCCAGCTCTTCCTCGGTTGTATTTTTGAGTGACTTACACCCCGAGAGGCTCATCTTCTGGTACTACATCAGAAAATGTCCTAGGTTCATTAGGTTTTCAGTGGTTACTTTTTCAGAAATGACGCACCTCTTCGTTCTTCCTAGTCTATTTAAGTATATAAGTTCTTTTTTGACTTGTCTATTATAAGTGACCCTGTTGGCATTTGAAATATCAGTACCATAATGTCACAGCAACAGGAAAGCCACCACAGCCTAGCAAATTGAAAGTCATTAAAGAAATTGAACTGCAAACCACACCAAGATATCACTGCCTACGTACCTATCAAAACAACTAAAACAATCAATAGTGATAACAACAAATGCTGGCACGGATGGAGAGAGATTAGATTTCTCTTCGTATTGCTCATGTGAATGCAAATAGTACAGCCACTCTAGAAAATTGTTTGGCAACTTTTTTAATAAAATGAGAATTTATTTTATAACAATGGTTATGCTCTTAAGCATATAGGCTAGTGGGGATAAAAGACTTATTTTCATGTAGGAAGTTATACACATATTTTTAGCAGTTTTAATTTTAGTAGACAAAAAACTGGAAAGTACCCAAATATCCTTCAGTGGGTGAATGGCTAAACAAATCAGGCTACATCCATACTGTGGAATACTACTCAGCAAAAAAAAAAAAAGAGAGAGAGAGATAGAGAGAGATAAAAGCAGCAGCAAACTATTGTTATGCACAACTAAAGGAAATGTCTGCAGTGTGAAAAAAATCTATTTAAAAGGATGCATACTCCATTATTCTATTGATATGATATTCTTAAAACAAGATGATTGTAGAGATAAAAGAAAGATTAGTGGTTTCCTGCAGGAATCAGAGATGTGAGAAAATGAATGTGACTATAAAGAGGTAGCACAAGGGAGTCTTGTGATAATACAGCTAAATGTCTTGATTGTGGTGGTGGTTCCATGAAGCTACATAGGTGATAAATTTGTAAGAAGTTACACACACATTTACACATATAAATGAGTACATAGATGGAGAAATGTGAACCAGCTCTGCTGGTATAGGTGTTCATTTTCTGGTCTTGATACTTGACTATAGTTATAAAATGAAATGGAGTGGAATGTATAAAGATTGGCATCCTAGAACTAACAAACTGAAAATGGACAGTTATTGACCACTTTTAAGTAAGACAATCATATGGCTTAATGTGCTAGAAATGACAAATTCCAGAGGATTATGTAATATTCGTCATTAAAAAGAACATTTCAAGACCTATCTTAAGTTACAGTGCTATCTGTAATAGGATAATAGGCTGTACCCCTACAAGGGGGACCAGTTAATACAACTATTTTTCAAATGTATGAACCAATCACTAAAGCTAATGCTGAACAATTTTAAAATCCTACCAACCTTTTCAGTCTTAATTGATCAAACATGCAAACACTTTGCATTGATAATTACTGGTGATTGGAAACAAAGAAGGATGAGGAATTGGAAACTACAGTCTTGCTGATAGAAACAAGGCTGGAAATGGCATGATAAAATTGTGCAAGACCAGCAACTTGATCATTGCAAATACGTTTTTCAATAGCATCAATAGTGACTATACACATGGGCTTCACCAGATGTAGCACACAGAAATCAAATTGACTATATCTGTAGGAAGAGATGACAGGATGCTCAATATCACCAGCCAAAGCAAAGTCAGAGCCCGTCGGTGGAATATACCATGATTTGCTCCTACACAAGTTCAAGTTGAAGCTGAAGAATATTAAGACAAGGCCATGAAAATGAAGTGATGTCATTTTCTCCAATAAAAAACAAAGAAGTGCAAGGAAAAGAAACAAGTCCACGAGAGCCAAAATATAACCCACCTGAATTTATAGACCAGCTCACACACATATTTGACTTGTTAAACCCTAATGACAAGATTAGATGACATCTTCTATGTGTAATGATATCAGGAGCATCTTGCATAATGACGTCAAAGAGCTAAATAGAAAATGTCAAAGGACTGCTGTAGATGACAAAGTAAAGCATTATAATGAAGTGTGCAAAAGCCTGGAGTCAGAAAGCCAACAGGGAATAACCCAATCATTGCTACTCAAGATGACAGAACTTGAAGAAAATTTCAAACCTTGTCACACTGAATTGTAACACTGAAGAATCCTATGGGCAAAATATTGAACAACGCAGAAAGCACCAAAAGAAGGTGGAAGAAATACATGGTTACTGTGTCAGAAAGAATTGGTTGGCATTCAACCATTTCAAAATCAAGAACGGATGGTATTAAGGTTGTCTAAGCTGTACTGAAGAGATTAGGGAAAAACAGGTTCTAGGAGTTGATGGAATATCCATTGAGATGTTTCAACAAATTGATGCACCTCTGGAAGTACTTACTTGTCTATTCCAAGAAATTTGGAAGACAGCTATCTGGCCAATCTAGTGGAAGAAATCCATATATGTGCATATTCGCGGTCATTCCAAAGAAAAATGAGGACCTAATGTTGGGGGTTTAAATGGAGAGAAAATGTTTTGAGAAACGATGTACAAATGCACTTTACACAATTGATGTGTGTATGGATTGAGATAACAGTTGTATGAGCCCCTAATAAAATGTTAAAAAAGAGAAAAGAAAAAAAAAAGAAAGAAAAGTGAGCCAAAAGAATGTGGAAATTACTGAATAATAACATTAATATAGCATGCCAGTAATTTCTGCTGATGGTAAGAAAATATTGTTGCTGTAGTTCATTGATAGCTAACAGTCAGAAATTGGAGTTAGGTTCAGAAAAGGACATGGAACAACAATGCTGGCATTAGATGGATCTTGGCTCCTATCACAGAATATCAGAAAGATTTGTGCTTTATTGATTCTGAAAAGGCATTTGATATGTGAATCTTAAACTTTGGTTAACTTTGAGAAGAATGGGAATTACAGAACACTTAATTGTGCTCATATGGAAACTATTCATGGACCAAGAGGCATAACATAGCAAGGGGGTTTTGTAGTTTAGAATAAGAAAAGGTGTGTGTCAGGGTTGTATCCGTTGACCATATTTATTCAATGTCTATGCTGAGCAAATAATCTGAGAAGAGAAACTTTATGGAGAAGAATGTGGCATCAGGATTATCAGAGGCTCATTAACAACCTGTAGTATGTAGATAGAACAACCTTGATTGCTGACAGGGAAGAGTACTTGAAGCCTTTACTGACTGTGGTAGTTCCATAATCTCCTGTCAACTTGAGACTATTAAGAGTGAAAGGGTGGAGTGTAGCTTGTCAATCAGGTCGCAGCTTGATGACCTCATTTGGAGGTGTGACAGAGATAAATGGATCACTGGAGACCAGCCCCACTCTCTCTCTATTTCACATTCCTGTTGACAAGCTACATGGAGCCACGCTGATGACAACCAGAGCCCTGGAGATGCTTCCACCACCATGGGATCCACAAGACTTTGCACCCACTGGCCTGTGATCTTGCTGCATTCAGTATCATTGCATGTGCTGTGTGAGTTTCAAGAGTAATTAATGGGCTAATATTGGATTTATGGACTTGATCTGGGATGTTCTATTGAGGCATAATTACTAATTGATATAAAGTTCTCTCTTACACATGAGTGTCTCTGGATTTGTTTCTCTAGCCAACCCATACTACAGTAACACACTGATACAGATTAACGACTTCTGCCTTTAGGATGGATTATACCTTAATGTAAAGAAAATAAAAATCCTCACAGCTGAGCCAATAAACAACATTATGATAGAGATAAGAATGAAGTTGCCAAAAATTTCATTTTCTTTGGATCCACAATTAACACCCAGGAAAGCAGCAATCAAGAAATCAAATTATGTTTACTGTATTGGACAGGGCCTCTTAAAATGTTAAAAACCAAAGATGTCAGTTTTAGGACTAAAGTGCACCTGACCCAAGACATGTATTTTCACTTGCCCCACATGCATGTTAAAACTGCCCAATGAATAAAGAAGACCAGAGGATAAACGGTACATATACATCATGGTGTTGTGAAGAATATTTAATATCTCATGAACTCTGAGATGAACAAACACATATGTTTTGGAGGAAGCAAAACCAGAATGCTCCTTAGAACTGAGGATGGTGAGACTTCATATCGCATACTTGAGACATGTTGTCAAGGGAAGTTCATCGTGTCCTTGTAGAAGTATGTTATGCTTGGTCAAATAGAGGATCAGTGACGGAGACTCTCAATGAAATGAATGGACACAATGGCTACAACAACAGGCCCAAACAGAAACAACTGGAAGCATGGCACAAGCCCTGGCAATGCTTCCTTCTGTTGAACTTGGAGCTGCTGTAAGTTGGAACTGACTTGTAGACATCTAACAATAGCAATGGCTGATGATGTTGAACTTCTTTTCCTGTGCCATGTGTTGTTCCTCCTGACCAAATATCTGTGCCTCTCTTTGGGCCATTTTCCAATTTGATTTTTCTTTAGTGTTGACTTTTGAGAAATGTTTAGATTCAGTAGATACAATCCTTTTGTCAGGAGTCTCTGGGCAGTGCAGATGGTTAACATGCACAGCTGTTAATCTAAAGCTGTTAACCTTTCATCTAAACTGGTTACTGGTTTGAATCCACCCAGATGTCCCTCAGAGGAAACACATTAGTAATCTACAGAACCTTCCATAGAACAAAAGTTTTTTTTATTTTTGTGTGTTTTTTGTTTTCCCTTATATTAATGTTTGGTGTCAAGTTTAAGAATTCTTTGCCTAGTCTTAGGTCCCAAAGATTTCCTCCTATTTTTTGGCTAGATATTTTACATGTGAACTTGTGATTTATTTTGAGTTAATTTTTTAAAAGGTGTGTTTGATTGAGTTTTGTTTTGACTATACATGTGCAATTGCTTCAGCACCATTTGTTGAAAAGTTCATCCCGCTTATGTGAAAAATCAATTGAGTATATTTGTGTCAATCTATTTCTGGATTCTCTATTCTGTAGCTTGATATATGTGTCTATACCTCTACCAGATGCAAATTGGATCAACCCCTCAGGAACAGGAATGGGAGTAATGATACCAGGAGAGTAGGGAGAAGGTGGGGGGAAGAGGGGAGGAATGCAATGATTGACATATAACCCTATTCCCTAGGGGGATGAACAACAGAAACTTGGGTGAAGGGAGACAGCGGTCAGTGTAATATATGAAAATAATAATAATTTATAATGTATCAAGGGGTCACTAGGGTGGGAGGGCAGGATGGAGGGAAAAAAGAGGAGCTGATACCAAGGCCTCAAATAGAAAGTAAATGTTTAGAAAATGATGACAGCAACATATGTACAAATATGATTGATACAGTTGATGTATGGATTGTTTTAAGAGCTGTAAGAGCCCCAAATAAAATGATTATATAGATAACAGTACCACAATGTCTTGATTGCATTAGCTATGTAATAAAGCATGATGCCTCCCACTTAATTATTTTTCCTAATTATTTTGGCTATTGTAATGCCACCCGTTTCCAAATAACTTTAA
>NW_022103926.1:6012308-6013824 GCF_000313985.2 Echinops telfairi
GGGTTTTTTTGCTTAAGGTTGTTTTCCAAATCATGAACATGGTGTTCTCTTCAAGCATTTAGTGCTTTCTTTTATCAGAATTTTCATTAGATACATACCGGATATAGTTTGGTAGATGTGTACCTTAAATGTTTCATTTTTTAATGAAATTGTGTATTACACTAATTGCTTCTCAAAGAATGAACCAACCTTCATACCTAGAATGATTTCTACTTCATGCACTATATTGTTAGATTTATTCAAATTTTCTTGAGATTTTCTTAAATGTATGGAAGATATAAGTAATAGCTTTCTAATTTTAGGTACTCTCCTTGAGTTTGGTATTAGGAACGTATTCATAAAATGAGACAGAAAGTGATCGCTTCTCTTTATTTGGAAAGAGGTCATGAAAATTAGTGTTAATTCTTCTTTCAATGTTGGGTAAAATTTCCAAAAGATCATTATGGCATGAGGATCTTTTTAGGAAGATTTTAAATTACATATTTAATTAAATTACATATACAATTTATCTCGAATAGGATTGTTTATATGATCTATTTCACTTTGGCTGAGTTTTGGTAGTTTATGGGTATTGAAGAATTTGTCCAATTCTTTGAATTTATCATACTTAAGTGTTTGGAGTAGTCCCTTATTGGTCTTTCAATGCCTGCATAATCTATCATGATGCTGTTCCATTCATGATATTGGTGATTTCTCTCATTTTTATTTTGTCTATCTTACTAGAGGTTTTCCAATTTTATTGTTTCTTTTCTAATCAAACAACCAGCTTTTTGCTTTATTGATTTTCTCTATTATTTTTCTGCTTTCATTTGATTCATGCTCTTTATTATTATCTTCATTCTGGTTACTTTTAGACCACTTTTTTCACTTTTTATAGTTGCTTGAAGTCAGAATTTATGTTATTGCTTTAAAATCGTTTCTATTTTTCAATGTAGATATTTAACACTCTACACTTCCCTCTCAATGTTGACTTAACTGCATTGTTGTTAGGTGCAATTGACCCACAATGACCCTACACACAGCAGAACAAAACACTGCATGGTCTTGCACCATCCCCACTATGGTTTCTGAGCGACGAAGTCCTTCTTCAGGGACTAGTCTCTCCTGACATGTCCAAAGTATGTACGATGAAGACTTTCCAACCTTGCCTCTAAGGAGCACTCTGCCTACACTTCTTCCAAGACAGATCTGTTTGTCCTTGTAGCAGTCGATGGTACTTTCGATATTCTTCTCCAGCACCACCATCCAAATGCAGTGATTCTTCTTCGATCTTTATTCTACGTCCAGCTTTCACATGCATATGAGGCAATGGAAAATACCATGGCTTGGGTCAGGGACACCTTATTCCTCAAAGTAATATCCGTGCTTTTCAATACTCTAAAGAGGCCTTCTGTAGGAGATTTACCTAATGTAATATGTTCTTTACTCTCTTGACTGCTACTTTCATGAACATTGATTGTGGAGCCAAGCAATACAAAATCCTTGACAATTTCAAACTTTTCTCCATTTACCACGA
>NW_022103926.1:6015191-6019195 GCF_000313985.2 Echinops telfairi
CCACTCACACCACCGGTCCTGTAGGGCTCATCTGCCCTGGATTCCCTGTTTCCAGCTCCCATCTGTACCAGTGTCCATCCTCTGGTCTACCCATCTGATATGTTTTGAAGCGCTGATGCAAACACACGTTTAGGATTTGCTCTATACATTTTTCCCTTTCCCTTCACCCAAGTTACTATGTGCCAGTGCTCTAGGTAGTAATTTACCCTCCCTTCCCATCAGACCCAATAACCTTCAAAGAATATCCTTTCATGATTGACTTATTTAACTCAGCATAATGCCCTCCAGGTTCAACCATTATGGGGTGTTTTTCAGATTCATCATTATGTTTTAACGTCCTGTAGTATTCTAATTCATATATGTACCAAAGTTTGTTTATCCATTTTTCTGTTGATGGATAGGTAAGTTGTTTCCATCCTTTTGCGACATGACTGTGGGCATATTGTGACACCATTCTTATTTCTCTAGGATATGTTCCTACTAGTGGGATTGCTGGATCATCTGATATTTCTATTTCCAACTTTTAAAGAAAATGCCATACTGTTTTCTTCAGTGAGGGCACCATTTTTTTAGTCCTACCAACAGTATTTGAGAGTTCCAGTCTCTCCATAGCCTCACCAACATTTTGGTTTTTGTTGTCTTTTTTTTAACTTGCTATTAATATTCTAGATGAATTGATTTTTATCATTATATAATATCTCTTTCTGTCTCTAGTAGCTTTCTTTGCTTTGAAACCTACTTTTTCTGATATTAAAACCGACTTTTTCTGATATGCTGTTTTGTTTTCCATATTAATGTTTGCATGCTATACTATTTTCCATCTGTGTTAGGCCGGGTTGACTAGAGAAACAAATCCAGTGACACATATATGCATAAGAAAGAGCTTTAGGTCAAGAAGTAATTGTATGAGAGGAATCAACCCAGTCCAATTCAAGTCTGTAAGTCTGATACTAGTCCATATGCCTCCTCTTCAGACTCATGCAGCCACAGCAATGATGCAAAATGCAGGAAGATCACAGGCCAGTGGGTGCATGGTCTTGTGGCTCCAATGGTGGAGGATGCAGCTCCAAGACTCCCACAGGTCTCAGCATATGGCTCGCCAATAGGAAAGTGAAGGGAGAGCTATTTATCTTGGTGGCAACTCCAGATGTGGCCATCAAGCTTCAACCTGATTGACAGGCTAAACTCCACCCCTTTCTTCTTATAGGTGCCACGTTGGCACAGAAAAACGATCACACCATCCATTTATTTTAGAACTACTTATGTAATTATATTTGAAATGAGTTTCCTGTAGACAGTATATAATTTGAGTATACATTTTAAAAAATCAGTCTTAGCAATCTATCTTTTAATAGGCATATTTAGACATTTTACATTTAAAAGTAATTATTGACATACTATGACTTAAGCCGGCCTGTCATTTCTTGTGTGTTATTTGGTTGCTGTGTTTTGCTCCTAGTTCTCATTCTGTTTTCTTTTTGCTTACCCTCCTGTGGGATAGCTAAGCATTTTCAGACTTTCAATTTTATTAATTTATGCTGTGATAAAGTACATTGTTTTGTACTTATAAAATCTGAGTGGTTGTTCTAGGTGTTGCCATATATCTATGCGGCCTGGTGCTTTCATAACTTCCACCCCTACCATCATGGTCACTTTGCTCGTAAGCCTATTGAGCAATGACAGGAGTGGTTAGGAAAAGAGGATGACTGGTTTCTACAGAATATATCATCCTATCCACTTGATTGTTAAAATCCTCCTCTGTGGTGGTAACCTTTTAGTGAGTATTTACATGAGGCACAAATATTTTCACTTGTTTCCCCCCATTCGTAGAGGCGTCTCTACAGACCACTTCCCCATACTTCTTGGTCCTCAATCTTATAATCCTGCTCTTTCCAAGGTCTTGACCATTCGGACCATTAGCCACAGCCCCATGAATCACTAAACAGTCCCGCTCACATTATATATCCATATCTCCACTCCAAATAAATGAACAACCAGGTGTTCTACTTGAAAGGATTTCCTTTCACCACTGGCTTGCAAGGACATCCCTGAAAGGGGCTATAGGGCTGCTGCTGTCCACATTCAAGGTACCTACATATCATGCAGAACCATCTCTAAACCAAGTGCCAAATTTGTCTTCATCAAAATTTTCTTATCATAAGGAACTTCCCATAGGTACAAACTGGGACAAGGAAGGTTATGTGACCAGAATAGAGACCATAGATCTTTT
Source organism: Echinops telfairi (assembly GCF_000313985.2). Classification (NCBI taxonomy): domain Eukaryota; kingdom Metazoa; phylum Chordata; class Mammalia; order Afrosoricida; family Tenrecidae; genus Echinops; species Echinops telfairi. The sequence continues at coordinate 6,017,422 of NW_022103926.1, forward strand.
GGCTAGTTTGCCTGCAGCTGACTGTACCTTCAAGTCCTATTTGAGACCAATTTCATATATATCATTTTCATTTAAGGATGCCGTGTTGCTGTCATCTCCAATTTTATGACTCTATGGGCCAGACAACATCAGTTCATGATACAGTTCAGGCTGCATGGTTATTCTAAATCCTAGCTTCACCTCTTTCTTTTATTGTAAGTAGTACCAACTAATCAGCTTCCCTGTACTTTCCATCCCAGCAAAATTGCTGAAAATATAAAACGCAAGATCACCCAAAGGATCATTTCTCATATTTTGTGTATTAACATTGCCACCTCACAGGATGGATTAACATCACCCTCTTTATGAATAGTGGCAGACTTTATCAATACTAATGCAGGCAGAGTTACCTGTGCCTTAAGAACCAATCAGACTTGAATCAATTTAGAAAATTCATCCTTATGATTTTGTTCCTCTATTACCACTCATGGTACCAAATGTGTTTGGGTTCTCTACAGATGCAAAACCAGTATTCTCTCATAATTATACACACACACACACACCACACACACACACACACACACACACACGCAGAGAATATTTTCTTGATATATATATAAGAGAAAGTGAGACTTATGTTAAGAAAATGGCATGTAGAGTTGTAGTGTGGGTCAGATGTCAAACTGGAGACTTCTCCTGATTCACATAGTTTGGGGGACTGATGAATCCAGGATCAGTAGGAACACTACAGATTTCAGAGACAAATGAGTCTAAGGTCAGCAGGGAAGGCTTGTGACTGGAGAGTTGAATAAATTAAAGATCAGTAGGTCAAGGAGTCCTGGATGTATAGTGGTTGTATGCTAGGCTGCATTGACATGGTCGTCAGTTCAAAACCATCAGCAGTTCTGCAGGAGAAAGACTGGTTTTCTACTCCAGCAAACAGTTATAGTCTCAGAAAACCACAGGGGGTTGCTGTGAGTCAGCATTGACTCAGCATGTCCTCAGTGAGAGGACAGCTGGGAAGGCACTGATGGCTCCTTGGATTGGCAGGAAATATGTCAGATCTTTGACTCAAGTTCAAAGAACCAGAGAGCAACAAGTCAGAACCAGAGATTCACAAGCCAGATGTAAACAAACTTTCCCACAGCATCTTCATAAAGGAAGTAAGCCCTGAAGAAATTTTCTTTCAATTGCACCAGGGATGACACCAGAGTAAGGGGATTTGTACTCCACCCTAACCTTGCAGCCGCTTGGCTGCTCATAGGAGAGCCGGTTATGAGGTTGATTACATTGTGCAAGTCAAATCATGGTAAACTAAGCCTCAGCTGCCAAACCACTGAGGATTCTAGCCCGGCCAAGTTGATGCCAAACCTAACTATCACAATTCCTTTTAATAATTCTTGTAAAATTAGTGGGGTTTTTTCCAATTCCTTTAATTTCTATTTACCTGGAAATATTCTAATTTCACCATTGTATTTGAGGGGAAATTGTGCTAGGTATGATTCCTGGTTGATGATTTTTTTTTTCTTTCAGTGTGTTATGTAAAATATTCATTGCTTTCTTGCCTCCATAGTTTCTCTTGAAAAATCAGAGCTTAGTTTTATTTGCTTTCCTTTATAGGTAACTTCCTTTTTCTAAGCTGCTCTTAGGATTCTGTCCTTGTCTTAGTTTTGGAAAGCTTGATTATATGTCTTGGTGGCTTATGGGGCAAGGGGTCGGGGAGAAGGTGCTCTGTCCTGTTTGGGGTTCTTTGAGTTTCTTTAATGCATATCTGCTGGTGTTTCCCAATGTTAGG